>NC_090437.1:812251219-812557962 GCF_031143425.1 Pleurodeles waltl | reverse complement strand
AGCGCAACGTGGACACATCAATTTTTTTTAAAGAAAACAGAGGTGTTTTTTGCAAAGTGCCTACCTGTAGATTTTGGCCTGTAGCTCAGCCGCCACCTAGGGAAACCTACCAAACCTGTGCATTTCTGAAAACTAGAGACCTAGAGGAATCCAAGATGGGGTGACTTGTGTGGCTCGGACCAGGTTCTGATACCCAGAATCCTTTGCAAACCTCAAAATTTGGTTAAAAAACCCACATGTTCCTCACATTTCTGTGGCAGAAAGTTCTGGAATCTGAGAGGACCCACAAACTTCCTTCCACCCAGCGTTCCCCCACGTCTCCTGATAAAAATGATACCTCACTTGTGTGGGTAGGCCTAGCGCCCGCGACAGGAAACGCCCGAAAGCGCAACGTAGACACATCCAAATTTTTGAAAGAAAACAGAGGTGTTTTTTGCAAAGTGCCTACCTGTAGATTTTGCCCTGTAGCTCAGCCGGGACCTAGGGAAACCTACCAAACCTGTGCATTTCTGAAGACTAGAGACCTAGGGGAATCCAAGATGGGGTGACTTGTGTGGCTCGGACCAGGTTCTGTTACCCAGAATCCTTTGCAAACCTCAAATTTGGCTAAAAAAACACTTGTTCCTCACATTTCTGTGGCAGAATGTTCTGGAATCTGAGAGGAGCCACAAATGTCCTTCCACCCAGCGTTCCCCCACGTCTCCCGATAAAAATGATACCTCACTTGTGTGGGTAGGCCTAGCGCCCGCGACAGGAAACGCCCCAAAGTACAACGTGGACACATCCAAATTTTTGAAAGAAAACAGAGGTGTTTTTTGCAAAGTGCCTACCTGTAGATTTTGGCCTCTAGCTCAGACGCCACCTAGGGAAACCTACCAAACCTGTGCATTTCTGAAAACTAGAGACCATGGGGAATCCAAGATGGGGTGACTTGTGTGGCTCGGACCAGGTTCTGTTACCCAGAATCCTTTGCAAACCTCAAAATTTGGCTAAAAAAACACATGTTCCCGCACATTTCTGTGGCAGAAAGTTCTGGAATCTGAGAGGAGCCACAAATTTCCTTCCACCCAGCGTTCCCCCACATCTCCCGATAAAAATGATACCTCACTTATGTGGGTAGATCTAGTGCCCGCGACAGGAAACGCCCCAAAGCACAACGTGGACACATCCAAATGTTTGAAAGAAAACAGAGGTGTTTTTTGCAAAGTGCCTACCTGTAGATTTTGGCCTGTAGCTCAGCCGCCACCTAGGGAAACCTACCAAACCTGTGCATTTCTGAAAACTAGAGACCAAGGGGAATCCAAGATGGGGTGACTTGTGTGGCTCGAACCAGGTTCTGTTACCCAGAATCCTTTGCAAACCTCAAAATTTGGCTAAAAAAACTCATGTTCCTCACATTTCTGTGGCAGAAAGTTCAGGAATCTGAGAGGAGCCACAAATGTCCTTCCACCCAGCGTTCCCCCAAGTCTCCCGATAAAAATGATACCTCACTTGTGTGGTTAGGCCTAGCGCTCGCAACAGGAAATGGCCCAAAACACAATGTGGACACATCACATTTTTTCATTGAAAACAGTGCCTAACTGTGGATTTTGGGCTCTAGCTCAGCCGGCCCCGGGGGGGGCAGAAATGCCCTAAAATAAATTTGACCCTCCACCCCCCAAACCTCCCCTGCCCAGGAGCGACCCTTGCCTACGGGGTCGGTCCCCGTACGTGACATTGGTGCCTAAAAACAAATCCCCGGTGCCTAGTGGTATCTGCCCCCTTGGGGGCAGATTGACCTAAAATCGGCCAATCTGCCCCCAAGGGGGGCAGAAATGGTCTAAATACAATTTTCCCCCAAGGGGAGCGACCCTTGCCTGATGGGTCGCTCCCCATCTCTAAAAAAACAAATAAACAAAAAAAAAACACAAAAATTTTTTTGCCCTGGCGCCTAGAGGTTTCTGCCCCCCCTGGGGGCAGATCGGCCTAATAATAGGCTCATGGGGGCAGAAATGGCCTAAAATAAATTTGCATCCCCAACAACCACCCCCCCACCCAGGAGCGACCCTTGCCTACGGGGTCGCTCCCCCTGCGTGACATTGGCGCCAAAAAAGAAATCCCCGGTGTCTAGTGGTTTCTGCCCCCTTGGGGGCAGATTGACCTAAAATCGACCAATCTGCCCCCAAGGGGGGCAGAAATGGTCTAAATACAATTTGCCCCCCAGGGGAGCGACCATTGCCTGATGGGTCGCTCCCCATCTCAAAAAAAAAAAAAAAAAGCACACCATTTTTTTTCCCCTGGCGCCTAGTGGTTTCTGCCTCCCCTAGGGGCAGATCGGCCTAATACCAATAGGCCGATCTGCCCCCAGTGGGGGCAGAGATGGCCTAAAATAATTTTGCCCCCCCCCCTCCCCCCAGGGGAGCGACCCTTGCCTACAAGGTCTCTCCCCTTGCTTGACGGCGCAAAAAAAAAGATCCCTGGTGCCTAGTGGTTTCTGCCCCCCTTGGGGACAGATTGACCTAAAATCAGCCGATCTGCCCCCAAAGCGGGCAGAAATGGCCTAAATACAATTTGCCCCTCCAGGGCAGCGACCCTTGTCCAAGGGGTCGCTCCCATCTGTAAAACAAAAAAAACAAAAAAATCCCTGGTGTCTAGTGGTTTCTGCCCCCCTTGGGGGCAGATCAGCCTAATCAAAATAGGCTGATCTACCCCCCAGGGGGGCAGAAATGGCCTAAAATAATTCCCCCCCCCCAGGGAGCGACCCTTGCCTAAGGGTTCGCTCCTCTTGCGTGAAATTCAAGCAAAAAAAACTCCCTGGTGTCTAATGGTTTCTGCCCCCCTTAGGGGCAGATTGGCCTCATCAAAATAGGCCAATCTGCCCCCAAGTGGGGCAGAAATGGCCTAAATATAATTTGCCCCCTAGGGGAGCAACCCTTGCCTAAGGGGTCGCTCCCCACCTAAAAATAAAAGAAAACAAAACAAAAAGAAAAAAAAAAGAAATGATCCCTGGTGCCTAGAGGGGCAGAAAAGGCCTTCCCAAAAAAATGCCCCCCCTGGGAGCGACCCTTGCCCAAGGGGTCGCTCCCTTTTGACAGTTTCAGGAAAAGAAAAAAAAATCCCTGGTGTCTAGTGGGGTTTCAAAAGCCGGATTGCAAGCAATCCAGCTTTTGAAACCCTGTGAGAGACTTCAAAGGGAAGGAAATACATTTCCTTCCCTTTGAAGCCTCTCGGGGCCTCCCCCATGGGATTGAAAGAGAAATGCTTAGCATTTCTCTTTCAATCGCGCTGGAAGCTCTGCTTCCAGCGCGATGGGGGAGACCCTGTGACTAATCGGCGTGCGCTCGCGCGCTGACGTCACAGGGGGGTTTGGGGGGGTCGGGGGTGGGAGAGGAAGGGCTTCCCCTTCCATCCCTGACTTGGGGGGGGTGGGGGGAACCCCACAGAGGGAGCGCTAGCGCTCCCTCTGGGCTCTGTGCACAGGACGTAATGGTTACGTCCTGGGCACAGCAGCACTGTGCCTCAGGACGTAACCATTACGTCCTGGGCACAGAAGGGGTTAAACACACAAACTACTCTCAGCTGTCAAACAAACGTTTCAGCCATGAGATCACTTCAAAAGACACTGAATGGTGGGAGGGATTATTTTTTGGGGGGTTCCCACTAACTTAGAGTGGGGACCCAGCAATGATGTAGCCTAGGGCCACCAGAGGCTGAGTTATAGGCAAAAGATTTTGTACAAGTAATGCCCTGCAAAGCATTACGGGTCATGTTTTCCCCAGTGCAGTAAATATTGTAGTATTGGCTCTCCCACTGTGTTGGGAGAGCGGCTTTCACTTTGAGGATTTCTGTTTTAACATAAAGTCTTGTGAACAATGTGACCAGTATTCCAATACCACCGATCAAATTCATGCTGTTGTGCCTGTTTGCGATGTGCTCGACATGGCCGCCATGCTGCACAATGGGGAGAGAAGAGAAATAGTTTATCAGCAATCGTTCAATAATGCATGTAACAGGGGCAGTCTGCAAGTCAATAAAAAAACAGTCTCAAGGCAGGACAAACGTAAAGCATAAACCAATGACCTCAAATGACTTTTGAAAGGCAAGCCCACAAACGAGTGAAAATGATGGGCTTGAGGTGGGCGTGGTTAAAAGCTCACAATAATTACAAAATGTCAAAGTGCTTGCGTGCTCGACCTAAAAAAGGAAGATTGCCAAATTGGTATGGCAAAATGTATTTCTCACTAGCCATTTAAATCTTAGTGAAAATAAGAGAATGCATCCTTATCCTGTGGTGCACACGTTGAGTAGAGTTCTGTGTGTTCTGATTTGATTGTATTACAGTATTTCAACCCCAACGAAAACAACAGCCTTGTTATGAGAGACGCATGAACAAATGTTAGTACAAGGCACTTTGCTGAGATTTTATCTTGAAGTCTAGCATCGAATCGAAGCAAACAAGTGAGAGGGGTCAATGTGCATTGAAACTGTGCATTATTTTAATATAATTCGATGAAAGGCACCTTCGAAAGTACAATCTCCGATATTAATATGTAGCTTTCATGGCATTTTAACACACATAGGGCCAGATGTACCAAAAATCCAAATTGCGACTTGCAATTTGCGAGTCCCTGCGACTCGCAAATTGCAAGTCGCAATTTGGTATGCAGAAAGGTGTCTCAGACACCTTCTGCAACTCGCAATGGTGTCGCAAAGACCCACCTCATTAATATTAATGAGGTGGCTCGCAGTTTGCGACCCCATTGCGAGTAGGGGCACTCACAGGGATGGTGGCCTGCTGGAGTCAGCAGACCACCATGTCCGTGACTGCTTTTTAATAAAGCAGTTTTTTTTTTTTCTAAGTGCAGCCCGTTTTCCTTAAAGGAAAACGAGCTGCACTTTGAAAAAAAAACGAAACCTTTCGTTTCTGATTTTTTCAGGGCAGGTAGTGGTCCATTGGACCACTGCCTGCTCTGAAAAAATATTTATTTGTCCAGTCACAAAGGGGAAGGGGTCCCATGGGGACCCCTTCCCGATTGCGACTGGGTTACCATCCACTTCAAGTGGATGGTAACTGTGATTCCATTTGCGACCGCTTTCGCGGTCGCAAATGGAATTGAATTGCATTGCAAGTCGCAAATAGGAAGGGAACACCCCTTCCTATTTGCGAGTCGGAAATGCATTTTGCGAGTCGGATCCGACTCGCAAAATGCATTTCTGAATACCGGTGAGGCTTTTGCGCCCCCCAAACGGCGTTTTTAGCCGTTTGCGACTCGCAAACGCTTTGGTACATCTGGCCCATAGTTATCATGCAAAAATCATGCCAGTACTTTAGGCAATACTGATGCTACTAAAGAAATAGAACCATGCTCATTAAGCAGATAATGAAAAAAAGTATATTTATAGTCTATATTCACCACTGTTGGTCTCTTGTTGTTAATTAACAAATGTTTATTTTTATCAAAATCGACAGTGCTCATTTTATGTGCCTCAGGAGGATAAGGCCAAATGAACCACTGGGATTGTAACTTGTGAGACTGGGACTAAACAGGGATCCCTGCAGTGGAAATATTGATTCACTAAGCCATTAGACTTAAATATCGCTCAAAATGCTATTGACTATTCAAAATACTCTTCATCTCTACTTTTGAGAAGAAAACAGTAATTTTAGAACAAAGAATATTGCTCTCAGCAGAACACAAACCTACAGGTTGACACTTTTTAATAAAAGGTGACTAACCTTTACACCTTTCACTCTAGGTTTTTTCTAATACCTAGGCCCTCATTACGAGCTTGGCGGGCGGACAAACTCATACTGCTACATGACTGCAAGTGCAGCTTGAACACCGCCGCTCCTATTTTAAGTATCCCACTGGGCCGGCAGGCCAGACTAGTGGGACACAGGGCCTTAACATTGACTCCAGCACATAATCGAGCCAATGGTAATGTGGTGGTGCGGCGGGTGCAGTAGCACCCCGCCGTGTTTCCACTGCCTGTAATTCGGGCAGTGGAAACCGCGAAGTGGCTGTCTATGGGGGCCCCTGCACTGCCCATGCCAAATGTATGGGCAGTGCAGGGGCCCCCAGGAGGCTCCCAAAACCCCCATTTCGCCTGCCTTTCCATGGTGGTGCATACAGCGCCACCCTGGTGGATTGCAGCCACAGAGACCACCAGACTGTTGACTGGCAGCAACCTGGCGTGTCGGCGATCGTACCGCAGTGGCTTCTCCACAGTCATAATGTGGTGTCGGACCGCCACCGCAAGTATGGCATTCTTAAGACCACCAGACTCGTAATTAGGGCCCTAATGTCCGCAATTGTTGGCTGCCATTTTGAAATACTTGCTTCTTTGAGAACTTGATGCTCTTTGGACAGAAGCACAAAGGGTATTCAGGCAGAAGACTTTACATGGAAAGGGGCAGTGCTAGGTGCCCGTAGACACTGACATTTGGCAGGGATTATACCTCCCTGGAGGAAACCACCAATGGCCAACTGAAAAAGTTCAGAGTGGAGTAGGTTTGCAGACTTTAAAGCAAGTGAAGCGGCTACTCCAGGGTCATACTTTGTCGTATGTGGTATATGCTCCATAGTGATCCATAATAAGGCAGTCTGTACTCATTTAATTATTCTAAGCCAGGTAGATTTTCTTCCTATCTCCCTCAGATGATTTTTTTCATTATTATTTTCCCAGATTTTTCAACACAATTTGTTGAACCACGAATTTACCAACATTTTGTATGGCTTATGTTATTTTCAGAACCGAGTTTCCTAGTAAACATAGGGATAGCTTGTTTGAGCCTGCAAACTGATGCTACCACCATGTTGGATGCACCAATTCATCTGATCGGTTTCAATGCTTGACTTCATTTTTTCAGGTGATAGTATCTAGCTGCCAGTGATGCTCCAGCCCTTGCTTGTGGTGAGGTATTATCCCTGTTCCCCAAAATGATAAAGTCAATAATAACAGTTTTCCATCATATCTAAGTATGCAATTCACGTTATCTTACAGATCTATCCTGACTGGATTGCATCTTTTCGCAGCTCTTTGCAGAGTTTGCCATAGCTCCTTATAAGTCACTATTTTAATGTTACATACATCTGTCCTCCATCCTATCACAGTGAAGAAACAATTTAAAAGCAACCGACAAAACATATTCACTTTTATAATATGCATAAGTTGAATACCATTAACAACAATAGTCGTGCGGGCACCTTTTATACTTGATATTTTTGCTTTTCAGCCCTAACTTTCATTTAGTTCTTATTTGAGACTCAAAATTGAGGAGTCCCTCCCTTAGCTTCCTTATCTGTCTTTGTTAAATACGTTCCATCATCCCTAGTCACGCTGCTGCATGTATATTCAAGTGTCTCTTTCTAACAATAAAAAACATGTCACATACTTGCATAAAATATATCACATACTTGCTTGAGTTAACCATCACCAATTAATGGACTATCCAGCTATGCTTGTTTGAGCACATTTTGCTGCAACAGTTCATGTGTGTCACAGTACCCATCAGTAGATCTGTTTTGTACATCAAATATGACATGTATTCAATTAGGCCTGTGCATGTGTCTTTTTCTCTTGTATAATGATGACTCCTTAGTGGCTCCGCCAATTCATCCTGATGAGGGCCCTATCCCGAATCAAACAGCATAGGTCGAAAGGTCGACACTTCTTTGTCCGCAGTTGTAAAATACAGAGATGGATTATTAGATCTATACATAACTGTCATCATTTGTTTAAAAGCAATTGAAAGAGTGTTTTTATCATAATTTTTCACTTTGTTTTCGACCATATTTCACTCACTGCACCATCCCCCAAATGGTTTATATTTTAGATTCTCTGTATATCACCATTCAGTTTTTTTTTTTTTTTTTACAGAACAAGAAATTCACTAAAGAAGAAATGTATGTTGAGCAAAGTTATTATCTACTATAAAATTTGATAGCACCGCTCATCTCTTCTATCTCATTCAATTACGTATAGATTACTGATGCTATCACGGTAATTATTTAATGAAAACTGGTACCTAGCTCCTTTGGGAACCCTCCATTAATTGTTCTGACTCAGAAAAAAGAACACTGTTCCAGGTAGCTGTTCCACATCTCTGTGATAGAATGCCATCTCCTTGCTTTGGAGGGAAGGGTTAAACAGGTGTCCTTTCCCCAGAGGACAGCAGTCTATGATCACACCCCTTCAAAGTATTTCCCATTGGGCCTCTAATAATCATTTGAGACGAGCCAGAGCAAGGGCTATTAGCACCTAATAGTGATTTTTAAACATTCCCGATTGCTATTAGTGAATCACTATTAGGGAATAAGACTCTGGGGGTTATTCTAACTTTGGAGGAGGTGTTAATCCGTCCCAAAAGTGACGGAAAAGTGACGGAAAAGTGACGGATATAACACCAGCCGTATTACGAGTCCATTATATCCTATGGAACTCGTAATACGGCTGGTGGTATATCCGTCACTTTACCGTCACTTTTGGGACGGATTAACACTCCTCCAAAGTTAGAATAACCCCCTCTGTTTGTACCTATGGGCCTAAGGGCCTATAGGTGCGAATGGTTTTACATTTCCTAATTTGCGAATTACGAATTCGCAAATTAGGTAATGCAAAAACAAGGGTGCTGAGGGCCTAAAACCCCCTTTGATGCACCCTCCAAAACAATTGTGCACATGTAAGGTGCACACATGGCCTAAGGGCATTTGTGTGTTACATGTCACTTTAAGGGCACATGGTTACCACCAACTTGGAGTTGGTAGTAATTGCATTTCCTAAATGCACAGTTCACATTCAGGAAATGCGAAATACATGTGCATAGGAAATCGCAAATAAGAATTCCCTATTTCCCATTTCCTATTTAGAGAATCGCAAATTGCAATTCCTCACTTGGAGTCGCAATTTTAGGGAATTGCTAAAAATTATGATTCCTTAAAATTGGACTGCGATGCCTTTCATGCACCGTGAGAGGCTATTTTGCATTCGCAAATGGTGGAATCTTGCGAAGGTAAAATGTTTTGATACATCTAGCCCCAAGTTCGACTCACTGTTTACATCGTTGAAAACTGGTCCTTAGTCAATTTTAGACATTATTTAAAATCCTGTTTACATTCTCTCCAGATTATCTTACTGTGTTGACCCACTTTGGTAATGAAGAAGGTACCTCTTTTAAGTAAAAGCCGACTGGGCAGTTTTGCTTTTGAAATGCTGCAGTGAATACATTATGGGGGTTATTACAACTTTGGAGGAGGTGTTAATCTGTCCCAAAAGTGACGGTAAAGTGACGGATATACCACCAGCCGTATTACAAGTCCATTATATTCTATGGAACTCGTAATACGGCTGGTGGTATTTCCGTCACATTTGGGGCGGATTAACACCTCCTCCAAAGTTGTAATAACCCCCTATATGTTTTAATCATTCTGTAATTCTTTTGCTTTCTAACCTATTTTACTGTTCTACCTATATTATCGATCAACCTACCATACCTAAAAGGCAGCATTAGGTTTGGCCTGCAACCACAAACGGAGATCAAAGCACTCAAAAACATCTTGCTGCTCAATACTAATACATAGCGAAATGCGGCTACTTAGTAATGTAGGAATGAAAGGGTAACCATCTGCTCTTCATCTCCTAAGCGAAGAATAACTTGTAACTGGGAACATCTACACAGAGTTGTACGGTGCGCATTTCTGCTATTTCCCTAAGGATACAACTTGGATCATACTAATTGGTCATGGGTCCTTGTGCAAGCAATGAAACAAGGCGCCCCCACAACGTGCCCAACACGAACCTGGTGTCACTGTACCTACTACACAAACATAATTAATGGGCTAAGTTCCTCATTCATCTTTCCATCTCCCTTCCCAATCTTTGCCCCACTTTTTTCTCATCTCGTGTATCCATTTAATGGCCTCCCCTCTATACCCTTCATCATTCCCCTCACTTCTGTTTCTCACTCATCCACATCTCTTATCTCCTTATTTCTGTTTCCTTTCTCTTCCTTTTTCCTTGCCCATTTTACTCATTTTTATCTCCTTTCTCCTTTTCACTCACCCTCTTCTTTTCTTTCATCCCTTTCCTCTCTCTTCTTTATTTTTCCCTTATCCTCTAATTCCTCTGTACTATCCCACTCTAACATAAAGACAGTCAAGCCCCTGGTATGCACTGTGTCTAAAAAAAAAGGCAGTTCCTGAAATAACACCATGTTGTGTAGGGCAGACTTGGCCCTCTGCAACATTTAGGGCCCAGCGCATTGCACTGGTTGCACCAATGGTACCTACACCCTTGAATAATTGAAACAATTGTGGAAACATGTCATCCCCTTCTTACCCACATTTGGCAAGCAGCATCATTACAACTGGTTAATTTGATAGCTATTATGAATTTATCCTGAAGACAAATACAATGATAACCAGAGACCAGCAACACTGAAACACTGTCACATTGAAATCTTTAGATGGAAAGTACTCTCAGTAACATTGCTTTCCTCAGCAGAAATGAAAGGGTGACAGAAATGTGTCAAAAATCATGTCAAGGGAAATTACTCTTTCCTGATGACATTATTTACAAAAACCGCACATCAAATATGCTCCATCATTCTTGTTTGCTATGGGTCAAGCTGCCAATTGCTTGTATATAACAATTCTGTTTTGCCAGTGATCCATGGCCCAAGAAAGTAGTCACTTTAAGCTGGTGAAATTCCCTGAGCTTTTGTTGCTTCACAAAAGAACCAAGACGTTGCAAATGAGGCGTGGACAGCGGCTATCAGAGTTTTATAACCCCTTCCCTTTGTTTTTCT
Organism: Pleurodeles waltl; assembly: GCF_031143425.1. NCBI lineage: Eukaryota > Metazoa > Chordata > Amphibia > Caudata > Salamandridae > Pleurodeles > Pleurodeles waltl. The sequence goes on along the minus strand of NC_090437.1, from coordinate 812,547,176 downwards.
TTGGATGGTTGCATTCTTATAAAAAAAGGGGAAGCATGCATCAATCTAACTGAATTGTGCTGCTTCTCCCTAGACAGACGAGAAAAGCTTAACCTTCAGACGTCCCACTAGGACATCAATTCTACATCGTCTCAGCACCTCAATTTAGAAAAGGAAATTATTTGTTTCCGCCTCTAAGCGAGGCTACAGCTTCAGCCCCTTACCAGTGATATGATGTCATCATCAAACAGCATTTTGAAAGACATTTTCTTAAGGATGAAATCTTCCTCTCTGTCCTGGTGAATACTGCATGGGCCTGGAATATAGACGCATGACTCCTCATACAAGTTTTATCACTGAATCAGTATCTGAGCTAGGGTCTGCCATAATCTTCTTGAGATTCTGCTTTTTCTCCATAACATTAAAGTACTAACCGTCTTATCTTACTGCATCACATCATAATTGGAATAATTTTTTATGAATTATATGATTGTGAGAAAGTGCCTCTTTTTTCATAGTCACACCCATTTTTTGGTGTTCGGAGGCTTCTAGTTTCTTGTCTCTGCAGATTGGGACGCTGCTAACCATGGACCGGTGCATGCGCCTAGACCCCCTAAACCATGATGAAACTGGCTTACTCCCAGCCAGCTTACTTAACTGTTGTGTAAGGCCATAGCATATGGTGTCCCAAAATGTACCTGTGGCATGGAAAGTTAAATGTCTCCTATGGACAATAGCAGTACTGCACTATCAACTCGTGTGACAAGACAAATAAGACTCCCGGCCTAATGCTGCAGCCTTGCTGCTGCAGTTTTCATACTGGAGGCCGCCCTCTCAAAATGACCCTTTTTGACAGATGAAAAACTCCCTCTTAAATACTAAAATGACACCTTCAAGTGAGCCCTGCAGTCCAAAAGGCAGAGTGCATTGTATTTACAACTATAACATGCAGACATTTAAAGTTAACATGTCCTTAAAGTGATTGGCACCCAACAGCTATTTTCACTATAGGAAGGCTGGCTGGCCCACAGAGAAAAACTGGGAAGCAATATGAATATTGATTCTGCAATCTCAGGCTTGGGACCTGCTAGAAACTTAGTAATTTACTATTTTGACTGTTTATTAGAAGCCAGGCTTATGGGTGATGTTGAATGTTTGATAATTAGAAAGGAAAATTAATTTGAGATACTTACCTTTTTCCAGCCTAAAACTCCTGAAGGCTATTTTACATTAGTCCCTAACTGTCACCCTGATGATAAATTCTAAGTAGCTCTGATGAGATAGGACTCAACTCAGACTCAGTCGCTCTCTCTATGAGACTTAGACAGAATTTGATCTCTGCCTAGACTATTCTCTATCAGAGTCTGTTACAGTATTCTTTATGAGTATTGATAGTTACACTGACTGTCTCTATGAAATCCTGTTCATTTGTGATATTGTCTGACTAAAATGATTTACTTTTAATAATTTAGAATTCCAGAAAAGGGATAGATTTCGGAATACGCTTTATGCAATGTTCTATTAATCATATTCAATAACAAACAAAAAGATTTTAAACTTATGATAAATAAAACTTTTAAATGCTAACAAAAACTCACATTATTGACTCCCGAAAGATATATATTTGATGTATTTTAATTGAATATTGCAGCTTTTATTTCTAGCCCATTCCAAAGATCCCATCCTCAGTGTCTAAGTGTTGTGGAGAATTTTATGAATTTATGATTCTCTGCGCTCCCATACCCAAACACCACCTTTATCCACATCACTGCCTGATTACATTCAAGGTGCTTCTATCACTCAACAGTACGCTCTTATAAAACACTGCACCGTAATAAGCTCATGAAAAAAATACCAGCAGGAAGCAAAATAGATACACCATACAGACAGCTATAGAGTTTTTGCTAGTGAATCACTCATTTAACACCAGAGTCAGTAAGAGCACAACTGACTTGATTTCCATTTAAAAGATCATCCACCTTCATCCTCCCTCCTACCAGACTTCTGAATTTTCCAGCATTTTCTCTGAGGATTAGCTTGCAGCTTCTGCTGCACTACCCGAGGTGAACTACACTTACCCTCAGTGAAACCTGTTACCTTTGTGAAAGTGCCTGTTTGGAGAGTGTAGGAACCTTTCCCAATGGTGTGTTTCCTGCACATGAAGAATATAATGTGGCACTGGAAATCTCCTAGGACTCTTTGCTTTGGAAATCACACATGGTGGAATTTTGAAAACATAAGGTTGAGCTTTCTTCCCCCACCCGTCTTGCCTCTCTATTATTCAAATCAATGCTGTGTACTTTAACAACAATTTAACAACTTCTAGAACCACTCCATCATTGCCCACAAAGCACAGTACCCAAATTCTTTGGGCTGGACCCTGGTTTGAGATGAGACTGGTAATAGCAAAGCTATTCAGTAGCAAGTCATTGAATCAAGGCCAGGCCAGCTCTTTCGACCCATCTTCTGGCAAATGCATTGAGTTATGTTATGAGCTCTAAATAGGTGTGTTACCCAGCACAGGAGCAACAAGCAATGCATTTCTGACTCTGGTTGAAAGATACAGAGTCAGGACAGGTTGTGCTGGTAGTTATAATGAATCACAGAGAGCATATTGATTGAGGTCCTTTCAGCATCCATAGCGAAATTCATGATTAGCAAAACAGATCACATATTTCATATTCATCAACATTGCTTCAAATACATCTATCACTTGGCGTGGAGAAGCATATTTAGCTGTAATACATGAAAACTAGGTTTCGCAAAATTGGAAGCTAGCCAATAACAATCTCTTATTTCATTGGCCCCCAGAAATAAGAAAGTACATTCCACAGGACAAAACGGGGTTTCGTTCAGCTCAGAAATGTTTTTCTGTATGCAGAATAAAAGAGTTACACAAAGGCCCTTCTACCAGCTCGTGGGACCATAAAATGTAATTCCACTAATGCCATCAGGCCACAAAATTCAGCTAACAAGACCCTTAGTCTTCCCACGACAGAATATATAATTGTGTTTATTCTGAGCCCCAAACGCCAAAAACTGATGAGAAACTACGACCTACCCTGTTACCTGTATGACCTAGAAACACCAGTCCACACCAATCGCACTTTGAAAGTTACTCACTGGGCCCAATTGGAAGAAATATTTCATATGGATATTCTACTCAACGTCCATAAAGCATCTGTGGAAACAAATCCACAACACCGAGAGTAACTGGTCAAGTTCTGTTGCCCCTAGATATAATAGGATTTTGAGTTTAGCAAGCTTCTTTACTCTAAGTTAAAAAGAAAGAAGCATTAGACAAAATGATCAGGTCTGTGACCTACACCTCTATAAAACATTGTAATTAGCTCATCCTTCTTTAAAACATGTTCCAAAAACTGTCTTATCTTGGAGGCATTAGATTCACAGGAAGACAGCATTTTCACGACTTCACCCCTGTAACAAACAACGTGCCACCATCAGGGACAGCCTACTGATTCCTGTATCACCACTGTATCCATGGGTGAGTGACTTCACCTTTTCTCATATTAGGATCTCAAGAGGCCCTTGCCCATCTGGCTTAGAAGCATTTCATAGTGGCTTTTGGCAAGAAGCAGATTCTTGAGCAAACAACTAACTTCACAGATGTGCTGATGATGACCTGCTATCAACCCTAATGTCTTAATTATCAAGGATACCGGTGCTCATAGATCCTTTTCCATCTAAGAGATATTAAACTTTATGAAACAAACCTAGGCTATGTAGTATTTTCACTATCTGCAGAGTAATGTGTCTGGTACCAGAGTGTAAAGACCCTAATGCCTTCTTCTCCCAATGGAAAACAAACTGTATGGTGCACTTCACTAATCGAGGCAACATAGGGTTGAGTCTTCTGTACAGTCTCTTCATAAGAGTATTAATTATCAATTGTTGGGAGTTGAGAACTTACTATGTATTGCAACAGATGACAGAGTGCAGAGGTAGTGTTTTTATCCCATGACATAAGTGCCAGTGAAGAATCCATACGTACATTACAATTAATATTGTTCCTGGTGAAATTCAATAGGTGATGTTTCACAGATAACAGTTGTTTACTACATGGCCTCTGGGTTCAGACCTCCTCAGTCTGTGAGTTTATTTACCAACTAAAACAGTTGCTTTTAACCTATGGTCCAGGAGCCTCTAGAAGTCCACAAAGCCTACTGAGGGGATCTGCGACTGATTAGGCAAATAAATAACATCAATAGATTAATAAAGTGTATATAAATAAAGAACCAAAACTGATTTTTTTTTTTTTTAATGTTCTGTAAATTTGAAGAAATTTGAAATTGGAGGCTAAAAAGTAAGTTAGTACCCTCAGATTGATCGTCGGAGTATTGCAAATGCATTATACAGACTGTACTTTGGATGATGAGTGGCCACAATTGAAATTAAAAAAGCTCTAACCTTCCCATTAAAATTAAAGTTCTGATTTTTTTTTACATATTTGTTTCTGAACTAAATTAAATATTTAATCATTTGTTGCATTTGTTTGATGAATGCTTGTTTCTGTATATGTGTTTGCGCTGGAGTACCCGGCTTCCAGTAATGACTCAGTTGGGGTCCCAGATTCTAGAAAAAATTCAGTTCAGGTCCTTGGATTTCAGTAATGATTAAATGGGGTCCACAGAATTCAAATGTTAAGAACCATTTAATTAAAATATTGGTGCAGTATAGACCTGGCCATATAAGCCTTTGAGTCCTTTTCACGTGCAGTAAAACATCCTTAGTGAACTTACTACTTTCAAATGCGGTAAGTTGTAAACTTTCAAAGTAGATCTTAAAAAGGTGAATTCTGAAGCAGTGAAGAAGGAAAGCAAGTTAAGATGGATATTTTCCAGTGAATGTTTCCAGAGTTTTGTAATTTGACTAAAGGAGGCTTAGTTGAGAGTTTTAAACTATTTGTATTAGTAATTTTAATTCAAATAGTTGGTGTGCTTTTCACTCCCCTTGCTGTGAACTGTGTCTTTCAGACAAATGAGAAGGAAAACAAGCATTTGCAATACAATGGGTTTTGCATTTGCTCGAGTTAGAGCTATTAGCATTGTAAACTCCTAACCGGACTCTTGTCAAATAAATTGAAAATGAAAAGTAAAACAGTTTCACATAATCGAGCTGATTCAAAGTGCTACAGCATCAGCGTGAAGGAGCACACAAAACGAAAACGAAGTTCGCACACAGTCAAACGTATCAGCAAATGTGCAATTATCCATGTAACAGGGTCAGTATCCAAGGCGGTAACTAAACCGCCCCAAATAGGGACAAACGTAAAGCATTTACCAACGAAAATAGAGGATTTTTGATGGGCAAATGAGTGATAGTGATAGGCGTGTGGTGGGAGGTGGGCGTGGTTAAAAGCCCAGATACATACCAACACGTCGGAAAAGCAGAGCTTGCGTGCTGCTATGCTCGACCTAAAAATGGTTTTGATGAAAGCTCAACCTATCTGAAGCCCTTCAGGCTTCCATGGACAGCCTGTGCAAAGTGCCTGAACGGGTGTGAAATGATCCGCTTATCTTGTTGCTTTTAACAGTGCTGCAGCATGAATGATGCTATCCGGGGTGCGAGGGCAGATTTAGGAAGGACAGTTCAAAAAGCACAGTTTCCACGTTTTCTTTTTATAAATGTACTCTGAGTTGTTAAAAGATGGGAAAGAAACTTCATAAAATGTCTCTAAATCTTGGTGGGCGAGTTAATTCGCAAAGTTGTGTGTACACGTATGGTAATATTTTAGGTGTGCAAAAAAAACTATTTTGAGAGAACGCAGTCTGATTTCTGGTTCACAGAATCGGGAATGGAGGTGACACCTCTAAGAAATTTTAGGGTGTGAGGGCGTCTTTTTCTCTATGGGTTAGCCAATGTACATATGGAGAACTAGAAAGAAGGTATATGTGCAAATAACATTGTGTTCGAAATAGTTATTTACAATTGGGGTCCCATTACAAAATTGCAGGAAGAACAACTCACACAATGAGATACTCCCACCGTTATTTGACAAATGCAAATAATTATAGATTTGATGTAAAGGTAGAAGAAAGCCTACGGATCTAATCTGAAATGTTTTCTGCATTCTTGTCTGAAAAAGTTATATCGCAGTGTGCATTGTCTGCTACGAGATCGATGATGTTCTGTTGAACTTCAGTTAGATGCAGACTTGGGTGCACTCATTGTAAAACACACCCACACTAACCTGTGACTGCTAATGGTGAGCCACAGCCTGTAACCTACACTATTCAGATAGGTTCTTAATCATGATAGGCCTCCTTTCTGTTGCTGAAGATCGGTAAAGCCCACCCTCCAGCTGCTTCCACATAAGAGACGTGCTTCTAAAGGACAATGATTAAAGACAGACGTAAGTGCCCTCGCTCAGTAAGCAGACACTTTCAGCAGGCCTTCATTTCCCAGTGCGGAGGCGCATGTCACCGCAGGCTGAGCGCTTACCCTTAGCTGTCGGATGCTCACAGTAACATTGTAACCTAAGGCTCACAAACTGCTACAAAAGAGACTTGGAATGGACATTATGGATCAGCCTGTCTGTCTTGTCAGTGCCCCTGCCATGAAAAAGAAAAAACGCTAGCAATGTATCAACAAGGCAAGAATTAATTGTGGCTGTCCTGCCATCAACACTGAAGATGCTAATACAGTGGAAGCCGAAGCCCTTTAGCCATGGCTCCTTACAGTCTCACAGTGGACAGTATCACATAAAGGCAGCACCGTCAGTGCAAAATATAGATTTTAATTTGGTGTCTTGGGTAGCTGAAGAAATTGAGCAGTGTATTTTACTACCTTAGACAGTGGTAATAGATGATTATCACAGGAACTTTAAAAGCATGTCAAAAAGTACATTGTAAACGTTCCCTACAAAATGGGACAAAACAGTCTGCACAGAAAGCGTACCTCTAGTTTTGTTGCCCCCCCCCCAGGGTAGGGGTAGAGGTTTACATTTGACCCGCGTTCTCAGAGTTACGTTAATGATAAACCGACAAGCCAGAGCTCTTTAAAACGATAAAAAGAACACAAACAATAATAATATATTTTAAATATTTTGTGTACAGTAAAAGTGAGAATCATAAAGTGTAATTCACACAAATCATTAAAGCAGCATTGTATTACAAAAATCCGTTTGACAGTCATGTGACAAACAAAGTATAAAATGGAACTCAACGGACCAAATTGTAAATGTTCTGCTCTCCAGGGATGGCTACAGTAAAACTGGTTTCCATCTTGTGATCTAAAGGCACTACTGAAAAGCTGGCTGGTGGCGTCATTTCTGTAGTTTTGGGGTGCAATAACTATACCAAGTATGATGCTCACTGGCCTCTCCATGTACATGTGGTTCACTGGCTTCTGGTAATCAGGCCCCTTTGTGTTTATATTCTGTCAACTGAATGTTAGAAGACATTATCTCAATTGTTTGTATTGTAATCATAATGAACATTGGAACAACTTGGACTGAAAACTGACCATGGTCACCGTTGGTGGAGCTGTCATTGGGATTACTCTGTTCATCTTTACTATAAATGGTGAAGGGAAAGAGGAGGATGGCAGATGTCCATAGAGAAACAATAGTGAAACCCCACTTTGCTTTTCTCCCAATTGTTCCTTTCTCACCAGGGATGGTCTAAAGAAAATGCTGAAGGATTACCACCAGAACTGTTCCCTTGAGAATGAGCTTACTTAGTATAGTGCATTATAGGCACAAACCTTGCCCCTGTGTTTTTGGCCAACAGTAAGTCTCTTCTACCCAGGAAGAAAAATCTGACCGAATTTAGTGATTTGATTTTGGACACAAACTAATTGTCCTTGGTCTTTTTACTCACCGAATAAGCACTTATAGACAGACATACCACACAGCAAAGAAATAATATCTCTTGGTTTATCACTGCACAGATCTCTGGTGTTGCTTCCTAAAGATACAGCTACATGATACCCATTTTGTCAAATCAAGAAATAAGCCTGATTCCCTGCTTAGGCTCTGGTGCACTGACTTTCTGCTGGTCACTTTCCCACTGCTAATCAGTGTTAAAGTGCATGTGCTCTCTCCCTAAAAACATAGTAACATTGGCTCATACCCATTTGGAATATTTAATTTACTTATAAGTCCCCAGTAAAGTGCATTATAGGTGTCTAGGGCCGGTAAATTAAATACTACTAGTGGGCCTGCAAGACTGATTGTGCCACCCACATAAGTAGCCCCTTAACCATGTCTCAGGCCTGGCATTGCAAGGCCTGTGTGTGCAGTTTCACTGCCACTTTGACTTGGTGTTTAAAAGTACTTGCCAAGCCTTAAACTCCCCTTTTGCTACATATGAGTAACCCCTGAGGTAGGCCCTAGGTAACCCATAGGGCAGGGTGCTAAGTAGGGAAAAGGCAGGACATATACATATGCGTTTTATAAGTCCTGGTAAAAGAAAACTCCTAAATTCGTTTTCTACTACTGTGAAGCCTGCTCCTCTCATAAGATAGCAATAGGGTTGCTCTCATATACTGTTTGAGTAGTAGATTCTGATCAGAAACCAGGTCATATTTAGTATGGCCAGAATGGCAATAGAAAATCCTGCTTATTGGCGAGGTTGGATTTTAAATCACTATTTTAGAAATGCCACTTTTAGAAAGTGAGCATTTCTTTGCACTTAAAATCCATCTGAGCCGTACAGCCTGTCTCCAATCAACATCTGGGCTGGGCTGGTTGACATCTGCTTTGTGCATTTCACCCAGACAACCACAAGCACAGGATACTCAGTCACATCTGCACTTATCTGCATACTGAATGGGTCTTCCTGGGCTGGAAGGGTGGGGTACTTATATTTCAAAGGCTAGTGGCCTGCCCTCACACAATGGACTGCCAAACCCCCTATTGGGACCCTGGCAGACAGACCTGTACTGAAAGAGGAACTTGTGTACTTCAAACCCACTTTTTGAAGTCTCACCCACTTCAAAGGCATTTTTAGGTGAATAAACTGGGTCACTGACCCCACCAAATCAGCCACGTCTAGACCTGAACCTGCAACCTGTCAAGAGGAACTGCCTGGCTGGCCAAAGGACTCATCTGGACTGCTTTGCTGAGAAGGACTGCTGCCCTCCTGTTGACCTGCTGCCCTCTGACTTTGCTGAGAAGTGCTCTCTAAGGGCTTGGATTGAGCTTGCTTCCTGTTTTCTGAAGTCTCAGGGTTAAAAAGACTTCGGGGGTCATTCTGACCTCGGCGGTAAAAGGCGCCTACCGCCGGTCAGAAATCCTCCATAATCCCGCCGCGGTCGCGGAAACCCGCCACGGTCATTCTGACCCGCAGAAGGCAAACCTCCGAAAATCCGACCGCCACAACAGACCGCCAGACCAGCGGTGGGCGGAAAAGTGGAGGTGACAAAACCTCCACCGTCACGCCAACAGAAATACGCCCATGCCATTACGACCCACGAATCCACGCGGCGGTCATTCAAACGCGGTATTCCATTGGCGGGACACACCGCCGCGGTCAGAATACACACAAACGAACAAAACTCAGCCACATTGGACGATTTGAATCCCACACACCTGATACACATACACACACCACTCCCACACACACAATACAATATAAAACACCCACCCACATCACCCACAAACCCCTACGCTAAAAAATTCGTAAAGAAGGCAAGAGCGAGACACCAGCATCCAGAAAATAACAGCCACAGCCACTCAACACCATCACCCACACACTATCCACACACAAAACAACACACACCACCACACTCAACTCACTTAAATACACATACTCCACCCCACACATCATACACACCACCCCATGGCACCCCAAAGACAACCCCGCTTCACAGACGAAGAACTCAGGGTCATGGTGGAGGAAATCGTTCGGGTAGAGCCCCAGCTGTTCGGCACACAGATACAATACACCAGCATTGCCCGGAGGACGGAGCTATGGCAGAGGATTGTCGACAGGGTGAACGCAGTGGGACAGCACCCCAGAAATCGGGAAGACATCAGGAAGCGATGGAACGACCTACGGGGGAAGGTGCGTTCCATGGTATCCAGGCACAACATCGCCGTGCAGAAGACTGGCGGAGGACCCCCACCTCAACCCCCACAATTCACATCATGGGAGGAGGAAGTCTTGAACATCCTGCATCCTGACGGCCTCGCAGGAGTCGGCGGAGGAATGGATACTGGTAAGTTGAAGCTTCAATACTGCTTCCCCCCCACCTGCATGCCAAATCATACCCCAACCCTCACCCCCATCCTCGAACCCCACCCTCACCCCCACCCCCATCCTCACCCCCACCCTCACCCCCACCACCATCCTCACCCCCACCACCATCCTCACCCCCACCCCTAGCACACCTATTCCCCGCCAATGTCTCACCATCACAACCCACACATCCCAAAACCTAGGCCTGCATGCGTCCACTAAGCATGGACACCCATCACCAAAGCATGCCCAATGCATATACACATCCCCCCCACAAGCCACCCTCACCAAAGCCCCCACACACGAATGCCAGCACTTGGGGACACGAGAACCCATAGATACACCCATATGCCACTCATTGAAACTATAACCATACCTCTATACCCCTGCAGGACCCGACCGTCAACACACCACGGCGGAGGGGCCAGAATTCTCCACACCCCCCACCCAAGAGGCCGTCAGCGATGACAGCAGCTCTGTCGACCTGGACACCGATGACCAGCCCGGACCATCGGGGACCTCTGGACAGTCGGTTCCCCTCACACAGGCCCAGGCCACTACAGACCCTAACCCCTCTGGGAACACCATCACAGCTCCCACCCAGCGGGCCCATGCCTCTGTCTCCAGGGCGCGTCAATCTGCGGTGTGTCTACCACTACAGGGCACCCAGGATAACCCACCACCCCAACAACAACAGGGACCTGGGGGCAGTGGTAGTGGGCACACCGGCCAGGGGGCAGAGGCCCAGGGAAACAGGGGAACTCGGAGGGCAGCTGTGCGACAGGGGGGGGAGGAGAGGCCCAGGGAACCCACTCTCCACGAGGTCCTCACCACCATCATGGGAGCATACAACCGCTCCCAGGAGACGATGGCGACGGTACTGGCCCGGTTCCAGGAGATCCAGGCACTGCAGGAGGAACACTATCGGGGGTACAGGGAGGACATCAGAGCCATCAACACCACCCTGGTTACCATGGTAGGGCTGCTGCAGGACCTCGTCAACACCAGGGCGGACACTGAACAACACCCAAGGGCCCCTGCCACTAGCCTGGACCAAGAACAGCCAACCACCTCCGCCGGCGCTAGTGGACAGGAGGCCCCCGCACAGCAGCAGCCCACCAGACCCCCACCTCCTGCAGGAGAAGAACCACCCCGCAAGAGGGCCCTGAGATCTCGCAAGAAGACAGAGTAGGATGTCAAGACCCCCGCCAGCAATGGATACCACCTGATGTCATCCCACTGTCCCACATTGTCACCCTGTCCATCCTTGAACTGCCCATGCTCCATCTCTCCACAGGCCTCTGGACAATGCACCTGTGTGACTGTTACTCTGGACTCTGCCATGGACATTCCTTCACCATAGCCCCCACCCACTTGAAACCACCCATCCCATTTTGAGCACTTAAATAAACACCTATTTTGCACCAAAATATCTGGAGTCTGGCTGTGATTTCAATATATTGTAATTGACATGACAGTGCAAATATGTCCTTGTACATGGTGAAGTCAACAAACAGCTGCCACAAAGCTGTAGTCCATGGGGAAACGAAGCACAGGACTCGTAGTGGGGACCCCAGATCTGAAATAGGGAGGGAAAAGCCAAAACTCAGTCATCATACACTGGGGCAAATAGACAGGCAGCAGAGATGCAGGAGAGTAGTTAACATTTACTAAATTATCTTTGAAATGTTACCTGTGTCCTATTGGAAGTACTGTTCAATGATTCTGTCCCTGTTGTCTGTTTCAGCCCCGTCGTCTTCCTCCTCGTCACTCTCCTCAGGTTCCACCGCTGCCACAACACCACCGTCTCAACCATCCTCCTGCAGGAAAGGCACCTGGCGACGCAAAGCTAGGTTGTGAAGCATGCAGCAGGCCACGATGATGTGACACACCTTCTTAGGTGAGTACATTAGGGATCCACCTGTCATATGCAGGCACCTAAACCTGGCCTTTAGGAGGCCAAAGGTGCGTTCGATCACCCTCCTAGTACGCCCATGGGCCTCATTGTACCATTCCTCTGCCCTGGTCCGGGGATTCCTTACTGGGGTCAGTAGCCACGACAGGTTGGGGTACCCAGAGTCCCCCACTAGCCATACACGGTGTCTCTGTAGCTGTTCCATCACGTAAGGGATGCTGCTATTCCTGAGGATGTAGGCGTCATGCACTGACCCTGGGAATTTGGCATTTACATGCGAGATGTACTGGTCAGCCAAACACACCACCTGGATGTTCATTGAATGGTAATTTTTTCTGTTCCTGTACACCTGCTCCCTGTCTCTTGGGGGAACCAAAGCCACATGGGTCCCATCAATGGCACCAATTACGTTGGGAATATGTCCAAGGGAGTAGAAATCACCCTTCACTGTAGCCAATTCGCCCACCTCAGGGAAAATGATGTAGCTCCTCACGGATTTCATCAGGGCAGACAACACTCTGGATAACACCTTCGAAAACATGGGCTGAGACATCCCAGAAGCAATTCCCACGGTTGTCTGAAATGACCCACTTGCCAAGAAATGGAGTACTGACATGACCTGCACCAGAGGGGGAATCCCTGTGGGTTGGCGGATGGGGGACATCAGGTCGGGCTCCAGCGGGGCACACAGTTCATGGATAGTGGCACGGTTAAGACGGTAGGTCAGGATAATGTGGCGTTCTTCCATTGTCGACAGGTCCACCAGCGGTCGGTACACGGGAGGATTCATCCGTCTCCTCGCCCAACCCAGCGGACGGTGCCTAGGAAGGACAACATGGAGCACACAGTCAAGCAACCCACAGGTACGTACTCACAGCTAGCACAGTAAACGATTCTCTATGCAGTGAATGGCGTGTCTGATTGGCTATGCAAGGCCTAGGCCTGTGTGACGCAGTTGAAATTGAGCCATGTGGGCCCTGGAAATGGCGGCTGCCTGACCTGTGAAGTGTGACAATGGGATGTGAGGTCAATGCGCTGGCGTGGCACACCGCGGCGGGCGGCGGGCCAAGACCGCGGCGCCAAGCCGCATTGGTTAACATTGAAGCCTATGGGTTTCAGGAGCCAATGGCGAAGGGCGCCGGCGGTGGCGGGACGCACCGCCGCGGTACGCACCGCCACGGACGTGACCGCCATTTTCTATCTACTTATCCACTTGCGACTTGAACTTTCACAGGAGAGGACCTATACTGCAAGTGTTGCTGTGACCTCGGTCTGGAAGGGACAATGGCTGCTGCACCTGGGGAAAGGGCCCCTGCCTTCACTGGAGAGGAGTTGGAGAAACTTGTGGATGGGGTCCTCCCCCAGTATGCGCTACTCTACGGTCCTCCAGACCAACAAGTGAGTTTAATTCTATCTGGATTTGGGGCCACTGGCTGGCTTGGGGGCCTGGCGGGGGGCCTGGCGCGGATGGGGGGCATGTTGGGCCTGGCGGGGGGCATGGCGGGGGGCCTGGCGGGGATGGTGGGCATGTTGGGCCTGGCGGGGGGCATGGCGGGGGGCCTGGCGGGGATGGGGGGCATGTTGGGCCTGGCGGGGGGCCTGGCGGGGGGCCTGGCGGGGATGGGGGGCATGTTGGGCCTGGCGGGGGGCATGGCGGGGGGCCTGGCGGGGATGGGGGGCATGTTGGGCCTGGCGGGGGGCATGGCGGGGGGCCTGGCGGGGATGGGGGGCATGTTGGGCCTGGCGGGGGGCCTGGCGGGGATGGGGGGCATGTTGGGCCACTGGCAAGGAAAATGCTGACAAACTTGAACGTGGTATTTCTCCCTCCCTGTACGTGTCACATAGGTCCGCCCCCATGAGAAGATCGGGATTTGGCGTGCCATCGCCAAGGAAGTCCGGACCCTGGGGGTCCACCATCGACGGGGCACCCACTGCCGCAAGAGGTGGGAGGACATCCGCCGCGGGACCAAGAAGACCGCCGAGTCTCTGCTGGGGATGGCCTCCCAACGTAGGCGGGGTGCCTGCCGTCAACTGAGCCCCCTGATGTTCCGGATCCTGGCGGTGGCCTACCCTGATTTGGATGGGCGCGTGAGGGCAGCACAGCAGACACAAGGGGGTGAGTACAAGCATTATCTACTCTGTTGTCGCGCAGTGGAGGTGTCTGGGTGGGGGAGGAGGGCTGGGGGTCCCCCTAGGCCAGGGCGATATCTGTAGGCTGGGCACCCCCGTAAGCCCCTGTGTCCCCAGCCACCACCCTCAGTAGTTTGTCAGTACAGCCATCCCTGGGCCGTGTCATCCATGGGTGCAGTTGTCAACTCTAGGCGTGTAGGGCATGTTCCACGGAATGCGTAGCGGACCCCAAGTGCGCAACTTAGTGCAGGGGGCATCTGTGTCTGTCATGTCCGCTAACTGTACCGGAGATCCATGTAATCAATATCCCTTTATTTCTCTCTCCCCCCCCCTTTTTGTTTGTCTTTCTGTGCTTGTGTGCATCAGCATCATCAGGCGGAGGAGAAGTGGCATCGGGGCAGGAGGGAGCTGCATCTCACATGGCCCAGGAGGGCCATGCCACAGAGTCAGACTGGACCAGTGAGACGGAGGGCGAGGGGAGCTCCACGACGGGGACGACTGGACCCTGCAGCGACACGGACACGTCCTCGGAAGGGGGCTCCCTTGCGGGGGTGGCACCATCCGTGCCCCCCGCCATTACAGGTACAGCCGCCACCCAGCGCACCATCACCGCCCTCCCAGCAGCCCCTCAGCGTTCGCCCCGTGCCCGCTCTGCCAGGAAGCCGGGCATCTCCTTCGCCCCAGGCACCTCAGGCCCTGCCCCTGTTACCCCCGCTGCCCTCAGTGAGGAGGTCATTGACCTCCTCCGAACACTCATTGTTGGGCAGACTACCCTTTTGAATGCCATCCAGGGGGTGGAGAGGGAGGTTCATCGCAGCAATGCGTACCTGGAGGGCATTCATTCGGGTCAGGCTGCCCATCAGCGATCGTTCCAGGCTCTGGCCTCAGCACTGACGGCAGCCATTGTCCCTGTCTCCTGCCTGCCTCTACTAACTCCCTCCTCCCAGTCTCCTGTTCCTCTGCCTGTCCCACCCACACCATCAGACCAGCCTGCACACACCTCAACACCCAAGAGAAGCTCATCCAAACATAAGCACCACAGATCACGCAGACATTCACACACGCAACATTCCGATGCAGACATGCCAACAGTCACTACCACCTCTGTGACCCCCACCTCCTCGTCTCCCTCCTCCCTCCCTGTGACGTCTACACTCACACCTCCATTCACCTCACCATCAGCCAGTGTTTCCATCACCAGCACACCCTCCACTCCAGTCCGCACACGTGCAGTCACCACCCCCACTGCCATTTACACGTCCCCTGTGTCCTCTCCCACTGTGTCTGTCACCCCCTCTTCCACACCACACAAACGCAGCCACCCACCCACCCAACAGCCATCCACCTCACGACAGCCTATCCCTCCTGCACCTGCACCCAAAGACAGCAAACGTGACTCACCTACAACCACATCCTCTCCCTCCACTCCCATTCCCACTGTACCTACCACTCTCCATTGTCCCAAGAAGCTCTTCCTCGCCGCTACTAACTTCTTTCCTGACCATGAGCCCCCCCCTCCTTCTCGTCGGTGTAAGAAGAGCACCTCAGCCACCACCAGCCCTGCAGCCCCCTTGACAAGGGTGCAGGGGTATTGGAGCCCGCCAGCCCGCATGTCTGGATCTTCGCCCAGCAGCAAGGGGACAGCCAGCCCACCCCCTGGGAAGAGGAGCAGAAGGCGGAAGGGGCGCCGCAGGAGCCCGCCTTCTACATCCCCCCCGGACACCACCCAGAGACAGTCACCAGCCACAGCTCCAAAGGGAGGAAAGGGCCACAGGCCCACGACTAAGGAGGGCAAGGGCAGCAAGTCGGAGAGGTCAGGCAGCAGGCCTGCTGCCCAGGAGGAGCCCACAACCCCCATAGCCGCTGCCCCGGGAGGAACCGGCACAGCTGCCCCGGGAGAGCCCACCACCCCCATAGCCGCTGCCCAGGGAGGACCCAGCCCAGCTGGCCAGGAGGGCCCCACCACCCACAGCCCAGGTGGGCATTGAAGGAGCACCATCCCCGCTGCCCAGGAGGGCACCACCAGGCAATGAACAGTTGGCATTAGACCGGCCGCCGTCTCCAGAACCGCTGAACTGGGCCCCGCCATCTCAAGCACCGCTCCGCTGGGCCCCGCCGTCTCAAGAACCGCTGAACTGGGCCCTTCAAGGCAAGGAGCGCGGAACTGGGCCCCGCCGTCTCAAGCACCGCTCCGCTGGGCCCCGCCGTCTCCAGAACCGCTGAACTGGGCCCCGCCGTCTCAAGCACCGCTCCGCTGGGCCCCGCCGTCTCAAGAACCGCTGAACTGGGCCCCGCCGTCTCAAGCACCGCTCCGCTGGGCCCCGCCGTCTCAAGTACCGCTGAACTGGGCCCTTCAAGGCAAGGAGCGCTGAACTGGGCCCGCCGTCTCAAGCACCGCTCCGCTGGGCCCCGCCGTCTCCAGAACCGCTGAACTGGGCCCCGCCGTCTCAAGCACCGCTCCGCTGGGCCCCGCCGTCTCAAGAACCGCTGAACTGGGCCCCGCCGTCTCAAGAACCGCTGAACTGGGCCCTTCAAGGCAAGAACCGCTGGCCCTTTGGCAGACGTGGCAGGGCAGGATCTATCTCGGGCAGGGCTGCAGGATGTCCTCTGGCCAACTTGCCTCCTCCAGTGGCAGTGGGGTCTGTTATGGACTGTATGGACCGTGGCTTTGCTCTCCCCAGGATGGCCCAGTGGGCAGGCCACCCACTGTATGGACTGTATGGACCGTGGCTTTGCTCTCCCCAGGATGGCCCAGTGGGCAGGCCACCCACTGTATGGACTGTATGGACTGTGGCTTTGCTCTCCCCAGGATGGCCCAGTGGGCAGGCCACCCACTGTATGGACTGTTTGGACTGTGGCTTTGCTCTCCCCAGGATGGCCCAGTGGGCAGGCCACCCACTGTATGGACTGTATGGACTGTGGCTTTGCTCTCCCCAGGATGGCCCAGTGGGCAGGCCACCCACTGTATGGACTGTTTGGACTGTGGCTTTGCTCTCCCCAGGATGGCCCAGTGGGCAGGCCACCCACTGTATGGACTGTATGGACTGTGGCTTTGCTCTCCCCAGGATGGCCCAGTGGGCAGGCCACCCACTGTATGGACTGTTTGGACTGTGGCTTTGCTCTCCCCAGGATGGCCCAGTGGTCATGGAGTCCCCTCGTGGATCTGGCGTCGTGTACTCAAGTGGCTGAGGTGCCCCTCCTTCCCTTCCCCCTGAGGTGCCTGTCCTATTTTCTTTCTGATGCCCCTGCAGTGTTCTCTCCGTGGAGTTCTTGTCGTGGGACTGGGCCTTGCCCCTTTGCACAGGACCCCTGTGATCCACGGACAGTGGTTGGACTACATTTAGTAGCTGTATATATTTTGTACATAGTTTATTTATTTATTGGGATTACTGGTGTCCATATTTCAATATATCTGCCCGTTTATGATCTCGTCTTTTGGTCTTTGCATTATTTCGGTGGGGGGTGGTTTGTGGGTTGTGACAGTGATCTGTGGGAATGCATTGATGTGTGTGTTGTAGTGGGTGTGGGTGGGTGGGTGTGTGCCGGTAATCTTTTCCCTCCCCTGTGTCGTAGGTGCAGTACTCACCGATGTCTTCCGCGCCGCCGGGCGTGCTCCTGGTATATGAGCAGGTATAGGAGTGCGGGGATGACCTGCAACTCTGGTTCCATACTGCCGGAATCTCGCGTGGAGTGCGTAGAGGTGAGCGTTTTCCCGTTCGTAGTCTGTTTCCGCCGTGTTCTTATCGGCGTTGCTCCCGCCCCGGAAAAGGTGGCAGATTGGTGGGTCGTAATAGGGTGGGCGGTACATTGTCTGCCGCCTGGCTGTTGGCGGGAACCGCCGTGCTGTTTGTTTGTACCGCCGTGGCGGGCGGAGTGTTAAGTTGGCGGGCTGTGTTGGCGGTTCCCGCCAGGGTCAGAATTGCATATTTTAGACCGCCGGCCTGTTGGCGGCTTGGCCGCCGCTTTATCACCGACCGCCAGGGTCAGAATGAGGGCCTTCATCTCATCAGGAACTCCTTGTGCGCCGAAAATCAATGCACAGCCTGCCGGAAATGATGCACAGCTGTGGTGCGATCGAGAAATCGCCACACAGTCAAACCGGAACCACGCAGCCCATACTTCCCGAGTAAAGAATCGATGCAGCGCCTGCCTTGCGGCTGGAAACTTGTTGCACAGCCCTTTTGGATCATTGCACAACTGAACTGGAACAATGCAGCATGACTTCCAGAGTGAAGAATTGACGCAGCGCCTGCTGTGTGACAGAAATTCAACGTATCGCCATACCGGATCGATGCAACGCCTGTGACTTTGTCCCGCACATCCAGGATTTCCATGCATCATCCCTGGGTATCAAAAAGATCCCCACATCGCAGTGAGGAACCAAGACTGCGCACCGTAAATTGACGCAAGACTCATTGCAGCGTGGAAAGAAACAATGCATCGTCTGTGCCGCATTGGAAAATCCGATGCACATCCTTTTTTCCCATGTATATCCTCCTCTGCGGTCTCCGTGGGTGTTATTTTTGATGCAAACCAGGTACTTTATGAAACCAGGAGACAACTGTTGATTGTTAAGATTTAAGACTCTCTTTAATCTTGCAAAAGGGATATCTCAACTTGTGCTTACTGAATCTTTATTCTTTTGACTTTAATTTAACTAGATAAATATCATATATTTTTCTAAACCTGTGTGGTGTATTTTTGTGGCGTTTTCACAGTGTTACTGTATGATTTATTGCACAAATCATTTACACATTGCCTTCTAAGTTAAGCCTGAATGCTCAGTGCCAAGCTACCAGAGGGTGAGCACAGGATAATTTGGATTGTGTGTCACTTACCCTGACTCATTGTGATCCCTACTTAGACAAGGGTGTATACCTCTGCCAACTAGAGACTCCATTTCTAACATTCTGTATTTGCATTTGACATTTATCAAACATGTTTAGACCAAAAAGGCATGAAAGCACTTCGAGGCAGCGGGCATGTGGGGATGGAACCATCAAACCTGAAACAAACATCAAGCACACAGACCATTTGACTGGAAACTAAATTGAAAAAAAAAAAAAATACCTGCTCATGAAATTGCAGGTGTGGGCTCAAACACATAGTATAACCAAGAAGAGAATTCCACAATCTGGCTTCCGCTGCAGTAAAGCCACAATCACCACATCTTGCTTTCCTGCTTCTTGGCACTATCATCCTAAACTGTGTTGCTGTTCTCAGAGTCCTTATAGGTGTATACCGATATTAGGGTCGACCTAAGGCATTGAGACCCCTGCAAATAAATGGCCTTATGCATCAAACAAAGTTCTTTGAAGGCAATGTGCTTTTTAACTGGCAGCAGTGCAAAGATCTTAGACCATCCCTCACACAGCAATGTCTTGGGAGTCCCAGGTCCAAAAAAGTGGCATATTCAGTATGATTTGGAGTTTATTTGAAGATAGTTGGTTGACATTAAAATACAGGGAGTTGCAGTGATCTAAACGCGAGGTGATAAGAGCAATGGCCACTGCCACCCTGAGCTCTTTAGGAAGATAGCCCAGTAATTTCTTTAAAATTCTGATCATCCAGAAACAGGAACTTACCGTTCTATTAACCTTGGTGTCAAATGACAGCATATTTTGAATCATCACACTCAGTTTTTTGGCTGACCTCACTGGACCAGATAATTTGCCACAGTTTTCTAGCCACCAACAATTATTCCCAATAGAACCATCCATTCTGAACAGCATGTCTCCCTGTTTATTTCAGCCAATTCCCTCTCATCCATCTCCTGGCTTCTCCCATACTCCTTTCAAACCTGTCTGCTACCTCCTCCCAGTCATCTACAATAGACACGATGATCTGGGTATCATCTACATAGGATAAAAATTGGAAGCGAAAGAGCGTACCAATTTTGCCAAAGGGACAACATACAGATTGAATAAGGTATGGCTTAAGGATGACCCTCTGTGAAACCCTCACTGAAGATGAAAGGAGGCTGCTATGAAGTCACTGCAGCTAACTGCAATAGTCCTGTCCACTAAGAAAGACTCCATCAGTTGGGCCCTGTTCTACAGCCTGGCCTTCTGAAGCTTGTACCCAACACAGATGGAGAAAGGGTGTTGAAAGCTCCCAACAGGTCTAACAGGACCAGAACAGCCCACCATCGATCCACTTGCCTACAAATAAAATCTGTAGTGGAAGTCAGGGCAGATTCTGTACTATGGTTCTTCCAGAACCCATTCTGCAATGGGTCCTAGAGCTCCAAATCATAAAGATATTCCTTAATGATATGCTTCTTGAGAATCTTGGCAAGGGTCAGTAGCAATGAGATAAGGTGAAGATTTTTCAAATCGCTGGGCCCTCCACCTAATTGCTTCTTCAAAGGGATGACCACTGTCTTCTTCCACTTTTGCGAGTACATTCCTGACTCTAGGACTCAGAAAAGATCTTCTCAAAGTCTTCGAACATAAGATCCAGAAACAACTGCAAGATCCTAGGAGGGCATGGATCGTCTGGAGAGCCCAAAGTTGTGCCAAGTAATAAGGTCTTAGTCTTAGAAGAAGGCAGTGGGGAGAAACTATTTAAGCACCTTTAGCTAGGTTTGTCTTAAGCTCCCCCCCACCCTTCCTCACCATCTAGAGACTGAGATCCTGCTACATCAGAACTATCAAACGGGATCTCAAATTCTGCATGAACCTTCAAGATCTTTGCTTTAAAAAACTCTGCCACAAAACATTTTGAGAATTTTCAACCTCCTGTTGCATCAGGGCTGCCCTAAAGGTGGACACCATATTAAACAATTCTTTGGGGACATTAATAGCCGACCTTATCCTCTGGGCATAAAAGGCAGATTTAGCTGTAAAAATTGTAGACTTGAATTTACGAGTGAGCTCCCTGAGTTTTATTTTATTTTCCTGATTTGGGTACAGTTTGCATCTCCATTCCTGCCTCCTACACTGCTTGTAGAGCTCCTTGATCTCCTTAGAAAACTCTTGCACCCAGGGTTTCTTCCTGCTCTTGGAGAATAGTCTCCTTATGGGGACAACCTCTTCCACCACTGAACTGACCCAGTCATTAAAGAGGGCATGTGCCAAGAGGATCCTTTTCCTTACTATTTTCCAAGCCATGGGCAAAATCACCCCCTTTAATTTTACCCCAGTTTCTGGTGCTCTTAACTGTGTTTTCCTTAAGTTCCTGCCCACGTCTCTCATGAATCTCAAACAAGATTACACTATGGTCAGTGCTATCTAACACCGAACACTTGCATAGTCAAAGTCACGTGAATGGAGATGACGTTATCTAGGATATATTCTGCTACATGGGTCGAGGTCTTAACCAATTGAGTTAGGCCAAAGGTGAGCCAGTGTTTCCGGATCATGTTTCTCCTCTAAACGAAGGTCAAAATCCCACAGAATAGTCAAATTATTAAATGATATTACAGGCTCCATTACTTGGTACCAATTTGCAATAAATTGCTTTCTAGGGTCAGGACCGCAATATATTAACAGACCCTCCAATCTTCCTGTCTTTTTATACGTGATTTTGAAATGCACCACCTCCCAGTCTTCAGCAGGAGTTTTTCTGGGTTCAAATATGCAGCCTAGCTGTTCTCTATAAATGTCAAATACAAATATAAAAATGCTACTAGTGGGCCTGCAACACTGATTGTACAACCCACCTAAGTAGCACTCTAAACATGTCTCAGGCCTGCCATTGCAAAGCATGTGTGTGCATTTTTAACTGCCATGTTGGCCTGTCAAAGTTAACCCTTTGCTAGGCCCAAATTTGTCACCCCTAGGGTAGGCCATGGACAGCCAAGAGGGCAGGCGGCATTTTATTTAAAAAATAGGATGCACTTTTAAATTTAAATGTCCTGGTGGTGAAAAACTCTTAAATTCACTTTTCACTACTCCTAGGATAACATTGCAATTACCTTATTGCATTTTATAAGCATACTTTGAACATAGGAATTGCTAACCCCTTCACTTATGGTGAAGTAAGATTTTAAATTACAATTCTAAATATGCCACTTTTAGAACGTTGGCATTTTCTTGCCTTGGTGCCCACAGCCTGTCTCTGGATCACATAACTGGGTGTGTGTGACAGTTGGGCTTTGAATATTCCTCCTAGACACCACACACAATGGGGATCTTAGGTGTGGCTGGATGGGCCATCACTGGC
This sequence comes from Pleurodeles waltl, assembly GCF_031143425.1. Taxonomy (NCBI): domain Eukaryota; kingdom Metazoa; phylum Chordata; class Amphibia; order Caudata; family Salamandridae; genus Pleurodeles; species Pleurodeles waltl. Next base: position 812,524,784 of record NC_090437.1, on the reverse strand, counting down.
AGGACGGAAGAGAGGAGCTGGACTCAGACCTGCTTACACATGACTAGGCTGTGTCCTGTCTCCACAAAAAAAGGCTGCAAACCGTCGGTAGCTGGTAATCTGCAGCCAGGATAGATTTCCGCTCTGTTGGACTGCTGGTCTGAAGGAATGGGTGCAGCACTGTGCTGAACTGCTGCCTGCTGCCCTCTTGCCTAGGTGAGAAGTGCTGGATCTTCATCTCTTAAATCCAAAACCCAGAGTGACTCCAATGGCTAGTTGTCTGGACTCCTGAATAGGCCTAGGCAGAGTTCACGGAGTTCTGTTACGCAGAACTTTGTGAAGTGATCAAAACACTCTACCATGCTCTGTGGATTTCCACAAAGCAGCAGAGTGTGTTAAGTCATGCGGTTCATGCTTAATTTTAGCAGCAAGTGTTTGGCCTAGGCTGTTAAATCAACATGAATGGCACCACACGGCAGCTTCCTTAACACGAACAAAAGGTTTCTCAGCGTGAGCGGAATTGACTATCCGCAACTCTCCATGTTGAGAAATCTCGCCGGTATGGGGTCTGGAGTAAGATTTTGCTACAATGTGCTTGCAAAGTTAACATTTGCAAGCACGAGTGAGAAAAAAACTAGACAGTTTTCCGGAACTACGCGCTCTAAATGGAGCGCGGTCCATGAGTGGAGTGGAATTCACCACCCACCGTATTACTGATCTGAAGCGTCAGGGACATAACAGGCTTCAAACAACCTTTCACCTGCACCTGGAGTCTGCCATCAGTAAGTCTACCCTGCCAACTAGTGCAACCCCAGTCCTGGACCCCTGAAAGAGGGCAGTAGCACAACATAACAGGAGGGGGCCCCTCTGCGCAGTACAATGAGGCTCCCCTCAGACTCACTCAGGAGGCTCAGGTTAGAGTACTGTGCTGAGCGGCTCCCCTGTAACTCTGGCCACCCACACCATGGAGGCTGTGGGGGGCTTTGTAACACTACTGGAAGAGAGTCTAAGGTGCTCTGCCAACCTATGTCTGCCCAGCAGAACCAATGCCTCCCCTCTTCTGCGTGATGCAAACTCGAGCAGAACCAATACATTGCTGCTGCTGCATGGATTGGACCCATAACAAAGATCCGCATCACAACTCTTTGAAACTGCTGCATCACCCCGACTGCGCAATGCGTTCTCGGCACAGGCCATTGTATGCCTCACCTATGGTAGCCTTCTTGATGACTCCATACTCTCCATCGCTGCCTCACAGCTCTTCTGAAACCTGCATCACTTTTTGTTGCATGACGGATCCCCAACACACGGACTTCACATCTCAAGTCCCATCAACAGGGTCCTCAATGACAATGCAGGCCCTCGGATCTTAGTCTGACTGCATCTCACATCTGAAGCATCGCTTCAGCTGCACAACGCATCTTTGAAGAGGATATTTGCAATGCTCTGCAAACCAGTATTTTAGGTACTTTGTTCAGCGGGCCAACTGGGTCATAATAGCCATCCTACACTCATTAATGGCCAGCCTCAACTTGGAACTTTGTACTGGTGTGGAGAAACCACATATCCACAGTTGGCACTTTGGGCCTGACTACAACCTTGGTGGAGGGGATTACTCCATCACAAATTTGACAAATACATCCTATGGAATTTGTAATACAGCGGATGGGATATCTGTCATGTTTGTGACGGAGTCTCTCCTCCGCCAAGGATGTAATCAGGCTCCTAATGTTTTTAGGTGTTATTATTAGACAAATGTTTAAAATGTAATACCTCCAGTTCTACTAATTGGATTTCTGTTATTTTGTTTTTGTTTTATTTAATACAGAAAGTTGTATTTTTATAACTTAATTTTGTGTGGTGTTTTCACTTTATTACTGTTTGAAGTGTTGCACAAATACTTGATACATTGCCTTTAAGTTGAGCTGGGTTGCTCTGTACTAAGATACCAGAGGGCTGAGCACAGGTTCATTTAAGGTTGGTTTGTGCCGTACCCTAACAATGATTGTGGTTGCTTCTTGACCAGGGCTCACAAGCCTTTCAACCAACAACCCAATTTCTCACAGGAAGAATTCATTAACTACAACAACAATGCCACAAAGTAAAGAAAGGGGGCTCATTACGCAAGAAAAATAAACTTTCATCCCTAGATATTTATATCTCAAACACTCCCTCATCATGTACTCTCTCACTTCAGTAGGCAACACATGAGAATCGCATGAAAATGTAGGCCTAATTATAAGTGTTAGACATGGTTTCATGAAAAATATTATTTACTAAGATTCATGGAAATTTGCATTAAAAACAACATTGCACTTTACCAAAAAACCTTTCTTAGCACTGGCCGAGCTAGAACTTGACTCCAAGTTGAATTTTAAAGGTGGCCATGATTTTTTTCTCACAGACACCTCAGTCAAGTATGCTCTAATGCTCTGTAATGACACGTTGTTCTTCGTAAGCCTTGGAGGAAGCTGTATTCTAAAAAGCAACCATTCACGGTCCTTCTTGCCTGTGTGTATCAGAGGACCTATTCTTTCAATGATCCTATCATTGTTTGGTGTAACTAGGTTTGTACTGTCACATCCGATGACATTAGGTCAGGGAGTAACACATCAATATTCATTTGGAGGATGGTGTTAGGGGTTGGTATCAGATGGTGATATGTTATATTTGTTTTGTGATCTTATGTTGGCAGTGCAAATTTCACTGCACATTTTATTATAAAAATGTGCTCAAGTTGAAAGCAGTACGATTTTGGCTGACCAACTTTCCAATATTTAGGTTACATTCCTGATTCTTAGCGAGCAGGCGTTATTTGATTTGGTGCATTACATTAGACTTGGAATATTTTATGCATCTGCTTGAGGGGGGACTTTATGTCTCATGTTGCATTTATTATTGACAACTGATTTCTGCAATTCATTGAGCTTTATCCTAATTATGCTATATGTCATTCATTATAATCATTTGACAGATTTTGAGACTGGCTATATTTTTGCCTTCTGTAATGCACTTTAATATTTTAAGAAACTTTCATATTCTTTTACGTGTACTCATCTCTAGAAGATGTCTTTAGTTGATTAGATTACCTGATTTGCTGTCCAGAATTGCTGTCTTATTGGTAGATATGCATTAGCTCATCTATTCTTGAGGATAAGACCACCCCGATTCTGCAAAGGAACATTATCTTTTATCACATCAGGTTATCAAAGATTAACAAAAGCATCCCAAGGATCGACAAAAGCATCCCAGCGGTCGGCATCTAGGAGTTACATCCACAACAGCAACCATATCAGGCAGAGAGGATCTCAGAACCTCACTTAGATGAATGAGTCCAGAGATGGAAACACATCATCTCAGTAAGGATGCCTTTACATTGGGAAATCAATTGAAAACGTTGCACACAGTCTCCTATAATAATGGATAAGAAGTGTATATTTCTATTTGAAGAATACCACAGTCCTTGATCAGTCCTGGGAGAAAACTTGCTAGATATTACTCAGAAATGTTCATCCATTATCGAACCAGCTTGGAAAACAAGCAAAAAAGTTGCCAAAAACGCACAGATCAAATCCACCCGCGGCTTCAGCTGCCATCAGGAATTCTTCTCAAGCACATATGCAAAACAAATCCCAGAATAACCATTTCCAAAAGGGGTCCCCACCCCCTTTCCTACCTACCTTCACCTGCTCTCTCACTTTGGGCAATGGCCTCTATAATGGGACTGGGACTACACACATTAATATTTAAATCTCAATGAAATAACATATAAACAGCCCACAATGTGTAATACAGAACAATGCCATGGACAGAAAGATCGGAATCATAACAACACTCCTTGCATTGCAAGGTAGAGGGTCCCGCTCCTACTCTTGTCTGCCCCTTCCTTCATATTCTCTACACCCAAGGCTCCTGGGCCTGTGGTTCTCCTAATACCACCACTCCCCCTCACCCCTCTCTTGCTCTGGTGGCCCTAAATTTTTTTAAACTATTTTCATGCAAAGTTCTAAAAGGTCACTTGGAAACTTATACCTGTTTTACAGTCACCTCATAAAACAAAACTAATTGAATAGCTGACCAATGTACACCACGAAACTGTATATTAAGCTATGCAACAAAGTGAATGCACTGGACTGAAAGCCAACAAATATGAGGACATATGGGTTCAATGACTCCTTTCCTCTTTGCTCTTCCTTTGACAATTTGACATGCAAAATAATAACTTATTAACCTTTCTCAGATAATAGACATGGGGGGCATTATGAACACCAGCGGCTCAGACCGCCATGTCGGGGGCAGCGGCAAAGACCGCCACCGGCATGGCGGTCTGAACCGCCATATGATGCACACAGGGAGGGCTGCCTGTGGCGGCCCTCCTCCACCGCCAGGCTACAGCGCACAGGCAGCCTGACGGTAAAGGAAATCATTGTCTGACAGGGCAGCGCTGCCCTTCGGATAATTATCCCCTTTTCCACCAGCTTGAACCCGCCAGGGCAAGGCTGGTGGAAGGGGTGCTCCTGGGCCCCCGTGCAGTGCCCCATTGTGCAGGTCACCGCCCGTAAATCTGCGTGATGGGTGCTACTGCACCTGCCGCACACCAACATTGGCGGCTGTTGCATTTGGAGCCGCTGTCAATGTTACGGCCCTTTTCCCTGCTGGGCCGACGGGGAAAACATTATACGGTCTGCGGGGGGCGGGGGATAGTCGCGCTGGCAGTCTTCTCTTGACCACCAGCACTGATCTCGGCGGTTTTTACAGCTGAGATCATAATGAGGGCCATAGTCTCGAAGGGCAATCCTTAGTTGGTTTATCTGGATTCAACCATTTACATCACTGCACAGGTAAATATAGCAACGAGCTGGGCAACACATTTTCCTAAACTATTTCATAGTATTATCTCATTTTTATCTCATAAACTCCTGACAACATTAGGCCGGGCAGTAGTAGGACCTAAAGTATACGATGTCGTATTCGAAGGGCCTTGTTCTAATTACTAAACACATTTTGAACAGCAAACAGTATGAATTGCTTCTATGACTCCCAGTAGAACGCATGTATTTTAGGTCTTTAACAGCTACTGGCCTTGTGTTAAAATGTGCACCAAATTTCATGTTATTCCTGTAAATGTGCTAGGGCCTCATTTGGATTTTGGAGGGAAGTGAAAATCCTCCAGTTTCTAGAGGAAAGTATAAATGCAGAGGGGAATCTAGAGGCGACGTTCCTACACAATAGGTATAGTAGTGTGAAGGAAATTCTGCTGGTGGATTCTACTCCATATTTACAGTTTCCTCCAGAAACTGGAGATTTTTCAATGACCTCAAAACTCTAACAAGTCACACGTCTCATATGGACATAACCGGGGCTATATGAAAGAGAAAATTAAATTACATCGGCCAAGAAGATGGGTGTGATCACCAGACAATGCATTTTTCTTGGGACTTAAGTTTTGCTGAGTTAGGGTAAGCAAGTAGCTACAGTAAGTTATAATGTACCTGATTCAATTATGAATGTAATTATTGTGTCTTTTTTCATAGACTCGTTAAACAATGTTTATTCTAGTTTTACTTCTGACCTTTATAAATGCACTAGTTTAGGATCTGGATTAACGCTATCATCCTATATCATCCTAGTATTATAAAAACTGAAGCTCACATTTAAAGGAATTTATTAATACTTTCTTCAGGAATACCTATTTCTTTCCACTAAGAACCGTCTCCTCATTTAGCATATTATCTTGTCATTCATGTTATTTTCATATTTATATTGCTCATGCATTGTTATATTTTTAGCACTCTGTTTTTCATATTAAAGGTAATAAATTAGGAGTAACACTTAATAAAGCATTTCCTTTGAGAGCAACTTCCCAGGTTCAACACACAGTATTTTTATTATTAAATCTGCGTTATTTGCTTTAGCTCGAGAGTTATATCTCGCATCTGAGATGTGCTTTTTAAAAGCATGCCAGATAAACAGAATTCCTCCTTCTGAATATTTTAAAATACAGGAGAAATTCTAGTTGTTTATCGTTGTAATTTGTTGGCCAAGCAATAGGACAATTTGCGTGTTTATGATTTTTTTGTCACAGACTAAAGGATGCTGGTATTCTCCATGAGACTGCTATTGCCACTTTGCCCTTCTATGCTGTGTTCTTATTTGAAATGCAAGGATGTATTTGGCAGGCAGAACAAATGTGTTTGCACACACAGGCCCTCATTACAAGTGGTCAAAGCATTGTTACTGCCAGAAATGGTAATAACAAATCATATAGGCCTGGGTAGCACTAGTTTGCTTTGTTTCTGTGAGATTATATATGAAACAGTGTCCCCAGCCATACATTATTTATTTATTTTTTCACAAACTTTATTGCATTTTGGTAGCAACACATATGTTGGTTTACATAGTAAACCAGTAATGGGATAACAGAACAGTATAAAGTACCAATTTGTAAAGTAGTCGGTGGTAGTAAGGAAATAAAATGAATATAACATGCTACTGTTTCAATACACCCCCAATCCCTCCCTTCCCCCCCCCCCCCCAAACAAATAACCAGGAAGTGCAGTCCACCAGCGTCCAGTGTTTCTGTTTGGGGCTATACACGGATCCCCGTCACTGAGGAGCCCTTCGTGTGGAACTGTGTGTGAAGATGCACATGTGTTAAGTTATCATCTATGTAGGTATGTACTATTACTTTCAGGTTGACTTTGGAATGAGTAGTGGAGGGGATGAAAGATGTGAGTGCCCATCAGTGGTGGCATGCACAGCCATACATAATAAGGATATTTGAAGTCCTCAAAGTTCTCCATAACTGTATAAAGGAACAAGGCTGAAAACTGAGTTTCTTTATCAGTTCATAGAATTTCGAACTCACTTGCAGAATCCTTATAATTTAGGGCAGAGGATATTTTATTCTTTACAACTCATGGGCAAACCATCAACCTTCCCAAAGCCACTTTCATTCTTAGTTTCTTCTTCTTTCACATGAAATAGATAGTATGATTACCTACATGAGGAATGAAACCAAAACATGTACTTTAAAATTTAACACACCAAAATATTGCTGCAAATGGTTATTCGAATCAGTTTAATGCAGGTCAAATTAACAATATGCATTAGCATAGAATTTGTAGGAACATGCAGATTCTTTCTTCCCTCTCGTAACTTACACCATGCAAAAACAAACAAGTTGCCATTAATATCTCCTTTCTGCTCATCACTGTTCATTTCAGAAAAACAGATCAGAAGGTGGAAAAAACTGTTCTCCCTGTTGTTCAAACTGCAGATGCTATTAGGCTCTGTGACCTGTGCTTTACCTAGGGTGCTGGCTCCTGCATCAGTCATTATGTCACAACTCAACTGCAATAACTTATTCCGGTTGAGCGGGTATGTAATTTCATTATTACATGTTACTACAGATGTCACAACTCAACTGTAATATAGAAATTAGAGACAGGCTTTTACACAGGGATAGCACAGTCCTATGTATTAACAGTGAATTCCCCAAAAGGTCCCCAGGGAATAGGGCATATATTGGTAGAAATAAATGCTAACTTGCCAATGTCCACTTGTGAACCCGTAATTCATGGTATTTTTCCATGGTCAAAATTGTTGGAGGTTTGATCAGAAGAATTTGTCCTAGGAAATCAATCCAGACCACTTCAGAAGTACATGAAAAAGTATGTCAATGAAAAAAGGACGTGAGAGAAATGGAGTGTACTGAATCTGTTTTCAAAAAGACAAAACTTCAAACTTGTATATCAGTTATTGAAGTATCAGATTAATACAATGGAAGACTCAGGTGTCAAGCCATGTCTTATAATTGCTGTAAAAGCAATGGGCAATGCAGCAGCTGCTGCAGATCTCACGAGGAGGGGAGGACGTGGGTAGAGGGATGGGCATGGGGATGGTAATGTGGGGGAGAAATACAAAAAAAATATTATATTAAAAAAAAAAAAGTACCTTCATGAACGGCGCTCTCCTCTTCTCTTCTGGTGTCCCAGCATTCACTGGGACACCAACACAGGCTTCTCAGCAATACTGGCACTGCTTTTTTGCTAAACCTAGCATGAAAGCGGTGTCGGGGTTGGTCTGAGTGGCTTGGACGTACGCTTAGACACAACCCTGGGTCTGTGCAGTTTCTCCAGCCTGGCTATTTAACACAGTCAGGTTGGAGAAACCTAAATGAGCCTGTGTTTAAGATGGCCAGCCAAACACACATGCACACTTAGGTGCACTTTCTGCTCCTCCCCTGCTCCTCCCCCAACACTACCCTTGGCCCAGCCCCGATCCCTCCCGGCACATGATGCTGGCTGAGCCAGCAGCTGTAAAATAAAACGATAATTAAATATCGTTTTATTTTACAGCTCTTGGCTCTTAGAGAGGGTGTGATGTTCCTTTGCCCTGGCAACGGGAAAAGGTTTTGAGGATTATCATTGTTCAATAAGAGGGGTACATACTTGATTCATTAACAGTAACTTTCTTTACTCTGAGTCGCAATCTTTCTTGTTAGAGTCCTAAAAGACAGTGCCTTCTCTACCCTATGCCAAGTATTGCACTTCTCTCCATGTATTATAATTCATGGCATCAGTCTTCAGCTATTACCTGGCCAGTTCAGTACAGTGAGAGATGCAGGATTCAAGAAAGCTACATCATAGAGCTAGATAGTGGCAGAAACCAACAGGTCAGGAGGCAGAAGTAGAACATAGCCTCGAGTGATATGAGCTTACCCTCTCCTGACAAGTTTAAAGTATGTAACACAAACCCCCCCATATGTCTGATTAAACAGCACAACACTCACTGAGCCTTACCATCAGCTATTTGAATACCCGCACCCGAAGACAAAAAACATAAATCTACTACAATGTCAACCACGCTCATGTATCATTCGCTAGTGGAGACAAAACCTGAATATTGTGGGGGTAGGGAGAAGCGAGAAAAGTCTGTTCTGGATAATCTGCCAACAATCAGACCCAATTTAAAAGACTTACCCGGCACTGGCTAAGGCACAGTACAAGGCTCTGCATCTGTGGCGTAAAAATAGCCCCCACAGACCCAGCAGTGCGGGAGCCCCCCGAGCTCAAGGTAGTCCCCCTCGGTATGGGCGGCTGGGGGAGAGGGGCCCTTTCAGGTACTTTGAGCACCCTCAAGTTTCGTTTCTCCACTGCTCTGCATGGGTTTCTAACATGCACAGGAAAAAAAAATGCACAACTTGCCTGCAGGAAGGAAATGTAATGCTTCATGTAGTTACAACCAGGATGGGGAAGACAGATGAGGAGATGATTTTCAGTATCTCTTGTTAGGAAACAGATTGTGTTCACTGTACTGAACTACTAAGCCTGACAGCATTAGAAGGCATCTTTTATGTCTTCACTGTGTACTCCGCAGCTGGCAAAGTCCACAGATCTCTGCTGCAATTAAAAGGACATCTGTTTGCCGGGTCCCCACAGCACGGATCGTATGCATGCTGCTTGGCTGTGTGTGACTGATGTATGAAGACATGTGGGTGAAATCTATTGGAAAGGTTAGGGAAATAACAGATGAAAAACGTAAAGCAAACACACATTTGCACAGAAGGAGCTGGCCCGAACTGATGCAAATAAATAAAGAATAAACATTGTTCCCTTGTGGGATTCTCACAGGATGCTCAGGTTCCCCTATGCGTTTTCTATTGATGCTAGCCAACCTTTGCTCTCCAAAATACCACATTAATACCTAAGGATATCACAATTCGAGTTCAAATACTTAATCAATGTAGTATTATTCAGAATTATTTCGACAAAAAATCAACAAAATTATTTAAAACGGGTGGTTTAAGACTTTTAGACTTCTTGCCTCCTATTATAAATATTAACACTCGGTTTGAGTGTAGCGCATGAACAAAGGCACATACAATGTACTGATCAAAATGCACACAGAACATGCAGACGTACCGACGCACTTGCAGCCACTTGAAGGTAAAAAGTCCACCAGAAAGACAGACAACTATGTACAAAGGCCGAAAAAAGCAAGCAGGCATAGGTGCACACGGGTGTGCAGTCCAATAGAACAGTATGCATAAAAATCATAGACTAAGCACGTGGTGATTTGCAGCAGTGGTCACAAGGTTCTGCTCTTCAAAGCTTCACAGGTTGATGTGCAGAAGGAAAAACGAATGTCTCAGGGTGATGTGCATCTGGGGAGCACGAGTTGATGCACAGCAGCATAACACTTGCAATACATCTTAGGAACGCTGTGGATGATGCACCCCAGGCAAGCACATGGTGTTGTACCTAAAAGGAGCTTTGTGATATGCATCATGGGAGCCCTGATTGTATTGCTGCATGCGGTGAGTGATGTGCCTTGTGAAAGACTTAGGTACTAGGCACTAGGAGAGGACTAGATGTTGGCTCCGGGGCCAGAAACCCTGCATCTTATTCAATCCATCAGATCCATGTACCGCATACACTCGGCATCACACAACATACCCAATACACAACTATAGATACAGTATAAGTAAGGCTACATTAAGTTATATTGTAAATGGAAGCACAGCATTTTATGTGCACTATCAACAAAAAAGTATCATACCGCTATCCCTGAACCCGAGCACCAATTGATGCCTTTTTATTGTTTGACATGTTCATTAAACAGCAACATCCAGGTAAGATCAACGCTGCCTACATTATGCAAAAATACATTCTATAGAGAGTGTAAAAGAGTGCATTGCTTAGAAACCAATTAGATATCTCCTAAATAGGAGTGAAATCAGTGAAACAAATATGCAAATATTAAAACATTAAAGGAAGGGCTCCAAATTCTCACCTGGACATAGCCTTGGGCACTTGATGTAAGATCAGGAATAGGACCCTTGCTCAATCTGCGGTTGGATAGAAGCTATCCCTCGCAGCCAAGGCTTATTAGAGCTGCATGGAGCCTGGGTTTCCTTGAGTTCTCTTCTGGGGGGGTGGAGTAAGGGTCTTCCCAGCAGATGGATGTACTGTTCTTAAGAAGCAATGATTTACATAAGGTAAGTTGTCTAAAATTGAACTTTAGGTGAAAATTGATCGGCAGACGGCTAGTGGTTATGTTCAACAGTGGACTATTTCCAAGCATGTCTTCCATCATCATTTGCATGTTTGATCTTGCTCACTAAGTCACCAAGGATGTGCTCAGAGTTGGGCCCCTTTCTCCCTGTGCTATGACATCTAAGCTATACCTCAGTCACAAGGCCTACTAAGACTGAAATCAGTTTTAGGTTGCTTTAGTTCTCTTCTGGAGGGGGAGGGAGGGAGGGCTCTATTGGCAGTTCATGGAATATCTGTTTCCAAGAGGAGCTTGGTCAGTACTGGTTTGCATAACATGGGCTTCTGTCTAGAGTGGCACAGTGGGTGAAAAATGATGGGTTGAACGCTACCCAAAGTGATTGTCAGTAGTTAGGTGATCTACAAGCATTCTGCCCATCACCATTTGCGTGTTTGACCCAAGTATACATTATCCGCTTTTTGGACCTGGTCCTTTTTGCAGGGTTATCTTGAAACCTTTTGCCTTCCTCTGCCTATATTTTGTGGTCTGTTTTGTTGGCTTTAGGACTCTGGAAACTTTATCACTGCCAACCAGTGCTAAAGTGCATATGCTTCCTGTCTAAATTGTATTGCTGATTAATTTATCCATGATTGGCATATTTGATTTATTAGTACGTCCCTAGTATAATGCTCCATGTGTGCCCAAGGCCTCTATATCAAATGCTACTAGTGTGCCTGCAGTACTGATTGTGCCACCCACATGAGTAGCCTTGTAAACAGGTCTCACACCTGCCACTGCAGTGTCTATGTGTGAAGGTTTAAACTGACATTTTGAACGAGCAAGTGGACCCACTTGGCATGCGCAAACCCTCCCTATTTAATACATGTAAGTCACCCCTAAAGTAGACCTAAGTCAGTCCCATGGGCAGTGTGCAGTATATTTAAAAGGTAGGACATGTCCTGGTGAGTTGTACATGTCCCAATAGTGAAATACTGCTTAAAAAAAATCACTATTGCACGGAGTATCTCTGCCATACGGTAACATGGGAATTAACTTTAAATATCTTTTAAGTGTAGTTTCACATTGGGAGCAGATTGAGCTCTGGAGTTTGGGGTCTCTGAACTCACAGTTTAAATATATGCCTTTTGGTGAAGTTAGTTTTTTAAATGTAAGTTTGAAAATGCTACTTTTAGTAAGTAGGCATTTTCTTGCTTAACCATTCTGTGCCTCTGCCTGCCTGCTGAATAGACGTCTGGATCAGGATGACAGATGGTCTGCTGTGTGTTCACTCTAGACAGTCACACAAAGGGAGATGAGGTGTGCCCTGTGCATCCTGAAAGCCCATCACCAGTCTGATGGGTCTTCCTCAGCTAGAATGATGGGAGGTGCTCCCACATGACCTGAATATGGTTGTGCCTGCCTTCACACAAAGCAGTCTCCAACCCCCTGTAGCGTGTCGGGCACCAGGACAGGGAAAGACAGGGTGTTATACATTACAAGAACTTCTCTTTGAAGTTTGCCTACTTCAAAGACAGAAATGGGCATTAGTATTGGGCCTCTAACACCGCATAGATAGAATCCTTCTGTCTGGTGAAACTGTTAGGAAGAAGAGCTGGATGCTGTAGGAGGGACTGCCACTCTGCCTGTTTCTTTATTGTGCTTGACTGCAGCTTGCTGCTTCTGTCCTGGGAGTGAAAGGACTGGATTTTGCTTTCTACATTCCACTTCCAAAGGTTCTGCAAGGGCTTGGACTGAGCTTGTCTCCTGTTAAGACGTCTCAGGGACATCAAAGACTAAACCTGCCAGTGTCTGGGCTCTCTTGCTGAGACTCCTGACTTGCCAAGTGGAAATCCAGTTCCTGGTCCCTTGAGAGTGAGTCCCGGTGCAACAAGGAAGAAACTAGTTCATCAATTTCCAGAATTACGTCAGAACCGGTGGTGCTGTCTGACCCCGCGCCTCTGTCTCTGCACCGGAGCTATGGTCCCCACTGAGTGCAATGACTGTGAACTACAACACAGCCCTGATGCCGCTGCAACAACTCTGAAGTCCCACCACAGTATGAAACCAGAGTACAATGCCACTGATGTCCGTGGCACCTGACTCCGCTGCAGGAGCTGTGGCCCCGTGGTGTGATTGCGATACCGCAAAGTCGACGCTTCATGCCTTTGACCAGCTGGATTAATAGATCCCGTCTTGTCATAAGGAGCCGACCCTGTGCCTCCAACACCACATCCGCTGCAATCTTAAGTAAAAGACACCTCACCTGCCCTGCCTAGCAGTGAGGAACCAACACCTCACTTCTGCAGTGGCAGTAAGGAACCAACACCGCACCAGTTCCAACGGCATCTCACCTCTCTGACTCTGAACAACTTCTTTGTTCCCTCAAACCTTTCCAAAGTACTTTACCTGGGGTCTGTACAACTCTGTGGCCGGCCATGCTCCCTTGCAGGTGGTGCTGCACTGTTGAAAGTGACTCCATCAAGCCATTGGGATAGTCTCAGTTGGAACTATTGTGTTTCTAAGCGCTATGCTACATTTAATCTTTGAAAATGTGTACCTTCACTTGTGTATGTTGAAATGTTGTTGTTTTGGTCTTGTTTTACTCAGATAAATATTGTCTATTCTTCTAAACTGGTGTGGAGTACTTCAGTGATAGATTCACTGGGTTGCTGAGTGTGTGCCCAAATACTTTACACATTGCCTCTGAGATAAGCTGGACTGTTTGTGTCAAGCTACCAAGGGGGTGTTCTGGGGTTATTTTAGGTGTGTGACTCCCTTATCTTGACTAGAGTGAGGGTTCCTACTTCGACAGGGTGCAAACCAGTGCCAACTAGGTACCCAATTTCCAACACAGCTTATGACATTAAAGTGAGATTACCAGATTGTATCATTTGTTTTTAATTATTAAATGTGACAGCAACCACCGCTGTACAGACCTCTGTTGCATTTGCTGCTTCCATTTTATCCCGAACTTTGTGGCTACTAGATGCCAGGGTATGAGTGTTTTAAGTGTGGTCTATGTGGAAGAAGTAACAGTTATGAACACAGTGTTGAGCCAAATAGCCCATAAAGCACAAAGCTACGGAGGTCATACCATTGGGAGCGAAGTTCAAAGGGTAAACTGCCCTGTAGAAAAAATAACTAGGTTCACCAAGAGCTTCATAATCACGAAATCTAATCTCGGAAATCAATAGATATTTAGAAAGCAAAACTGCTACACACATTATCTGAATGGCCATTGATTTTTGGGAAGCTATTAGATGATGTTCATAGAAATTGGCCTGACTACACAGTTAGCCTGAAGCTAACTAAACAAATAGAGTTAATCGCAGCTAGGGGCAGATATAAATCACCTTTGCAGCTAGCCAGATTAAGCAGGACTTTAATGCAACTGTCAATGAACTGGTATTGATGCATCGAATAGTAGCTTGGATTGTTCTCTGGGCTCAACTACTGCACAAAGAGTGGTTGAGCAGAGCCAGCATCAGTGAATTACGAGTACATCTACAATAGTCTATTTGAATTTAGCTAGTGCCTGCAGTTTCTGTTGCTATTTGGAGTTGTACTTTTTGGGCTTCAGGCATTTGAAAATGCAATGTTGACATGTAACCAGAAGAGAGCAGATAAGTGCTCAGAGCTTCCAAGTAGCTTTTTATGCAGTACAACGACCCCCTGTGAGGCTGCAGTTTAGTGGAACAGTCACTCGGGAAACTGCTAGGCGTCATGCTCAGCGGGTGTGTAGCCTGTGACATGAAATATTATTGAAGGCCCTCAAGAACTTTGGCCCTAGGCGCTGTGAAGATACTTCAAATTAAATGTAGTCATAGTTTAGGGATTAATTTATTCCCGGCCTTGTAGATTTTCCTTTTATTTGTGGATGCAGTTAGCTTGTCAGTGAGTGTCTCAGTTTCACGATTTCAAGCAATACTGCGTCAGTCAGTGAAGCTCTCGCTTCTTTTTGGTGCTAATAATGCCTTTTCCCATCTCCACCTTTATTTTGCTAGATATATGATCGCTAGGCGCTATGAGCTACATGTACGTTGCATTTTGCACATCGCAAACAGCGAATTGGGCCATTTGCGATGTGCAAAATGCACTTCGGTATGTTGAAACCCATTTTTGCAATTCGGTTAACTATTTACCGAATTGCAAAAAGGGATTGCAAGTCGCAATTTCGAAGGGGTGTTCCCTTCTTAATTGAGAGTCGCAGCTCCTTGTATGATTGTTTTGTGACCGCGAATGCGGTCGCAAAACAATCGCAGTTAGCACCAGTGTCACACTGGTGCTAACCCATTCGCAAACGGGAAGGGGTCCCCATGGGACCCCTTCCCTTTTGTGAATGGCAGTAAAAACATTTTTTCAGAGCAGGTAGTGGTCCTACAGGTCACTGCCTGCTCTGAAAAAATTAGACAAAAACGTTCCATGTTTTGTTTTTGAAATGCATCGCGTTTTCCTTTAAGGAAAACGGGCTGCATTTTTTTTTTTTTTAACTGCTTTATTTAAAAGCGGTCACAGACATGGTGGTCTGCTGTCTCCAGCAAGCCACCATCCCTGTGAGGGCGGCCATTCCCAATGGGGTCGCAAATTGCGACCTACCTCATGAATATTCATGAAGTAGGGCATTTGCGACCCCCTTGCGAATCACACACATTGTCATTGCCACTGTTCAACATTTGCAGGTCGCAAATCATTTCTTTGGTACATGTAGCCCTATATCCTCTATAGTGTGAGTTAGAATGCAATTGCAGTGAGAATATTTAGTAATTGCGTACAGCAAAAAAGAATATCGGGCATGAAGCTTACTTCCTTACAGCATGCTCGGCTATAGTACCTAAATGTAGCATTTCTTACATTTCTAGTAAAATTGTGTGCAGCTTTTTTCTAAAATAATATTTTCCCTGTTAAGCGGTGCCACAGTGCGTCATGTTATCAGCCTATTTTACCGCAAGGCAGTTTCTACAGGTTTATTAATTTTCACCAACACTTTGGCGAAAGCGCTACAAATATTTCATAAATACGTTCTGTGTTCCGGAGACACGAGAATAACATTTAGTTTAGAGGGTGAATCGCCTGAGGTCGCCTGTCAGCAGCAGCCTGCTATTTCGCTAATACTAATAACATACTGGACCGACGTGCATGTCTTACTGTAAAACATAACCTCATTTGATGCATAGCAACTGTATTGTGGGAACGAAAGCATATTGCGGAAGGCTTCCAAACGCTTGACAAAAATATACGGCGTGAAGCAGCCGTTTCGTAATAATATCACGCCAAGGAATATAATGAACGTATTGTTGTGAATGGAGAAAACAGTAGGCTAGCTGCAGGCTATGTCCCCGCTCGCCTTTGTTAATGTATTAATGAACAATTGTGGCACTGGCGCACACTTGACATTTTAGTTTGGATGAATTTACTGCAGGCGCACTGCTGCCTGTAGTTAGCGCTTCATTACCTTCACTCAGAGGAAGTCGATATCATTTTCCGTGCAAATGGAGTTCTCCTATCGCACCTCACTTGGCATCAGGGCCGGCTTTTGGGCGGTGCGAGCGGTGCTACCGCACCGGGCTCTGCCCTCAGGGGGCGCTGTGTTTAGCAATAACTTCCGAGACTTGCGATTTAAAAGCACCTGCGGGAAAAGTTCGTTGTGCGTTTAGCCTTCAGGAAACAATTAAAATGTCAAGATACCTCTTGTGATTAATGTTCCTGCTAAAGAGAGAGATGGGAGTTTGCCTAGTGGCAGCTTTGACTCAACATACAGTAGCATGGAGGATTAATATGCCTGCTGCAAAAAACAGAACTATGGGGCATATTTAAGAAAAGTGGCGCTACACAGTGCAGGGCCATTTTTCTTGCACCCCTTAGCGCCCCCCCCCCACTAACGCCACCATGTGTGCATCACATTTAAAATACTGTGCACCGTGGCGGTAGTTAGGGAACTAGCGTCAGAATTTTTTATGCTAGTCCGGCACTTTGCGGGATTAGCCTAAAAAATGTTGACCCTAATCATGCAAAGCACCCAGAGGCCCATTGTAACAAAGCCTCCTTTTAATGCCTACTCTGAAAGATTTCTTTGCGTCATTTTTTTGCACCCCCCAATGCCGGGATGCCCCTTTGCATGCATTATGCCTGGCGCAGGCATATAGTAACGCAAAGGGTTACAAAGTGGTGCAATGCATGCATTGCACCTCTTTGTAAAAATGGTGCAGCGTTTTTGGCCTTGTAACCCCACATTAGTGTAAAGAAAGGACACTAATGTGGAGTTAGAATGGCACTTGGGGTTCTTAAATATGCCCCTATGGCAGTGCTTAATTTGTGCTTGTTTCTGGTGTGGAGCACCGGCACTTACTTTAGAGAGACGGCGCTTATTTTTCTGCCTCAAGCATTTACTGCAAGAAAAAAACATATGGGAAAGACGGAGGAAGAGAAAAACAAAAAGCGTCACAATGAGAAAAAGCAGAAATCTGCAAGAGTGATCTGAAGGGGCAGGGAGTGCCTGTAAATGGATTGAAGAGGCCCAAGATGGCTTCAGGATTACGCTGCCTCTGTATTCCGTGTTCACACATTTAATTGCAGCAGGCTCGTGTTTAAGAGGAGGGCTTTGGGAACCGGCACCTTTTTATTTACAAATTAAGCACTGCCCTGTGGGGCATATTTGAAAAAAGTGGCGCTGAACACAGTGCTGCACCACTTTTCTTGCCCCCCCTTAACATTTCCCTAACGCCACCATATGTGTGCTGTATTTAAAATATGGTGCAACATGGCGGTAGTTAGGGGACTAATGTCAGAATGTTTGATGCTAGTTGGCGCTTTGCAGAATTAGCGTAAAAAATGTTGATGCTAATCCTGCAAAGCACCCATTGGCCCATTGTAACCATCAGAAGCCTCCTTTTAACGCCTGCTCTGAGGAGGCGTTAAAAGTGCTGGAAAAAATAACACAAGAAATCTGACAGATTTCTTTGCGCCATTTTTTTGGCCTGTCCTAATGGGGGAATGTCACCTTTGCATACATTATGTTGGGCGGAGGCATAATGTAACACAAAGGAATACAAAGTGGAGCAATGCATGCATTGCACTGCTTTGCAAATATGGCACAGTGTTTTTGGCCTTCTAACGCCACATTAGCGTAAAAAAAATGATGTTAATGTGGCGTTAGAATGGTGGTAGGGGCTCTTAAATATGCCCCTATATTTTATGTGGTTAGCTGAGCGGATTAGTGAAGCCAGCCTTTACAAGTGGTTTAAAACACATGAATGTATGTGAAAGGGGAGCAACGGAGAGATGAGGTGCACATTTGCTGATGGTGAGTGAAACCGAGGAGGAGGTCATGGGGTAGGGGGTGCCACAATAAACTGTCGCACAGGGCACCACCAGTAATAAAGCCGGCCCTGCTTGGCATTATACGAAGGAGGTGATAGTGTGTGTTTTTTTAAACCAAAGACTGAGAAGAAGCATGTAGAAGCTCTTATAAAGTATGGAAAGGCAAATGTAAAATGTAAATGAGACACATCCATCTTTGAAAGGATAGCGTAATCTTGCCATTTTGAGGGGCTGATGGGTCCACACATTTGCTAAAAATATTGTAGCGACTGACACAACCTTTAGCAAATTAACAGTAAGGAAAGGCAGTTTGTAAAGATTGTTCAAGTTCTCCTAATGTTTACACATTAAGATTTGGGTTTGCTTCTGCCTCAATATTACATATTAAGAAGAAAGTCCAAGAATCCTGAATTTATTTTGACTTTAGGGCTTCTCCTTTGAGAAGACACCAGTACAATTCTGAATAAAGCTGACCAAATATGCCAGATGTTTTTCAAAATGTGTGATCACTTCAAATTAATAGGGATCGACTCAATGCAATTGAAATCAAGTAATTAAATGCCATCCTTGAATCGTCTATCAGCAGAGCTATATTGTTTTTATGAAGAACGAATTATGTAGAGTGTGTGACCAAACTTTTTGCCATAGAAAATAAAATCATATTGTAAGAATAGCAAATAATGCTGCATATCATACAGTTCAAAGAAAATTATATGGTCACGTCTTTGACATTTTAAAAATTGATGCTTGGAAAGAAAGCAAACTCTAACAAATCTGCAGATTCTACTCTAGTTATTATTGCTCAAAACATTAAAATCTGTAGTGCATAAAACAAGGTTATCCATTTTATTCATGCTGATCGTATTTCCTCCCAAAGTAAGTAGTTTACGATAATGTAGAAATGTATTACACAGAGCAGAAAGCAACCAAAGTGTACACGCTTGCTTTAATAAATATGTGACTCTTGCATTCTGCATATCACAGTTATATTTTACAAAGTGCCTTGAGGTTCTAGTTGCGCTTGTACTGTCTGTAGAAGACCTCTGCAAGAACACCCTCTTTAATAGGAACGCCCCCTAAAACACCATAATATATATGCTATAATTAGTATGGATGTTTCTCACTATGATTCCGTTCGGATTTAAGATACTGGACCTTAAAAATGGAAAGGAACATGTTTTGGAACTATATGTGTCTGTGAAGTCAACGTAGATTTCTGTTGATAGCAATAAAACGCTTTTTATGTCAAGAAGAATTCGCTCTTTCAATCTTCGTGCTTTTAGAATTGCATTTAAGCATTTCAAGTTTTTGTTTCTTGCTGAAAACAAAATCCCTTCGCACAGCTCATCACGTGGGCACGTGCACACCATCCTGCCAAGAAGGCTACCTAGTTGATTGCTCGACTACAGAAATATTCATCTAAAACATGGGCAATGACCTTTTGGAAAGTGTCAGCCCCAGCATTGCACCCCATGGGCAGGGTTTACGCAGCTATTGTGGATTTATTGTCAAGAGTAGCAAGTTTTGACTGAAGTAGAACAAATGGCTGCCAATCTGACACAGGCCACAAATGCAATGCTGGCACTGTAGCAAATGGCTTGAAAGTAGCAATATGTATGGAAATGGGGTCATGAATGAGAACAATGTTCAGGTTATTGACCAAATTTCTTCCCAGAGTCTTTTAGTTTATATGGTCATTCATTTAATATGTCAATCACAGTGTCAGTTTTTCTACTGTAAGCCCGAGGGATACATATTTATAGGCAATGACGACTTTTGTTGTGGTTTTCTTTAGATTTCGAACAGTTTCTATTTTGAGTGTAGTCAAAGAATTCTCTTAAGATAAAGACTACCAAATTGGTTTCGTATTAGCTAACTCAAAAACGCTGTACTAACAAACATTCACACATATATTACAATAAATACAATGGAAAATTGAGTGTTCTTCATATAGCGCTGTTTAAATAACTAACAAGATCATTGCCTGGCGCTGTATGTAATATAATTTACAATCACTTTACACAGGAAAACAACTGGCCTGCCTAATGACGTATTCTCACTGCATGGGTTTAACCCCTTGTTCTTTGGCACCGTACACATACCTACATACATAGCTGTTAACAATGTAATATGATCCTACATTGACATCAAAGGACTCTGGGGACATCATAAGCGGAGGCCAAAGGCTGAAATTAAATTCAGTTGATTGGACATTTAGGGCAACAAACCAGTAATGGGTAGTGTAACCATACCTCTCCCAAAATGCAGTGCTCATGGCCTCAGACATTATATTACTGACATATCAAATATCATTGCTGGTGACATTACTTATTATTCCTATTGATATTATGATTTATTATATAGCTGAAAGTACTATGGAGCTCTAAGCACATGCTTGAATCACAGTCAAGCTCTGGACCTATATATACTGCTGGACTTTGCTGAAGGAAGAGTGCAGTAGAGAGGTGCTATGCTCATACCAGGCTTTGAAAGGAGACAGCACAACAAGCAGTTCAGATGCCATATGGATACTGGGGCAGGGGAGACTGCATGGCAGTGTGCAGTTCACAGTGTGCATAAACAAGATGCAATAATAGGGAGTTTATGCAGGACATTGATAGAGCGTTCCGTCCTAATAAATTACCTGTATTTGGACGCTCTTGGGTCGATGAATCTTTTGACCAAGTGGGGCTCTCTTCACCCGAGATTAGTCAATTTAATCAAATCAATAATCAATAACGAACATAAGCAATGCCCTGATCAACATAACACTTCACAATTAATCCAGAAAACATTTCGGCGAACCATGACCTTCCGGCCATGAATAACCACACCAGTTCATTCAAAGTTAATGAATTTATTTCCCTATATTAACAAAGCTAGCACGATATAAATGTGTCTCAACACCAAATGATATATGTAAATGAACATTAATAGCTGTCCATAACGGCGAAAAAGATGCAATCTATGCAGCATTTGAATAACAATGCATTCGATAATAGCAACGCAAACCACTAAAACTATAATCTGTAATGGTCTAATTGCATACATTAGTCAGCATAACAAGGTCTCAAATTGCATCGTGCAACAAATGAATCCTCATCTAACCTCAAATTAGCATCGGCATGTGGGACTTCATGCATAAACAATTTAGCAACATTGATTTGGAAAACTCCTAACTAGGGCTCTTATAAAAAATCAGCAGTTGGTTACCTAAAAAGAAACACAATGCAATTGTACATTTTCCTTTCATATTTACCAAATTCAATCAGCATTCAAGGAAGTCTTTGTCTCACAGGTACCGGTTTCGATCAGCATGGGACGGGGCAAAGGGGGCAGGGTGGACGGGGCAATTGCCTCACAGCGGCAAGATAAAAGGACAAAACTACTACTTTATGCAAAGGGGCAGATCAAAGTTAAAGTCTCTAGAGCGAGAATTACTTAAAGTCTCTTTCTCTCCATTAGAGAAAGCATCAAAGTCTCATTCAAAATGGCGTCGAACATCAATTGGCATCGTAGAAGATGGCAAAACGACGAGGTCGGCAAGATGGGCCATAATGGCTGCAATGGGCAATAATGTCCTCAATGGGTGCAATGGGTAATGGCTAATGGCTAATGGCTAATGGCTGCTTTCTTCTTGTGCACCAGGTTTAAATAAACAACAGTTCAAATCCAGTAGGGTCTTCCATTGGAGGGTTCATAGGTTGGCTTCAAATTGTCCAATCAAAAACAACAATTCACAAGCTTCTACCTAGGCATACATTATCCTTGGAGTCTGGAACGTAAGTTGCAACATATTTTACCAATTAACTCACTTTCAGAGCTTCCATTGTCTGCACCTGCAGATTGACCTTGGAGCAAAGAAGAAGATGCCAGGCTGGCACGAAACCTTAAAGATAAGCATGTGAACCGATCTCGCTGGAAAAGTACAGCTTCAAGCAAGAATACACGTTTTATTAGCACATTAGAAAAACACGAGCATCTAAACCGTGAGACAAGGCAACTAGGCCGAAGCCTCCACTAAAGTTATGCTAAGTTAAAACATTTCAAACAAGCAAATCATGGCACACGTTTACGGTTATGTCAGATTAGTACAATTCTAATACATCACGTTATATAAAGCACGCTTATAAATGTTGGCGAACTACTCTGAGGGCACATTTGTCCCCGTACAATCTTTATTAGTTCGGTTAAAGTCACACTTGATTATTGCGGCACTACGTTTATGCGCTAATAAATGTAAAACCTTCGTTTCTGCGTCATCAACATGACGAACGACTTCACCCTGCACCTATCAAGAACCAGTAGTATAATATTGATTGCAGGTTTTCCCTGAGCCTCCTGGGTGTGAGTCAAAGCCATGTCTTGCAGGATGTGAAAACAAATAAGCAAATGGCAAGGCAAGAGGGCCTGTGGGGGTCAGCAGACAAGGGGACTCTTTGCATGAGGCCACATTGCACATAAACCTGCTGGGCATAATTACAGGGCATGTCCTGTGGATTTTGGAGATAATCATCCAATACCAAACTCCACACCATGCAGCCAAAGACCTACTACTCCTGGCTGAAGTCCATGGCCTCTGAGCTCTTGGTGCCATGGAACTGAGAGTGCGGTAGTCTGATGGAACTGGGTGAAGAGCACACATATTCCCTTTACCCCCTAGTCATGGAGGAAGGTTAGCCCCTACAGCTTCTGGTTACAAGGAAACTGCACTCAAGGCACAACCAACTTGCTGTGATGAGATTTCACTGTACACTACTGTAAGAGATGCAGCTCTGAAGGGGCCACTGAGAATAGTGCTTGACTGAAGAACATGCAGAGTACTCAGATACTCGTGCATCTGGCTGCACAGCATAAGCAGTAACTTTGTATGTGGTCACCAGACATAGAACTTGGCCTCAAACTAAAGCCTGGTCTGTGTAGATAACGTCGGTGTGCTACAAGCTCTAATGGCAGAGGTATTAGGCCTAGAAAACGGACAAAGCGAACAACATCCTCCACTTCCTGCTTCATGTAGTCAAAGGCTGGGACATTGGGTGTAGCATTGAGCAAAAATCCCATGGTCCTTTGAAGAGGCATATGAAAAAAAGTAATGTCTGAAATCTATGTTAAAGTGGAGTTATGTTCCATAATTCACATTAGAAAAAAACACGTATAAAAAACCCTAGCGAGATTTCCATAAAATCATCAGCTTCAGGAAGAAAATGGTTAAAATTGACTATGAAAAAAACTCTGAAATAGGCAAGTTCTGTTCAACTAGGCAAACCCCCCAGGTAAGTCTTACACAGAAACATCTGGTGTCACTTGTAGCATTACAAATTACATGATCTGTAGCTTTAAAGACTAGCATTTTAAAATTTTCATTAGTGTTTAGAGTTTTCTCTCACACAGATCACGTTCAAGAGCACAATTTTACACACCTTTTCATCACGTTAAAATGTATGAAACATACCTGTTCAATGCTATCCTTTGATGCTCTTCATTTTTCCATCCCAACCCCTGTAAACACATTTTCTGTGTGTAATACAAATGATAATCTATTTGAAACTAGGCAGGATAGAAAAGCTAAGTTACACATTGTCCGAACCCCATTCTTAGGGCCACGGGTCACGTGGAGCTACTGAGACCAACCAAATTGGCTGATGCCTTTTTCTCCTGATGTCCCAGGACACACCATACTATGGATCCTGCTCAAATGGATCAAGCACCCCCTTCTGCACCTGACTATCAGTTCACTAGCATAGTTTAAGCAGTCAAGCTTCCTTTAGGGGAAGCTCAGATACAGATCAGTGAATATGACTTATAACTCAACATGCGAGCAGCGAACCAATAAATTGGCTTCCAGCAAAATACTTGTTTTTGTGTAAAAATAAGTATTTTTAATTCTAACTCTGCACATGCAAAGATAGACGACATTCATAAAGCAATCAAGCCACTCCGTGTCCTCTTATCTCTAGTGCAAAGGGTTCATTGTTAATCCTCATTCACTGATAGCCGCATCCAGGGAAAGTAAACTAGTATGCCATGCTCAAAAGTGCCCTCGGACTGTACTAGTAAGTTCAGTCATTACAGTCTAGGGGTTAGCAGCACCAAGGATAGTATGTCATCTGGGCTCCAAAGGCCTAATTCTTGGCTTACCCACGCCAGTGGTGGGGATTCCTTCCATGGTGCAATATAATCGTGCTCTGGATCAGCTAATTAGGACTGCACTCAATCACATGTGGCTGCACCTGGTAGGCACCATCTCCCTCCCATGAGCCACTTTTTCTGCGTATTCAGAGGGTCAGAGTTTCTTCTGGCAACAACGATCATGCGTTGTCACTTTTCCCTCTGCAGGAATGGGCAGTTGTTTCCTTGTTCTGATGGGGCTCTGTTGGTGTCCTGTTGCTCCTTGCGCACCCACCGCCCAGGGCTAGAGCTCAATTGGTGCACAAAGCAGGTTTGTCCCACCACGCTTCTCAGTTCAGTTTGCAGCAGCCCCTCGTGGCATATGGGGTCACTGATTCAATCCAGAACAATGTCTACAGCCTGATTGGTGAGGGGATGGATTTCTCATACTTCATTTAGGGAGTCCTCATGTCAGGGCTCCCTTCTGGACCTTGCTCCCTCCAATGCATGCCCCTTCCTCACGGGCACACCAGTCTTGGTGAGTAGACAGGCTCTGGCGCTCCAGGTCAAGTGATCTTGGCTTCCCTGGGTGATGTCTTCTCAACCAGTAGGGAGACTAGCAGGCTTGGGTCCCTAGTCCTGGTCACAAGCAGAAGTCTAACAGAACTTACCCTCCGCACACAGCCATCTGGCTGCTCAGCAAAGGACAATGTTTTGGGGTCTCAGACTCCCCTACTTATAGTCCTTTTCCAGACACAAGATGTGATTTAGTGTCTGGATCTTTGAAGCTTTATTTTGGGGTTCTGCTTCTTTGAAATTAACATCTCTCCCCTTTCTTCTTCCTCCTGGGGGATCTCTGTCATAGCAGGAAGGATTCTGAAGCTATTTAACCCACAACAATACTAATGGGAGAGACCAGAGATCACACCTGTACTTCAGCCACAGTGAAATGTGCATCAAAAGATTGCTATTGAGACCTGAGCCCTACTCTTTATGATTCCCTTGTCAGCCACATCTCCCTCTTCATGAGATGTGTCCACGCCTCTTCCTTGTTGTTAGAAATGGGGTCTCTAGTCAGTTTACACTCTGATCAAGTAGGAACTCTCACTCTACTCAGGGTAACGGAGTCACACTCCTAAGATAACCCCTGCTCACCCCCTCTGTAGCTGGTCACGAGCAGTCACGCTTATCTCAGGGGCAATGCATTAGGTATTTGTACCCACACACAGTAACACAGTGAAAACACTACAAATGGCACCACACCAGTTTAGAAAAATAGCTAACATTAATATAAGTAAAATAAGAACAAAACAACAAAAATCCAACATACACAAGCAAAGATATGAATTTCAAAAAGTTAACTCCCAATAAAGTGGATAGAAACACACTATTTCCAACTGGTGCTATCACAGCATTGTAAAGGAGTTGTTCCCAACAGTATGATGTCACTTGCGAGGGAGTTTGGTGCCAGTCACAGAGTCGCATGGAGCCCAGGTACTGTACCTAAGAAACGAGGCAGAGTCAAAGATGTAGCATGGAGTCGGGGAGGTGAGACGTTGCTGGAGCCAGTGCGGCGTCAGTTTCATACTGCTATGCAGGAGGTGAGGCATTGGTTCCTTACTGCTACGCAGGGGATATGAGGCGTTGGTTCCTTACGGAGGCAGCAGAAGTAGACAGCAGCAGAGAGAGGCATCAGTTACTTATGATCTGGTGGGGTCAGTGAGTCCACCGGGTCAAGATGCAATGCTTTGACCTCTTGGGGTCACGGTTACATGATAGGACCACAGGTGCTGCAACAGAGTCGGGTGTCACAGAAGTCAGTGGCACAGCACTCGGGAATCACAATGCTGCTGGACTTATGAGGTACTGTGGCAGTGTTGGGCCTGTGGTGTCAGTCGGGGTTGTTGCACTTCAGCAGGGACCACAGCTCCAGGTGCAGGCCGTGGCATGCAGTCGGGTGGCGGCACTGGTTCTGGAGTCGTCCGGAGTCAATGTGCCTGTCTCTTATTGTTCTATTCCAGATTTCTCTCCCAAGGGCCCAGGAACTGGAGTAGGTACCTCTTGGCAAGTCATGGTCCTCAGCAAGAGAACCTAGGAGCTGGCAGGAGAAGTCTTTGATGTCTCTGAGACTTCTTAACAGGAGGCAAGCTCAGTCCAAGCCCTTGGAGAAACTTCACAAGCAGAATACACAGCAAAGTCTCCCCAAGGCAGTACTCCTCCTCACAGCTATTTAGCTCTTCTTCTTGGCAGAGTTTCCTCTTGATCCAGAAGTATTTTAAAAGTCTGAGGTTTTGGTTCCAATATTTATACTCATTTCTGCCTTTGAAGCAGACAAACGTCAAAGGAAAGTCTTTGTAGAGCACAAGACCCTGCCTTTCTTGCCCTGGTACCAGACACACTCTATGGGGTTGGAGACTGCATTGTGGAAGGACAGGCAAAGCCCTATTCAGATGCAAGTGTCAGCTCCTCCCACCACTCTAGCCTAGGAAGACCCATCAGGCTATGCAGGGCACACCTTAGCTCCCTTTATGTGACTGTCTAGAGTGAATTCACAACCAGCCCAACTGTCATCCTGACCCAGACTTGTATTCCACAGCCTGACAGAGGCACAGAATGGTTAAGCGAAAAAATGACCACTTTCTAAAAGTGGTATTTTCAAATATGCAATTTAAAAAACACCTTCACTAAAAGATGTATTATTAAATTGTGAGTTCAGATACCCCAAACTCCATATCTCTATCTGCCCCCTATAGGAAATTTCACTCAAGAGATATTTCAAGGCAATCCCCTGTTAACCTATGGGAGAGATACTTCTTGCCATAGTGAAAAATGATTTTAGCACCTTTTCACTATCAGTACATATCCTGCCTTTTAAATACATTGCGCTAGGCCCATGGGGCTACCTGGGGCCTACCTTCCAGGTGGCATACATGTACTTAAAGGGAAGGGTTGGGCCTGGTATGTGGGTGCACTTGCCAGATTGACATAGCGGCTGAAAATGGCACATGCAGACACTAAAATGGCAGGTCTGAGACATGTTCACAGGGTTACTCATTTGGGTGGCATAATCAGGGCCCAGTAGTAGCATTTGATTTATAGGTGCTGGGGACACATGGGTCACTATACTAGGGACTTACTAGTAAATCAAATATGCCAATCATGGATAACCAATCATAATCACATTTTACCCAAGGAGCACTTGCACTTCAGCACTGATCAGCATTGGTACATTACCCAGAGTACTAAAACCAGCAAAAACAAAATCCAGCATACAGTCAAAAATACAAGCGGCAGAGGCAGAAAAAGACAGGGGAAACCATGCCAAGGATGCCAGGGCTAACACTTGTGATATGTCACTGAATCAAAGAGCGATTTGCAATGCACAAGGAGAGCCTGGATCTCTCCTCATCAAGTGCTTGTCCCACCTAGCTTACAGGACTGCAGTAATACACAAATCTATTTGGGGGGATTCCTCTGCTGCTCATTTTCCCACCAGGCAGGCCTGGTTTTCCCAGTATGGAACACAAGGTCCTCTATGTAATATACCAGTGCAGGCACTTCTGCACTCAGAGTACATCCACAGCACACTCATCGGCTAGTACTGTTATCCCCATGTATTTTGCCACTATCAGCATACCCACAAGCAGCACATGCAGCACATGCACTCAGTTTGTGTGCACTATTAAGTATGGCAGCTTTTCTGTACTGTACCAGAGAGTGTTATTCTAAAACCACACACGGCCAGCACACATATTTATCATGTGCGCACTGTACCACACTTCACTCTTTCGTGTAGTGTGTTGCTTGGACTTAAAGCATGTTTCCGTCACATGCTCTTCCACATCAACCTGATGTAGACCAGGGGTGAGATAAGCACACAACAACTGTATTTTTAAAAAGGTGAGTGAGACTGTGGGGCTCACTCCAGTGACACAAGCTAAAAATTACCTGTTCACTACTACTGATCACTACATGTTATGCTGCCACCACCTTGCTTATGCTGCTTAACTCCTGGCAGTAGCTTTCCACAACTATGAGGGTGGCACTTTAGGCACCCCTCCCGGTCCAACAAGACTGCAGTCCATGAGACAGGCCTATGTCATGTCACACATGCATGATCCCCGTTCATCTATGAGAAAAATCTGCATTAGGGATCCAGACAACAATACATTTGGGTGCTCACTAGGCAGAGGACTTTTTCATTCCAGTGCATATATCTCACAACTGCAGGCCTTGGACAGCAGAGAAATATCCCAGGTTAGACAGCCCTTAGAGGCTAAGTCATAACATATATCCAGCGACACTATATAAATATGTGATGGTCTCAGAGAGCAAATGGATGGTAATAACATGAAAGCCTATTGTGGATAAAACAGTTTCTACACTTAAGACATGAATAATATCTGCTATATTAAGTGTCTTTGAAAATTAACACTTATTAATCTCCTCAAACATTAAACTTTTTTCAATTTACACTCCTGTTTACCTCAGAAAATAGCATGCAATTAAAAGTAACTTGTCATTCTCACAAAATAAGCCCATTTATTTCCAGTCATATGA
Source organism: Pleurodeles waltl (assembly GCF_031143425.1). Lineage (NCBI taxonomy): Eukaryota > Metazoa > Chordata > Amphibia > Caudata > Salamandridae > Pleurodeles > Pleurodeles waltl. Next base: position 812,495,822 of record NC_090437.1, on the reverse strand, counting down.
CATGGCAGCACACTATATCAGGAATTGTCCATTAAATCAGAGACAATCACCCAATGTCAATGATGTTGATTCACTGTTTGGGCAGACACAATCATGGGTACAACAAGACAGACAAACACAAGGAACAGAATTCCAGCATCAGAAGTGAAATGACATGTGATAGACAGTGTAAATGACCCTTTCTGGAAGGTCACCCCAACCTTTTTGTTTTTCTCCTCCTCTTTTTGCTGACCCCCGTTTTTGCTGGCTTTAGTACTCGGGGCAGTTTACCACTGCAAACTAGTGCTAAAGTGCATCTGGTCTCTGCGTAAAACATAGTAGCATTGGCTTATCCACAATTGACATATTTAATTTACTTATAGGTCAGTAGCAAAGTGCACTACCTGTGCCCATGCCTTTTAGTTAAATGCTAGTAGTAGGCCTGCAGAGCTGATTGTGCCACTCATTCAAGTGGCCCTTTAATAAGTTTCATGCTGACCATTGCAGAGTCTGTTTGTGCAACTAAAAACTAGTATGTCGATCTGTCAAGCTAACCCGCTTGCTAGGCCCATACGTTCCTTTTAATTCATGCCCGTGGGCAGGGTGTAGTGTATTTAAAAAGTAGGTCAGGTACTTTAAAATTTAGTATGTACTAGTAGTGAAAAACTTTTAAATTAATTTTTCACTTCTGCAGGGCCTATCTCTCCCATAGGATAACATTAGGATTGGCTTACTACTTTTTATAGGTGTAATTATTAATTGGTAAGAGATGAGACCCTTACGTTTGGTGTCTCTGGAATCACAAATTGAAATCGCAACTTATGACAAAGTGGGATTTTAAATTGTAATTCTGAAAATGCCACTTTTAGAAAGTTGGCGTGCTCTTACTTTGACCATCTGGTGCCTTCTGTCTGTCTCTGAATACAGATCTGGGTGGGTGATAGCTGGGAAATGGTTCATTCCCTCCAGACAGTTACACACAAAGGAGCTCAGGTGAGACTGATGGGCCAACAACATCCTGATGCCCCATCCTAGGCAGAATTGGAGGGAGGAGCTGACACACCTGAATGGGCTTTGTCTTGATCCCACACACAGGGCTGCATAACCCCCTGTATTGTATCTGGAGCCATGACAGGAAGGGCACGGACTCTGTGCACTTTAAAGGTCTCTCTTTCACGTCTCCCTCACTTTAAAGGCACAACTGGGTATAACTACTGGGTCTCAGACACCACTAACTCAGTACACATCTGGACCTGTAGATACTCAAACAGGAAGAAAACTTCTGTGCTGCTGAAAGGACTATCACATTGCTGGACTCTCCTGGACTCCTGCTCTGCTGTGCTGACCTGCCTCTGTCCTTGACTGGTAATGAGAAAGACTCAACCTGCATCTCTCCAACTAAGAACTAAAGTTACTCCAAGGTCTTACTGGCTTGCCTCCTGTTCTTCTGAAGTCTCTGGACCACAAAATATTTCCAACTCATCACCTACAGCACCTGGGCTCTGCCATCTGAGAGTCTTACCCTACCAAGTGGTGCCAATCCAGTTGTGGGCCATTTGGAAGTGGGTATAAAGTTCTGTTCCAGCACATCGCCTCCATTCCCGACTTTGCGAGGCTCAAAGCTGATGCATCACCTACATATTTGGGATCAACGCCAATGCATCATCTCCTTTGCTCGTCACATCTTGTTGTCAACATCAACACAACTCTGAACTAAGGTACTGTTTCGGGGACTAAGGCTGGTGCTTGGATCTGACCTGTACTCCATTGCAGCAGGCCTGATTTTTCTGATTCTAGCACGACCAGATGGTCCAAGTTGGCGATTTATGCTTCTAAGCACTACAATTCATTTTACTCTTTAAATATTCATATCTCAGCTTCTACTTCGTGGCGTTCTGTTATTTTGTTCTTTTTTGTTCATTAAAGTAAGCCCTATTTTTCTAAATAGGTGTAGTATCTTTTTATGTGGGGTTTTCACTGCTTTATTATTTGAAGTATTGCACAAATACTTTACACATTGGCTTTTAAGTTAAGCCTGACTGCTCTGTGCCAAGCTACGAGAGGGTGAACGCAGGTTTATGTAGGATGTGTTGGTGGCTTACCCTGAATAAGATAGTGGTGTCTGCTTGGACATGGTTTACACCTTTGCCAAGTAGTAACCCAATTTCTAACATAGGCAAATTAAAATATTAATAATATTTAAATGTGATATCAGGATACAAACTAAGAAGGATAGGAAGAGCATGTACAGGGTCCGTAAATTATGTTGCAGTTATCATGGGAAAACACATAGGTATTCACTTGGAGTAATGTAGAACAAATTCCCTGGTGGGAGACAGAGGTGTAATGGATATTGGAGACCCTGATAGCCAGATGAAACATTGAGGATCTCACATGAAAGTTTCAGTACATAATTGGTGTTGTCTCTGTATGAGTAGGCCAGGTTGGATTCTGGCTACAGCAACATGCAACATGTTCCTTCTTCAATATGGTAAGTGCATTTCCTTTTCGAGGACACAGAATGTGACAGTATAAAATGGGAGGGTTCCCAATTCAGTCTCTGCCTGGCAACATTGCATCTTGGAGGGTTACCTTATTCTCATTCAAATTTTCACCCAGGCTTCTGCACCTTTATTGCTCTCTCCTGCATCCTCCTCACATTATTCAAGAGTTTGTGCCAGTCTTCTCCTTGTCTTGTTTCCTTGCACTTGCCTTATACCAAGTGCCTTGCTCCTGTTCTGTACTAAAATAGAGACCTTCTCTGCCTGTTTCTTTGCCTCTTGACAGAACAGAAAGGGTGACTGAACTACCCGGTTACGAATAACATTCTATACTCCAAATCATACCACTAATGTCTGTATTTGTAATCCTCTGCCCTTACCTTTTTACAACTTTCCCACATCAGTAGCGAGCATCTAATTTCCCAACTCAACTTCTTCCATTTCTTTGTTCTCTAGTTTTCCCCAGGTAACTGACACCTGGTATTCTTCGCATGATACCAGAAGTATAGGATAACTGGCATGCAAGGGGTGAGCATCAGGGCCATTCTGACAGAATGCAAGGTTTATGATTCAAAATTAGGCACGAAAAAGGCAGCTTGGCAATAGAATTGTTTAGCTGTGCCACGAACAGCTTGTGAGAGATCATATTTCCTACTGCAACAGTGATGTCATGGGTCTCTGATGCCCGAAGCCTCGTGCACATTCACTTCTCCTTCACTCATTCTGTAGCTTTGTGGTGCTCTTCGCCTTTGTCCTGTCCTAATGATGGAAAATGTGGCTGGAGACTCGGGCAGTACTAGCTCAATCACACTCCTCTAATATGCACCCATAACAATCATCAGGACAGCGGGTCTTCTTGTGTGGTGCTGCTCACTGCTCTAGTGCAGCAACACCTGATACATTTAGAGCTGTGATAGTTTGCAATTCAATGAACCATGGGACGCATCTCCTGCTCAACAGATCATGGTGTGCCTGTCGGTTTGTTCAGAAGACAGCACTTATTGCACAAGCAAAGAAAATATGTATTATGCCCAACAATACTCCCTTCACTTATATTAATAACACTTGCAGGGCAGGTTCTTCGTGGTTGGTATAGTCCAGCCCAGTGGCGTAGCGTGGGGGGTGCAGAGGGGGTCCGGCCGCACCGGGCGCAACATCTGGGGGGGGGCGCGCTCGCACTCGCGAGTGCTAAAATCCACGGGTTAGGGGGCGCAAATTACTTGCCTTGCCCCGGGTGCTGACAACCCACGCATCGCCACTGGTCCAGCCCCAATGCCCTAACGAGCAAGCCACCACTTTGAAAACAGCAAGAACATTGCATTAGTAGTTGTTGAATAATAAGCTGAAAATAAAAGTCAAGTGAAAAGAAATGCTCTATGTGTTCTCTAAATATAACTGTAGGTAACAACGGCTTTCCAGAATACAATAATCAATCTCTCTGGAAAGGAAAAGTTGGAGGGAGTGTGATTTAAATTTGATAGTGCGTACCTGCAATAACTTCTCCAAGCGTGTCCGCGTGTCTAACCTGCAGAAGCTGCCAGGTGTCCGCAAAAGAGATCTTGTCAGTGCCAGCTGCTGAATTGCTGCCAAGCATTTTACTCCATGGTGCCCCTCCTGAGAAGTAGTTTTTGTTCTTCAGTCCTGACCTAGAGGCAGCTTAAATCACATCTGCCATGCAGGCGGGGAGCCTTAACCGCATCAATTAGAAGTACTGAAAATGTTCTAATAATTTATTGCCATCCTGGGATCCATTTAGGTTTGCAAGAGGGAAACGCTGTGTTTCATCATCACCAGCCAGAATCTGAGTGAGCCATCATTCACTGTCGAGAGAGGAAAGGGAACATGCAGGAAAGTGTGCTATCCAGTTCTGGGCTGCTGGAGCACATGCAGTGTCTTGTGGACTCTACACATAGAAGCAAAGGAATATATATCAGGTTACTCACCTTTAGTATACACTTGTATAACATTAGGAGAACAGTTTGTAATGCGATATCAGAAAATATCCATCTTTTTCATATTGTCTGCCTTCTCCTCTACGTATTCATTTCATCATCAAAGTGTAATGCAGAGGCAAAATACCAATGGTAATTGGTCACGGCACGCGACCAGCAGAAGGAGTGGGGCGGCGCGGGGGAGGGGTGCTCCCAAGCAGACTGGGAGCCTGTGCAGGCTCTCTCCAGCCTGGCAACTGTGTTGCTGGGCTGTAGAGAGCCTACTGCACATGTCTGTTTGGCCGGCCTGAGACGGCCGGCCAAACATACATGCGCTCTGAGGGGAGTGCTCTGTGCACTCCCCTCAAGTGCTTGTCACAGCCCGTGGCCCACCCCTTTTCAAGAAAACGATAATAAACACTGTTTATTATCGTTTGCTTGAAAAGTTTTACAGCTGCTGCTGTTGGCGGGGGGTGACGCTCATCTGCCCTAATGGAGGAGCCGCCCCTGTTGGTAATGTTGTGACCATGCTTTGGTGCAGATGGGACATGTGTGTCAGTTTTAAGACACTGCATTCAGTAAGGCGCATACTCTTAACTCTGACTTCCTCCAAAGTTGATGTGTGAGCAGCAGACAGCACAACTTGAAACGGAGGGGGGATCTCTCTTTCAAATTTCAGAACATTGGTGAATGCACTCTATCCACTAACTCAAAACATCTCAGTTAAGTGCATGTGCTTTATTCTATGCAATGTCCTGAAAACAGGAGAAGAGTTCTTCTCTGCCCTAACGCTTTAATGTTATTAGCCATGAGCACTGCTTGGCAACAGGGAGGAGTGGCTGCCTTCCCCTGCTTTTGAACCGTTCTCTCTCAAGCTTGTGCACTAAACTTAAAAACATTTCTAAGTTAAGTGGAGGAGTTTCAGAAAGTGCAAGCGAAGTTATGCTTGGTGCTAGTTCGCACATTTGTGATATTTAAACCTTTCTTTGTGGGCCGGTCTATTTTATTATGCTCTGTAATCTTTTTATACTCAGTCCTGCTTTTTTTTTACTTACAAAAATAATCATTATGACTGACACAGCCCTAAAACACTCATAAAAGTATAAAAGACATCCATTCATTTGGCTTTACTTGAACCTTGGGAATAAAAAAAAATACGTACATTAATTCTGCAATAACTACACCTTTATTACAAATACCTTAATCCATTGTTATTTTGCTTGCCACGTCACCCCAGTTTGGACCCAGCCATATGGAAATCAGTCTTGACCCTGCTGACTAGAGGAGCAGTCCAGCCCGAACTGCCAAGCCAGGTCCTCCCTGGACAGGATTCAAGCATCCTGGGACCGATTTCAGGGTATCACCCTTCATCAGCCAGGCTAGCTTGAATCTAGTGGTGCAGCAAGTAAGGGACGCATGTCTGGACATACCGTAACCACTTAGGGTGCACAAGGCACCATCATAAAATAAAATGATGGATGGAGTGTTGAAACTTTTCAAACACTCACCCCCAGTCACAGATCTGATTTTAATCCATCGTAATTTGCTTGCCATGTCACCCCAGTTTGGACCCAGCCATATGCAAACCAGTCTTGACCCTGCTCCCTATAGGAGCAGTCCAGCCTGAACTGCCAAGCCAGGTCCTCCCTGGACAGGATTCAAGCATCCTGGCACTGGTTTCAGGGTATCACCCTTCATCAGCCAGGCTAGCTTGAATCCAGTGGTGCAGCAAGCAAGGGACCCACGTCTGGACATACCTTAACCACTTAGTGTGCACAAGGCACCATCATAAAATAAAATGATGGATGGAGTGTTGAAACTTTTCAAACACTCACCCCCAGTCACAGATCTGGGTTTAATCCATTGTTATTTTGCTTGCCACGTCACCCCAGTTTGGACCCAGCCATATGGAAATCAATCTTGATCCTGCTGACTATAGGAGCAGTCCAGCCCGAACTGCCAAGCCAGGTCCTCCCTGGACAGGATTCAAGCATCCTGGCACTGGTTTCAGGGTATCACCCTTCATCAGCCAGGCTAGCTTGAATCCAGTGGTGCAGCAAGCAAGGGACCCACGTCTGGACATACCGTAACCACTTAGTGTGCACAAGGCACCATCATAAAATAAAATGATGGATGGAGTGTTGAAACTTTTCAAACGCTCACCCCCAGTCACAGATCTGACTTTAATCCATCGTAATTTGCTTGCATTGTGACCCCAGTTTGGACCCAGCCATATGCAAACCAGTCTTGACCCCGCTCCCTATGGGAGCAGTCCAGCCTGAACTGTCAAGACAGGTCCTCCCTGGACAGGATTCAAGCATCCTGGCACTGGTTTCAGCGTATCACCCTTCATCAGCCAGGCTAGATTGAATCCAGTAGCACAGCATGAAAGGGACCCACGCCTGGGCATACCTTAGCCACTTAGGGCTCAGAAGACAACATCACAAAATAAAATGATGGACAGAGTGTTGCAACTTTTCAAACACTCACCCCCAGTCACAATCTGGGTTTAATCCATTGTTATTTTGTTTTCCATGTCACCCCAGTTTGGACCCAGCCATATGCAAATCAGACTAGACCCTGCTCCCTATGGGAGCAGTCCAGCCCAAACTGCCAAGCCAGGACCTCCCTGGACAAGATTCAAGCATCCAGGGTCTGGTTTCAGGGTATCACCCTTCATCAGCCAGGCTAGCTTGAATCCAGTGGCGCAGCAAGTAAGGGGCCCACGACTGGGCATACCCTAGCCACTTACATGAGGATTGACGCATTGGCTCCACTGTTGGGATCGACACCGACGCATTGCTTCAGTCTTCTCCCCACATCCTCCATGTCAAGATTAATGTACTTTTGTTGAGCGGGCCTCACTGTGTCCCTGTAGCCGGTCCCTGTGCCATTGTGGTAGAACTGAAATTTTAACTTTGTCCTGGTCTGGCAAAACCAGATTTCCCCGGTTGGTGCTTCTTGTTTCTAAGTGCTATTTCACAGTTTTTTTTTTTATTCATAACTCAGGATCTGCTTATTCATTTTTGTCATGTTGGTCTTCTCTTATTTATTGAATTAAGCTCTATTTTTAAAAACAGGTGTTGTTTATTTTCAAGTGGTGTTGTCACTGTTTTACAGTTTGAAGTGTTTCACAAATACTTAACACATTTCCTCTTAGGTTAGGCCTGACTGCTCTGTGCCAAGCTACCAGAGGGTGACAACAAGTTAACCTAGGGTGTATTGGAAGTTACCCTTACTAGTAATGGGATTTCTGATTGGACAGGGTGCATACCTCTGCCGACCAGAAACCCAATTTCTAACAACAAAAAGTAATACAGTGTTGATCATGTCACACTCTGACTGCAAGTATGTGATGGATCGGGTTTTTCTATATCATAAACTTGGAGTGTAATCATTAAATAAACTTTGCCATTGGTCGTATGGGCCTTTTTTCATTGATAAGGAGAGGTAAAAAGGAAAATCATCTACCTCAAAATCATATAAATGATAAAATCATATTAAAGACTCTAGTACAGTCAATAAAGAGAGTTTATGTGAGTTAAAGTGTTTTTTAAATCAATTATTTAGTTTAAATATTTATTCAATAAGCATTAGTCTTTTAAGCATCATCATTAGAAATAAATATAATTTACTAACCAATATTTCAATCTGAGGAAAAATACAATAGTGGTAAGTATGACACAGTTCTTCCAATGAAACATCCTTCCTGCTGTCTCCTCTCCTCCCCGTAAGAACCTCACTAGCATGTCTAATAGATGGGACATGCCTATTCACTAACTGAAAGAAGGCTTCTGAAAAGTTATAGGATTTACAGCGAAGCTAAAAACATCTCATGTAAAACAACAGCTCAATGTAAAACGCAGGCCTTTCAATGCTAATATTTAAATTGTGGTTAATATAACATCAGCAGTTAGGCTAACTTAATTCAACACATTAAGTTAAGTCACATGTATGCTTATAGCATCTAAGTATGACTAGCCACTACAAAATTAGTGTTTATTATATGTGTGTTACTTAAGATACACTTTTGCACTTTTTATTTGAATGAGTTTTCTTTTGCAAAATGAAGAAATATGCTGCAGCACATGCTATGTTCGTTTAATCAAAGACACAACATTTTAAGCATAAGGCTTACTTGAATCTACCATACCAACAGGATGCACACATTAAACCTTACCAAGTCTGTCACAGGAGAAAAGCAGTTTTTATTGGAGCACAAGTGGTAGGTAAGTAACTGTTTGTCATGGATACACCTTCGCATTGATCCTAGGACGCAGCTACCCCTGTCAGGGATCTTTCCACAACAATCAAAATATCAAAAGGTGAACCACCCCAGCCAGGTCACCTGCTATGGAAATGTCAAGTCTGAGCCTTTCATTGAGGCTAAAATTCCCAAACGAAGAACATGAGAAAAAAGTAACATAGCAGGGTAGATTAGGTTCAGCTTGTCTAAGACAGTTATCTTCCTGCGTGAGAAAGAAAAATGTTGTTGTTTAAATAAAAATCAGAAAGCAAGAGATGAGCACAAGAACACGTCTTTCCTGAACAAACCATGAATTCTTACATAGCAAGAGCTGTAACTAAACCATTCTGCTCAAAGAAGTGACAGCTGAAAAATTGATATTAGATAGACAAAGTGGAAGTAGCACTTCGTCATTCTTCAGAAGGTGCAAACCAGACTTCAGTGAGCACATTCATGGCTAAGATGACATTGCAAGTTTGCACCGGAAATACCGACCCCAGGACAAATCATTAACATGAGCCTCACTGTATGGCCGTCCACCTCCCCCCATACAAAGCCATGATTTTCAAAAGAAATGAATGACACCCACAGAAAAATGTGTTGTGGAGAGTTTCAAGCCAGGACTGAATACCTGCTGAAGGAAATCACGATCCCTTCTGGGATAACAGGATAAAAGTTGAATAGGACATTTGACAAACTACTTACAAAATTAACTCCTCTTTTAGAATATGGGTGAAGAATAGCAAAATTATGGACGTTTCTAAAGCTACGTCCTCTGTCTCATACAAACACTTTGTTACAATGAAGAAACACTGCCAGCGAGGATTTAAGAACTTTATTCAAGACAAGAGATCAACCTCAAAGCCACCACTCCTGACAGAACTCTCACAGAACCAGTTCCAACTGTCACAAAAGATAATGGAATGTGCCAGTAATTATGGAGATGGAAGCGGGGGATACAGGTAAGGAAGAAGGAACAACTGGAAACAGAATAATACATTATACATGGTCTTGTAATATAATGTGATTGATACAATATACTCAATAAATACTTCTCCTCCGACTTATTAATGAAAAATATATATATTTGTAGCAAGCTAGTTCATTGCTGATCTGAAAGCCAAGAACTGACTCTGAACGGTCCAAGTGTGATGTCGAAGAACCATCTGGGCTCTCCATACCTATAACTAATGAACTGTCACAATATGAAATCTTGTCCATGTGCCATACTCTTCCATCCTCCAACTATACCACATTTCAGATCACTTCGGTCCCTCTGAAAGGTTTTGAGTATCTACTGACATCTCCTTTTTAGGATCATTCACTTTAAATACCAACCAATCCCCCACCTTCCATTTCCTGCTCTTTGTGTCATGATTCGAGTCATTTGACCTTTTGTAGCACCCTTAATGGTGCTTGACACATTCATTAACGCTGTCCCTGTGAACCTGTCTTTGCTCACCACCACCCATACAATTTAGGCCAACTTAGTACCTGTAAGTGTGTCTTTGAGTAACAGGAATGGAGACACCCAATTACAGAATAGATGCTGTTTGATAAGACCATAACAGTTTACAATGGCTATGTCTGTCAGTTCACCTGACATACGTGCCATCTAAATGTTCATCTGATCATTCAATTTACTCACTCCACTAGTCCACTTGCCCTGGGACAGTAAATGCCATTTTGATATGTTCAATAGACAATCCCAACAAAAACTCCTTCATCTCCTCTGATGTGAACTGAACCCCATTGTCAGTTCTGATCATGCTGGGTACACCTTCTACCATAAAAGTGCCAGACAAGAAACATATGAGGTCCTGGGTGGTGATGTGATTCACTAACTTAACCACAATCCAATGAGAATGATAGTCCACAAATAACAGCATGAATTTACGTGCCCACATCGGGATATTTAAAGGACCAATAATGTATAAGGCAAGTTGGTCCTAGGGTTTGGATCGTCACTCATTGGGAATAACTGGCCTCGCCTAATATTTCTATAATGGGTTCTTCTAATTTTTTGATTTGGCCACTAGTGGAACAAATTACCCCCTCCTTAACTTTCGTCTCTACAACATTATCCATCCCTGGGAACCGAAATATGTCTCTAACCTTAAATTTAGTGGAGCTACAACCTAGATGCCCTTTATTGTTATCCCTGTAATTCTATCACAGAAGTCCTTAGGAGGTACCAATTTATCACCACATCAAAAGCATGTCATTATTTATACTCAGTTCATGTCCACCTTCCCAATAATTCATGACTTCATCTTGTAACTGATTGGGTTTTGGGCGGGCCACCCCTGGACTAACTTAACCTTTATCAATTTAAGGGTAACATCTTTTTCTGAACTTTTCAGCCACTCATCTTTTATAATACCAGATAGGGAATTTAGTTAAATGGGATCTTCCAACTTCACCTCTTCCCCTTTCTCTCCTCTCAAAGGTAACCGGGACAGGCAATCTGCAACGATATTTCTGTTTCCTGGGACAAATAAAGTTTTGAAATTATACCCCTTCAATTGCATAATCCATTTGACTACGTGAGGGGTGGATCACTCCCTTCCTTTAGTTGTGAATATAACTTTACGCGGTTTATGGTCTGTTACAAACAGCAGACCACACAAACAGAATTTGAAATGGGAAATGGCCCTGTAGCATGCCAGTACCTCTCTTTCTCTCTCTAGTGTAATAGTTGAGTTCTGCTTCTTTCAACATTCTCAACTGAAAATCCACAATTCTCTCTTTTCCATCTACCACTTTTGTTAATGAGGCTCCAATTCCCTTAAATTACGACTCCAACATAGTAAGTTAGAGTCCTTCTCTGCAATGTGGATCTTTCCCTCAATAGAGCACTCTTTAAATGAGATATGCATGTTTAACATTCCCATTAAATGTATGGGATCTCCGTTATACCCCCTGGGTTAATGTTACCTTTTATCATTAAATTTCTCCTGGAACATATTGCTGACAATAAAGATATAGGGTGAACAATTCAGCATATTTTGTTACTTTTCCTCCATCCAGCATTACCTCACATGTGTGAAAATTATTTCCATTTTCCATTTCCTTGGTAACAACCTGAAAAACAAATATGTTATTGTTGTCCTTTTTTTCTTCTACAGCATGTACGTGTTTGTTTTCTTCTTTCACATATTTGCACACTCTGGCATAGTGTCCTCTTTTGTGACACTTCCTACATACATACAAGCATACAGGACAATTAGAACCTTTTGTTAAATTGTTGTAATTACAACAAAAACTCTTATTTCTCTCTTTATCAGTTTCACAGCCCCTTTTCTTTTTATATTGTGTTTCATGACCTCTTCTTACATTCTCCCCCTCTTTAATGTGATCCTCCTTCTGGATTGACTTCTCACCATGTGAATGGTTTCTGACACATTACTCTGCTTCATCTCTTTCATGCACTCTGCTGTGTGTTCTACACTCTTGGGGAATTCCACAGCTTCCCTCAGGTCTGGAGTGCATGCTAACAACTTTTCCTGAACCTTCAGATTGTTAGTGCACTTCACTAATTGGTCTCTAATTAGGGAGTCACAAAAAGGACCAAATTCACACATACTGGCCATTCCTTTCAAACATGTGATGTAATTCATAACCTTTTCATCTTTGCCCTGTAGTTTGCAAAATAACATGTGCCCTTCTAGCACTAAACTCACGTTTTTGCCAAAATGCTCTTCAAGGTTGTGAAAGGTCATGGTATACAGATCCACTTGACCTTCATCCTCATCTCCTTCATTACTGTAGAGATTGCTAAATACCATGAACCCCTAAGTTGTGTTGTGATATATGCAGTTTTTTCAATGAGGAAAACTTTTCCTCTCCAATTGTTATTAGATATGACAGGAACAGCTTTTCCACCCCTTTCAGGGTAACGCAGGTTCGCCCACCTCATCAAGGAAGGTGGTGGCTGCGTCATACTAGATGCTGCCATATTATTCAAATTTTCACCCTTTTACTACTATGATTCCCTATATCATATACCAGAAAGAGCTTTACAATAAGTTGGAAGTTAAGGATTTTCATATGCCATTCTGTAAAAGAAGTCACCCTGTAAATGCAGTAAATTCACATACAGTATCTACGTGTACATTATACACCTATTTACCTTTTTATGCACCCAAAAGAAGGGCCATCTGTATTGAGCTGATACCATTGCCACCAGAGTACACAGGACATGCCTGTTTGGGTGTGGTTAACACTTTCCACTCGCATGAAGTAACTGCCTACTACCTTCCTATCGGCAGGTGAGTATCTCCATAGGTAGGGAATCATTTTACGGTTCTGGAAGAAGGCGAATCAACTGGCGTAGTCTGAATGCTGCCTCACTCTGCCATTCAAAATGCTACTGACCTCCAACCTTACACATTAGTTTCCACTGGTCAGTAAAGTTTCTGGTTTGTGCAGCCTCTTGATCGTGCACCTTCTCCACAGCTCCAACCCTCGATTCTCACAGGGCACCTCTCGCACTATGGGGCTGCGTGGACAGAGTTCAGCAGTGCACATGCCAGACTGTACTGTGGTCAACAGATGATCGCTCTTGCTCCTGGCATCTTCAGAGCACAGAAAAAAGGCCCCTCACCTTAGTTTAAGCACATACCAGCTCCAGAACTCCTCTCGAGCCAGATCGTCTCCTCTCCTGCAGAATGATTTGAAAACTTTGAGAAATGAGCCACAGAGCTGCTCTCCTCACAACACAACATGAGCACATGGAGCAGTAATAGAGCTCAGGGTAGTTTGAGACAGGCAAGGTCTCACTGCCAGGAAGTCGTAAGTAGAGACAAAAGGTAAGTTCACCTCACTTCATGAAGAAAAGGCTAGAACATACAATCCACTGAATGGGATGTACCCCTGATTTGCAGCTGATTGACACCTGGTGACCAGTACTATTCAAAATGTGGCTTTCTCAAATGTCCACATGGGTCAGGATGTCTCGGCTATGCCCTGCACAGCTTCAGTACCCCATGCTCACATGAATTTAAAATTAATTAAAACTCCCAGCAAGGATTTAAGAGTTTAATTCAAGACAAGACAACATCAAAGCCACCGTTCCTGGCAGAACTCTCACAGTGGCAGTTCCAACTGTCATAACAGATAATGGAAAGTACCAATGACTCAGAGAGTGAAGGGGGATACAGGTGAGGAAAAAGGAACAACTGTAAATGGAATAATGGAATAATACCTTATAAATAGTCTTAAAAAGTGAATTATAAAATTATACTCAATAATCACAACACACTTGTCCCTAGAAAGTAACCTGTTCAAACTCCTTGCCATTAGTGCAGGGGCGGCTTGTGGCACGCAGAAGGGGTGGGGTGCCGTGCAGAGGGAGGGGTGGCATAGGGAAATAAAAATTAAATTCATTTAAAAAAAAACAAAAAAAAAACATTTACCTTCTCGCCACTGCGCCCCGCTCCTCTCCTCTGCTGGCTACAGGCAGGCACAGGCTCCCAGCCTGTCCCATGTCCAGTCCTGATACTGCTCAGAACAGCATCAGGATTGGCTGGGAGGGCACTCCCAGGCAGACTGGGAGCTTGTGCAGGCTAGTTGCCGGGCTGGAGAGAGCCCTGTGCGCAAGTGTGTTTGGCCAGCCCGTGGCAGCTGGCCAAACACAAATGCCCTCTGAGGGGGAGTGCTGATCTCTGAGGGGGAGTGCTCACACTCCCTCTCACTGCTCATCCCCCCATGGCCCCGCCCCTTTTACTAAAAATCATAGGTGCTCGTTCCGAGTCTGGCGGTCTTGAGACCTCGGGCTGGCCATCGGACTGATCTGCCACATTCCGACTGCAGCTGAAACTCCGTGGGAATACCGCCGACACCGCAGCGCTGGAGACTGCCTCCAGCCTGGCGGTCCTGGTGGATTGTCAGCGCTGCAAGCAGTGCTGCCCGCCGGATTCTGAGTTCCATTTCACCAGCCTTTCCATGGCGGTTCACCCTGCTGTGGAAAAGCTGGCAGGAATGGTGGTGCCGGGGGCCCCTTGGGGGCCCCTGCATTGCCCATGTACTTGGCGTGAGCAGTGCAAGTGCCTCCATGCACAGCCCCGTCGCGCATTTCACTACCCGAATTACGGGCAGTGAAATACGCGGCGGGTGCTGCTGCACCCGCTGCACCGCCACATTGGTGCCAGCTTGATTCCGAGCCGGCATCAATGTTAAGGCCCTCTTCACTGCAGGGCCGGCAGGCAGAAACACTGTTTCTGCCACCACCGGCCCTGTGGTGAAGTCGGAATATGGACGGCTTTGTCCTGATGGCACCAGCGGTCAGGTGGCGGTTTGAGTTTGGCAGACGACCTCCATCGCCTGCCAAACTCAGAATGAGCACCATAGTGTATTATAATTTTTTAGTGAAAGGTTTGCAGCTGCCGCTGCTGACGGGGGTGACACTCCTCCGCCCTAATGCCCCTGCATTAGTGTGAAATTCCCAAGCTGTTGCAAATAACCCAAATAACCTCTGGACACCCAGAAGGAAAATAGGCTAGGTATGAAGGATTTAGGGTCATAACTCAATAACGTGAGCAATCAGATTTAGGACCTCTTTTGCCATACTTGCCAACTTACTCATGGCCTTTGGTGTTATCACATAACCACCTTTAACTTCCGTCTTGATCTTTGTTAAAGCTCGAGAAGGACAAATGGATAGAAGGCAAACAACTAATCAAGGGAGCACAGAAGTAATATGGAGTGTTTCCTAAATAATTCTATTTCACTTTGTGGAATATTAATTCCTTAGAAATTACGTTTCTACTAATAGGTTGTGAATTGGTACAGTAAGCCTCCGACACCCTTGGACATCTCAGGGCAGAGAACTATTATCAGAATTCGAAAAAATCCTTACTTAAAGACTTCTCACACAATTTCACATATCTTTTTTTAAAGCACTGGAAGCTTTGTGAAGTGCAAAGCTCGAAACAAACTGAAAGGAAATTATTTTTAATTGTTATGTCCGGTCGCGGTAAAAGGGACCCAGTGACACAGATTTGCAAGCTGCAGCAGTTGAACTACTGCCTCCCAGCAGCTGAGCATGGCAATTCCTGTTGTCAGAAGTCCAAACCTCTAAGGGGATTGTCATATAGTGAGAGAGTATTGCCAATGCATGGCTTCTGAGCAGTGGATCTTTACCTGCTGCTGCTCGGGTGCAATGCCAGTTCTGGGAGGAAGAGAGTAAATTGCCTTCTCTTTGCAGACTGACTACATGTTTGTGGTTATACACCAATGTATACCCTGATTATGAAAGTCCTGCCTTCCTTGTGTGAGACATTGAGCTGTAGGAAGCCATGTGATGCATGGGTAAACCCAGATATCAAAAGGCCTGTGGCAGGCTTGTCCCCTCAAATACCATCTCAGCTGAAGACAGGAATCCAAGGCTGCCTTGCAAAAGTCAAGGTTTATCAACTGTGCCTTATTTCACTGGCAAACTTTAAACTCACCCTCAATACTAATTTTTCTCAATGGTTTTCTGTACATTCAATAGTAAAAGTCCAAATTGGATTTTTTTCTACTTTAAATCCTGTGATAGGCATTAAAGTAAGGTGTTCTATACTGAAAAGATTAAAATGCCTCATGTGCCATTGTATGGAATGCCTGACCACTGGAATGTATGAAGTATTGAAAACATCAGTGCAGGCCTGCATTGCTTCAGTACTCAAATGTGCTTCTCTACTGTTGTAAATTATGAAAGAGTGACAGCCCACCCAACAACATTTTACTTAGAGCAGCAATCTCACACTTTTTCAAGATGGTGGGTACAGCCCCTTCCAGAAATGTCAGTATTGTTTCTGCAGTACAGACAAACATGTTGACATTGGGTGTGCTGTCTGTCGTTTCCCCTGCAAATTCTGGGCTCGGCATTGGGAAGGCCCCACCATCCTCCCCATAAAACCAGAAAGGGCCAGCAGTGCCTCACATGAGATTATGCATGAATAACTTCACCATGACCCCGCTCCCCAGATACAAATGTCCACAATCTTATTTCGGGTGTAGGAAAACACCACTGTTGGCATGGTTGCCCCCTAACTTTTTCCCTTTTGTTGATGATAGTTATGATTGAAAGTGTGCTGGGACCCTGCTAACCAGGCCCCAGCACTGGTGTTCTTTCTCTAAACTATACCTTTGTCTCCACAATTGGCACAGCCCTGGCACACAGATAAGTCCCTTGTAAATTATACCCCTGGTAACAACGAGTATAATTGCCTCCAATAGGATTAGGGATGTGCCCCCCTCCCCACAGGGAGGAGGCACAAAGAGGGAGGAGGCACAAAGAGGGTGTAGCCACCCTCAAGGACAGTAGCCATTGTCTACTGCCCCCCAGACCTAAACACACCCCTAAATTGAGTATTTAGGGGCGACCCTGAACCCAGGAAATCAGATTCCTGATGCCCTGCAACAAGAAGAAGGACTGCTGTCCTGAAAGCCCCGTAGAGACGACGGAGACGACAACTGACTTGGCACCAAGCCCTACTGGCCTGTCTCCAGAATCAACGAACCTGCACAATTACGCATCCAGTGGGACCAGCGACCTCTGAGGACTCAGAGGTCTGCCCTGCAACCAAAGGACCAAGAAACTCCTGTGGAGAGTGGCTCTGTGCAAAACAGCAACAAAAAAAACATCTTGAAAGGGACTCCAGCCTCACTCCGGAAGCGTGAGTCCCCAACACTCTGCACCCTACTCCCCTGGCTCGTCTCCAGAAGAACCAACACTGCAGAGAGAACCCCACAGGCAACTCCCACGACGTGGACACCCTGAGATGACCGCCCTGTACCCACACAGCGATGTCTGCAGAGAGAATCCAGAGGTTCCCCCTGACCGCGACTGCCCAGTAACAAAGAACCCAACGCCTGGAAGAAGCACTGCACCCAAAGCCCCCAGGCACGTGAGAAACCAACTACCGGTGAAGTGACCAGCAGGCGGCCCTCATCCTTGCCCAGTCAGTGGCTGGCCAGAGAAGCCCCCCTGTGCCCTGTCTGCATCTCCAGAGTGACCCCCGGGTCTCTCCTTTGATTTAAATTACAAACCCAAAGCCTTGATTGTCCACTGCACCTGGCTGCCCCTGTGCCGCAGAGGGTGTGCTTTGTGTGCCACTGATCTGCTCCCCGAGGACACAGGTACTTACCTTCCAGCAGATTCAAACTGGAGCACCTCCTGTCTCCATAGACGCTTATGCTATTTGGGCCCTACTTTGACCTCTGAACCTGACCGGCCCTGTGTTGCTGGTGCTGGGGGTTTGGGGTTGACTTGAACCCCCAATGGTGGGCTGCCTATGACCCTGAGACTGAACTTGTAAGTGCTTTACTTACCTGAAAAACTAACCAATACTTACCTCCCCCAAGAACTATTGATTTTTGCACTGTGTCCACTCTTAAAATAGCTATTTGCCATTTTTGCCAAAACTGTGTACATTACTGTTTTAATTCAAGGTTCCATATTTACCTATGCCAAGTACCTTACAATTTATGTACTTAATTAAATTCTGAATCTTGTGGTTCTAAAATAAATTAGAAAATAATATTTTTCTGTATAAAAACCTATTGGCCAGGAGTACAGTCTTTGAGTGTGTTCTCATTTACTGCCTGTGTGTGCACAACAAATGCTTAACACTACCCTCTGATACGCCTACTGCTCAACCACATTACCACAAAATAGAGCATTACTATTATCTAATTTTCCACTATCAAACTCTAAGTAGAACCCTTGGACTCTGTGCACACTATCTCTCACTTTGAGATTGTATATACAGAGACAACTTCCTACACGGGGGCATTATTAAATTCTCAGAAGGGAGAACTACTCTGACACCTATTCTATAATGTGAATATGCATTGGAGTGAGACACAATAATTGATTTTAGTGGGTCACGCCCACCAAGGACTATCTCTGAATGTGATCAGTGCTGTAGTAGGAAATTGTGAGTTTCTCACTACAAAAGGCAGTTCCCAGAGGCCTGCTAATGTTAAATGGCTCTTTTCACCTGCTATGAAAAGAGAGCGATACGTTGTGTACCCTGGAGACAAATATTCCGTTCTGTTTAGTTTGCATAAACAAATCTGTTCTATTATGTGCCGGCCTGGGGTGCTTGATTCTCATTTGCCACATATCAGTATCACAAATTGCGTAGTGAGTTTATCAAAGAAACTATGCACATGGATGCTACAGTCACTGGTTAATTCGTTCTTCCGCCTCATACATAGGCAATCTGCTCTAAGCCTTGCCTTGTAAAACAACCGATGTATCTTGAAACAAGCCGCCTTCCGGGACAAAGATTGCATCACTGACTTTCTACCTTATCACATCAATCACCCTATTTGAATTCTCCTTGACAACGACTAGTCCCCTGAAACCATGCAAATGCGCACAAGTACAAAAAATATAAAAATAGCATATTTTATAGGGAGTGCAAAAAATCTCACCTGCAAGAGAAGAATACAAGCTGCTGCTGCACTTTTCTAATATGAGGAGGATTACACTGAGCGTTTTAATTAGCCAAAGCAGTTTGGAACAAATCAGCTTTGCATGTCCTTGTTATTAGTCATGCTGACGTTCCCCTCTAAAACGTATTTCAGGACTTGTGTCAGTCATGGTGGTCTTAAATAATCGCCACTTTGCTGAAGAATAGAGCGGAGATTTTATTGTCTGTCGGGTTCACATCAGCGAACCAAAAACTTAGTCACACCTCTTAAAATTGGCTTGGAGCTCAAAAGCTAAAAATATGAAAATTGGATTAGATTTACAATCTTGTTATAAAAACAACTTTCTAAGTGCACTAATCATCAGTTACAGTGCTGATACCCAACTCAGGATTAATTAACCGGAACGATTTTTTTCACTTTTCAAAAAAGGATATATATATCTCTGTGAAAATAAATGTGGCCCAATAACACATTTAGAGCAACTGCACTATTTATTGCACTTTGAAACGCATTGTTACAGTAAAAATGTCAAATTCGAATTTATCACCACAATACACCAAAGCTAGAATGAGAAAAACATTTTACAGCCTCACATATTGCAATTAATGTTACAGGGAATCAACTCTCCTAATAGTCAACAGGTATCTTCAATGTGATTTTGCCATACCCCACAGACAGCCCGTTGCATCCTAGTTTTTGTTAAATATTTTTTTTTAAACAAACAAATACATACGAGGAAACACCATGCTATAAACCACGCATGCATGATGCGTGGAGTATAAAAAGCAATGCATTTCCATTGTTGAGGGAGAGGATTAATTTCCCACCCAAAGCTTCACCTCTTGAGAGTCATGGCGCCTCAACTCACTCATCAATGCTAATGAACAGCATATTATTCTTTTATAGTTTACACACACATATTATTTGTACTGCAAAAGAAAACACAACAAAGAGAACTTTGATGTTGTTGCTAAAAAGTATTAGAATCAGTTTAATACAGGCTAGATCAAAAAAAAAAAAAAAAAAAAAACAATGCAGCTCACAATGCATATAAATATGCTGAGAGATTCTCTCTTTCCTATAATTACCTAAAACATGCAAAAATAAACATGTTGGCATAAATATCTCCTTTCTGCTGACCACTGTTCCCCTAAACAAAACAGAGCCGAAGGACAGTCAGGTATCACTTTTGCGGTTAGAGCTCTTTATACATGACCTCCATGTCTTTAGTTCCCGTAAACAGGTGTTATGGGCGTGGAGTCACCTATAAGCATCAAGCACCAGGACAGCAGCTGTTGGGTGCTTTTCCAGTGACCCCCCTCAGTCACACCCCTGGGTCGGAGTTTATGAGTCTCCTGCTCTGGCCCAGGGAGTGTAACATTCCTACAAATTACACCTTTATTTTATTTACAGGACTGGCTCACAGGAAACGGTTTCCTTGTTTTTCCGTGAGCCGATAGGGATAGAAACAACCCGTTTTCCATGCTCAGGGGGAATTGTGCCTAAAGGCAGGTATTCCTAGAAAGCTGAGAAACTCAGCTTTCAAGTGATACCTCTCTTACTCTGCTAAGCACCAGCGTGTGAGTGCCTGGTGCTTCGTCTAGACAATCGAGATTTTTTTTGTAGGGGGAGTGGCTCCATGACAAGGGTCTGTGCTCTCCCCACCACCAATGCTTACTCCAATCTGCCCCCAGAGAGTTAGAAAGCCCACTAGACACCAGGGAAAAGTGTGAGGAAAAAGACAAAAAAGAAACAAAGGGGTGTGGTGTCTCACCAATGCATATGGCCATACCCTCACCCCTAAAGGGCTAATTACAGTCTTTTTTGCCTTTGATGGTAGATAGCCTACTAGACACTTGTGAATATTAAAAAAAAGTGTGACCCATCCCATCATGCATAGGGCCATACTCCAACCTAAAAAGAGGGCATTCTATTCTTTAGGCCCCTTTTACACAACAGATGCAGGAGCTGCCCCCGAATCAGCATCCCTGACAGAGTAGAAAGCCCACTAAAAATCAGGAATATATTTGACAAAAATAAAACATAAAGGGGTAGGGTGCTACCCTAGACTATGGCAATGCCACCACCTCAAAGGGGGGGAATGTAGTTTTTATGACCTCCGCTGGTGAATAGGGGTGTTTGCCCACAGTCTGTCCCAGGAGGCCAGAAAGCCCATTAAACGCTATGGGAATTTGTTAAAAAAAAAAGAAATGGGCTGGGGTTGCTCAACTTGACAAAGGACTGTGTCCACATCCAAACAGGGGGCATTACAGTCTTTCTCCCTCCCATGTGAGGCAGAAAGACTGTTAACAATCCCTGGCATCTGGTGGGCTTTCTGACGGAGGGGGTAGAAAGTCCACCAGATGCCAGGGATTTTAAAAAACTACAAAGGGTGGGGGCAGTCTAACCTGGTATGGGGCCATGCCTCACCATTAATGAGAGCAATACACTCTTCTGTACCTCACCTGCAGGAGGCAGAAAGCCCACTAGACACTAAGGGTTTTGCATTTGGGCAAAACATAAGGGTGTGGGAATCCCGCCATGCCCTCACTCAAAACGGGAACATCAGAAAGCCCATTAGACACTAGGTATTTCAAAATGGCACAAAAGTAAATAAAGGATAAGGGCAGCACACCCTGGCATCCGGCCATACCCCAACCTCAAGTAGGGTAATAACGTTTTTCTGACCCCCTGGGTACAGATCGGTGTCTGTCCTGAATGAGGAGGTTGCCCTCAATCAGCCTCCTAGGGAGGGGTTCTAGAAAGCCACTGGACATAAGGAATGTTACGTTTCAGCAAAACAAAAGGGTGCAGGTATCCCACACTGGCATTGGGCAATACCCCACCCCAAAAGAAGTAAACCAGTCTTTCTGCTGAATGGTGGGTGGGCAGAGTGGGGGATTTGCCCTGATTTGCCATGTTGGGATGGCATGAAAGCCCACTGGATGCCAGGAATATATATGTTTATTTATAAAATAATGGGGTGGAATATTGTGATATCAGGCCCCATCTTGACCACTAGGACCTCAAGAGTATTTCTGCTCTGTTTAAGACTAAACTATCTCCATCCCTACGGCAAGCAAGAGGATATTTTGATTCTTTTGGCTGTTGTTTTTACATATGGGCCAGCAGTATGGGGCTGAATCGGAATATCGTCTCACTTTCCATGCAGAATGGCTGCATTATTCAGGCTGGGGGTTAATGGTCACCCAAGGAAACCTACCAGATCTAGACATTTCCAAAAATCAAACACCCATGTCGTTTCTGGTTGGTGTGTCTTGCAGGGATGCCATGATGCTGTCTTACTCACAATGCCCTGCAATCTTTAGCCTTTGCCTAAAATCATGCATTTCCCTTGCATTTCTGGAACAGAATTTTCAATACCCAAAGGGATCCACAGAATCCCTACATCCATTGTTTCTGACAAAAATACTACCCTAATTGCGGGGATGGGACTACTGGCTGCAAGAGGAACATCTATTCCTGTCACAGACACTAGGCTCAGCCACATTAGTGGGGTAGCAGAGAAACATAATTTTTTCTACACAAATAACCCCTTGCTGAATTCAGTATTTTATCTCCATTTCAGAAATGTGTAGCTTTCTAGGATCGCCCATGAGTTTAACACCATGATGATTTCCACCACTAACTACAAGTATGTTGATACCATAAAAATGAGGACAATAAACCACTTCTTAGAAAAAAGCAAAAACAGTAACACAAAAAATGGCAAGAGTTCTATTTTTTCAGTTTAGGGCCTAATGTGAGCACAATGCAATGCGTTTTGATGCACACTCTACAGAAAATATTCCATGTGAAGCCCCCAGTAATATATCAGCTGCCACACACTTCCCCTTCACTTGTGAATAATTTACTCAAATCTCATGCAATGGTAAGGTAAACCAACAACATATGCTTTCTGAGCCAGGCGGTCTATTGTAGCCCTATGCAACATGGGCAGGTGAGATACAGCTTGTGGGTAATCCTGCTATTTGATATAGGTAATGATAGAAACATATAGTTAAGATCTGAGTAGGTCAATGACCTTTGGTTTTAAGGAAATCTGAGTTCTTCAAGCCTGCAGGGACCGGTAAGCACTTCTCTGTTTGCCGAGCCAGCCTGTTTTGTGTCAAATTGTGCTTATTGGCTGGTGTGTGTTATTGGGACATAGGGCCTCAATACGAGTTTGGCAGGTGGCTGAACTGAATTAGCGCCTGCTGGTCCAGAAGGAAACTACCCACAACATTGACGCCAGTTCGTAATCGAGTTGAGTCGTAATGTAGCATTGTGTCAGGTGCGACAACAGCTGTTGCGCTTTTCACTGCCTGTAATTCAGGCAGTGAAAAGCATGATGGGGCTGCCCATAGGGTCCCCTGCACTGCCCATGTCAAGTGCATGGGCAGTGCAGGGGCCCCGATAGGGCCCCCGACACCCTGTCTCCATCAGCCTTTGCATGGCTGTGGGATGCTCATGCAAAAGCTGGTGGATACGGGAGTCATAATCCCCAGGGCAGTGCTACTGGATTAAGACCGCTGGCACCGCCAGGCCGTCGGCTGGTGAAAAAGTGGCAGTGCCGGCAGTCAGACCAATGGCACTTTCAACAGTCATAATATGGCTGTTGAGCTCCCGCTTTGGCGGTGGTCTGACTGCCACCGCGAATCTTAGGACCACGAGACTCTAAATGAGGACCATAGTGCGTGAGCCAGTATCGATGGCAGCAATATCATGAGGCTGCACATCATTTGTGTTGGCGTCTATCGCCCCTTGGAATCTTGAAACTTGTGCTTTTTGTCATTAGATAATGAATATCCATGGCAGTACTTGTAGATCGTATCAATGTCTATTACTGTTGTAGTGTGGCCCTAAAAAGTATTTTCATTCTCCCTAGTTTTGTGATAGGACAAAATTACATCCTGGACCACCAGACGTTAGCCCGTCGAGTCAAGAAAAGTCTGAATTCTTTATAGTATCTTCAAGGGTAAGAAACACGCTCAGCAATCTTTATTAATCTGAAGAACCAGTATAATTTAGGAATCAAAGATAAAAGTCCAGGTTTCTTGCTGTATCAGCTGCCTTGGGGGACTGCAGCTGGGCACGCCGCCAAGCCAGTGTCCAGACAGAAGGAGACCCACCAAACACCAAAACATTCATGTGTAGTTTAGCCTGAATGCACTTTTGTCCATCCATGTGCCACTGCCACCAACATACTAGGACGTACTGGCTGACTAGTGTTAAAGCCAAATAGCCTGACCAGTTGAGTATCATCAGCCTAGGCATACACAATCAATGTCTGCTTGAGCTGCAAGAACAGTCACGTACAACTGAACAGCGCTGAACTATGGGATAATCACTTGATCTTAAATGAAACAAAGATATAAACACTCACCCTAACCCACTAGAGACCCTTTTCTAATCCAGTATCTAATACCTAAATGACTGCCTGTCTGTCTCAACTCCATTTATTTTAAAGGCAGATCAATCGAAGCCAGCTGTGGGGATGTACCAACACTCTAGACACACTATAGCTAAGTAGCAGTCTGTCACTCTAACCTAGTTCAATGATAAAGCATGTCTGAAAATTGACTCGCTCAATGGTTTAAAACTGCCATGTGAACAACTACATTGAAAATTCGATTTCACATATGTATAATTGTATACTACATTTTGCTTTCACTGCCTCACACGGTATTGAAGTTATTTGTCATCATCTCTCTTTGCCTTGTTTCCGCTAAAAATAACATTTACCACCTACAATCAGCAGTTTCGTATCATCTCACTCTGAATGAAGGCCAAGTGTGATATGGTTGGTATCATGGGTTTAAACCGGCTTGCCAATTCTAAGTTAAAACTGAACTCCGGAGTTCATTTCACTGTAAACGTCAGAAGTGATTACTTACACCTTAATCAGGAGCAGCTGTGGCATCAGGATGAATTCCAACTGGTAACATTAGTCCCTCCTGCCACTATGGTGCAAGAGTGATCCAACCTTCAGGGGCCCCTCAATCCTTCAGAGGGCCCCATTATGCCCAAAGGCCAATAAATAAATGGGAGATATGGGAGACTCAGGGGTCCTCTTCACATTCTGCAGGGAGGCGCCATCATTTACATAACCGCATTCGGCACACACGCCACACATTACTGGCAGTTCAAATACTAAAACAGGGCACTGCCCCAAACGGATCTAAACAAAAATGTCTACCCTAGCGCCTTGAGTGTCGCTGAGCTCCACAACCACACCGATCTCCTCAAGCCTAATTCCTAAATTGAATAGAAACATTCACTCGTTCAGCCAGGATGCATAATCAGAAAAATAATACTAACAATGGTGGCAAATGGTGGAACTCAACTGAATGTATACCGACAAAGTGTATAGATCCTATGTCTAATTATAAATGTGACGTAAAATTCTGGTTACCTGAGGGTAAAGAACGATTAGGGACACACGGCTGAACTATCTCCCTTAAAAACTGAATGTCTAACCATTGCAAGTTTGCTATGCAAACATAAAAGAGCTCATTAAACACATTTATGTCATTACTTTTTGTAATACAGCAGTGATGTTAACTGAAAAGTCTATATTGTTCTAGCTTGTACCCGAATTTGAACTAATTAATTGCGCACTCACGGGATTTAGTTTCAAGAAGCTGCTGTAGAAGAAATCAATTGGATCAGGATGAAATAGATTTTTTTTTTTTTAAAGCCATTAGTCTGTCTCACTTGAACTAAATAGCATATGATGCTCAACTTTATTTTGTGTGCTTGACTGCTGAATTTAGCGGTGATCCAACCTGTAAATCTGGCGAGACAAGGAGGTTGTTCTTTTACATATTGTGACCCTAAAATACGGAACTCTTTGCCTTCTCGCCTTAGGCTTGTACTTCCGCTGGGAGGTATCGCAAACAGTTGAAAACCTGGCCATTTTAATTATTATGTTAGTGCTGGGAAGCCCTTTGGGACAAGCATGTGCTTTATAATAACGTATGATGTTGGCTAAGAATTTCAAATCAGGCACTGAAATCAGCTTTATGTCTGACCTTGCTCGTCTCCCTTAAACCTGTCCTCACTCTGTTTATGAGAATATCACAGTGCGTCCAGGTTTCACTTTATATTAAATCATATTGCATTCCTTCACGGTGCATGGAATTCATATAGGTTTTTATGCCCACCTGGGCCAATTGAAAATAAAGGAAATAAATCAACATTACGAGTTGCGGGCTTATACCCAAGATTTTTGGAACGTCTCTTCTGTTTTGAGAGTCACAAAAATCCCAAGGATTGCACACTTAAATCTTTGAAAATCAAAGGTTTTTAGATGTTTGCCTAACCTTTAAATAGTGGATTTTTCCGATAGAGTAAGGTGCAGGTCAGAGGTGGTGTCAGTGATAGAAGTTCAGCAAAGCAGGGTGCTCACGCCAGCATCAATCGCAGAAGAAAAGGTTGAAGAGCAATACAGGAAAGCGCACAAGTTTTCAGGCACAGAGATCCACGTAGGCTGCAACACATGGGCTCACATGCTCGTTGGACACACCACGTGGGAGCAGGAAATGCTAGATGCAGGTAAGTGTTCTATGAATCTGTACCACGGACCATTTTTAAATCTGTTGAACATCCCTGATCGTACATACCTTGAGCGATTCCATATCGCGTTTATCGTAGTGTTCAGAGACAGACTGTTGTACTTTCTCTCTAACTCCGTAACCCTGAAAAACAAGAGACTTTCTAAGCGCCTGAAAACTGCAGCCTCCTCCCTTTTAGACATGGAGCACAATTCAAAAGATGCCATTTATGCAGCTGAAATTACAGTCGCGGCCAGCAGTATAACGAGGTGAATGGCTTCATAGGTCATAAAGCTTTCTAGCACTTTATGACAAATCCTATCTCTCCAAATGTGACCAGGCGCGAACGAACACATGGAGGGGCCCGTGGAGAATTGGCAACCCTGGGCAATAAATATGAACAGTTTCCCAAGTCTCTGAATGTCTCTGTCCTCTTGGCATGAGAAATGATCCACAGTGTTCCTTTCTATAATTTCAGATGGGAAAATGTGACATTACAACCTTGTGAAACCTCCTCTTTCTCACTTTTCAACCCATTAAACATTTAAGTATCTCATGGTGTCAGTGTTATTTTATCGAAAGTGAAAAAATGTTCAAAAAATAGCATGCCGAGTGACCTTCATTTATACCCTGCAGAACAAATAGGATGGAAATGACTGCCATTAGCGGGGACTGAAGGAAAGGGCACCAAAACACACCCTGTCACATTATCTATGCCAGGCTTCACCACAAGTAGGTGTCAAGATTAAATGAATGCAGATGAATTGCTTCTGTTCCTCGGGGAGATACTAGGCGTGTCATGCTTTTCTGACAGCACCATTACATAACAGAGCTCTAATGGGAGCTGAAATTGTCTTGAATTGTGCTCCATGTCTAAAAGGGAGGAGACTGCAGTTTTCAGGCCTCAGAAAGTCTCCTGTTTTTCAGGGTTAGGGAGTTAGAGAGAAAGTAACACTGCCGCAGTTAAAGAGGCAGACATAGAGAGGAGTGCATTTGCAGCATTTATTAAAGGATATGTCTTCTGCACTGAATGTTAATTATGTAGAAAATTGGAACATCATATGATCACGAACAAGGACTAAGTTCCAATAGATGCGGTGTGTGCGCATGTGTGTAAATATACCTAATATAAATAATTAAGCATCTTCGCCCACCACTTGCAGAAACCGTCCGTGGGAAATCAATCCGTTTTCCTCTGAAATAAAAAACCTTTATCATGCATGGTCGGACTAGAACATAAAATAGCCAAAACAAAAGAGACCCCATTAGTATATCAGGTAGCTTAAAAAGTGGCCCATTTTAGCATGCTGGGGCAGTTTTGAACTTGTAAAGGCATGCTGTCTAATAGTTTTACAAGGTGTAAAAGATTGCATGGATGTGAACTTGCTACAGACAATGTTTGTTTTAAAATCAGGGAAATTAACATTAAACACTAGCCCAGATGACCATACAACAGTCCCACTACCAGCCAATCAAGCATTGGCAAAGCCATTAGGTCTTGCCTGTACCAGATCTATTGGCTATGTCAATGTTTTTTTGCCATTTTGTACAGTAGCGCAGTTGCTTTGTAACATGGTTAAAAGTACAAAACGCTATGATGCAGTCAATTCTAGGCATTTTATTGTGCTTTTTTATTTTGTTACTCTCAACCATGCTTCACAGCAGCCACACATGTATACAACATGGCAAGGGAAATATTGAAAAGCCAAATAGTAGATCTGTGCAGCATGATCAAAGGTAAAAAAAAAAAGCACTATAAAGTGGCCTGCATTGACTGTGTCATAGCACGTTTTTGTACTTTTAGCCATT
Organism: Pleurodeles waltl; assembly: GCF_031143425.1. Lineage (NCBI taxonomy): Eukaryota > Metazoa > Chordata > Amphibia > Caudata > Salamandridae > Pleurodeles > Pleurodeles waltl. The sequence goes on along the minus strand of NC_090437.1, from coordinate 812,467,372 downwards.
CTGTACAACAAAGCTAAGAGAAAACATTGACAAAGCCAACGGATCTCGCTCAACCTAGTGGCACTGCCAATGTTTGTTTCTTTTCTCTTTTACAGTGTTTATATAGCACAAAGTTGGCTCCAGGGCATTAGAACACTTAACAGGAGCACAAGGCCACATTCATTTTTCCTTTTTTCAGGCAGAGGAGATTTAGTTATATACCCAGAATCTCAAAATGTTGAGCTGACATGCCTGCACTGGAACCTGGTTCTCCAATTTTAAATTCAACAGCTCTGGCCATTACACCCTATCCTCTCCCCTGGCTACAGAATGTTAATTTTGCAGAATGAGTGTTGTTTCATTAATAGCCCTTGCAGTCAAGGGAGCAATCCAGTGTTAATTGGAAGCAGGATTTGATGGGAAGCATGGTGGAGGTGTTTAACAGGTGCCTTTGTGGAGCACCTCACTCCCTTCCTCCATGCTGCTTTCCTAGAAACTGGCGCCAAGAGGGAGCAGGCTGCTGCAGTGAGCTGATGTTTTCTAGCCAAAGGAGGGTACAACTGTTTGTCCCACCTCTCTTCATACAAAGGCTTTCATGTAGATATGACATGCAGGACTGCACCTTTAGTAACTTCCTTTCCAGTCAATCTGTTGTTCATGGTTTTGCCAGAATTTAGCCACTCCCTGCCTCTCGGGAAGGTGAAAAGAAGGGGCGGTGCTAAGGATATTTCACTAAAACTTTTTTTTTGCATAACAATTGCTTTAATATGAAGGATGTCTGGGGAAGAGAAATTGCATGGATGAGCTCTTGGTATAACAGTACACCAGTACTTGTAATTTTACTAAATCAGCTTGTTTTGTTAGGCGAAGGCTGCAGTACTGGGGAGCCTCCTTATAATCTAATTATTCTCCTTGATCCTTTGCACTGCTGCTTCCTCACTGACATTGCAACTGCCTTTGGCTGGCGGGGAAGGAAACAGCCTGTTTTTACAACATGAACAACATTTTGCAGTTGTTGTGTGGCATTCTTAATCTCTATTCCCTGTCATACACCTGTGCTTGAAAGAAGTTTCCACAAAACGTCTGTGGAGTATCATGAAAGGATGGGACAGCCAGTGCTTTCTAAATTTACGGAACACGTATATGGGATGGAAGCACAAAGGAGCATTCCTTAGGAAGGGGGGATGTCTGCCAATATGCTTTTCTCCTAAACATGCACAGAGTGCCTGTACAAGGCATGTGTGCTGCAAGACACTGCTGTTCTGTTCCTGCCTAGAGAAGGTTCCAGTTTGGAATCATTAAAGTTGGTGGTTGAGTGACACACACGCATGAACGCTTGGACGGGATAGCTTCAAGCTGCCTGCAAAAGAAACCCTGCTCCCATCATCCTCCTGTGTCCTACTCCCCCAGGCCACAGTGTATGAGTCAATTTTAAATAGCCCTCCCATATGAAATAACCATAGTGAAAGGCAATAGGTTAGGCTTTCCAAAACAGTATTTCCGTTTGACATTTAGTTTGACTGCTGCCATGGAGTTTTCGGCACAACAAAGGTGAAGGCTTCCCTCAATGGCATGGCATGCAACTTGACTTGGCTGCTTTATAAAATCCTGCAGGCATTAAAAATATTTGTAAACAACCGTTTATAAACATACTGAACAAGCAATGCAAGGAGAGCCAGAGACTCAGAGGGCAAGAGCAGCTGCATTGAAATGCTGGGCATGCACAGATGATGGCAATTACTGGACTTAAGAAAAAATAGTACCTATATCACAGTACGACCAGCGGACTAACACTAATTAAAACATATCAATCTGCATTTGGTCCATGTGCTAAAGAGAGAGCAGGAAGTGAAGTTTTGCATGCAATGGCCAATTAAGAAGCCTGTAAAGAAGACAATAAATGGTATGCAATGGGAGGACTCCAAGCCCCTTTCTGTACACAATAGTGTCTCGAAAGCGAGATGCATTCGCCAGCACATGCACTCACAGGATCAACCCTAAAAACGGCCCACACAATGATTTGTCAGACGAGCCCTTAGGGCACTTCCTGATTGTCCTATTGACCAGTCCGACCCTACCTCTATGCTGGTCTGCGCTTAATTTTGAAATCAGCAGACTTTCGCCTATTGCAATATTCTCAAAAATCGCATATGCATTTGGTGATAGGACAACTCTTGTGCAAATGTAACCTGATAGAGTTAAAAATAAACAGCAGCTTCTAAGTGTAGCACCTTTTAGACGCCACTATAGCTTTCAAATCACAGAGTTATATGAGAATGTTCATGAATGTTATAAAAGTGTCTCTGTAATGAGGGCCACTGGAATTATGTGGCAGATGAGAGTCAAATTATGTGGCATGGTTGAGTAAATTATATGGCAATAAAAGGCATATTATGAGGTGTTATGCAGCACATTTTGTGATAGTATTACTTCTTTTTTTTTCATTTTTACACTTAACACTGTCTAAGCATTAGGTGTGCCTCCTGACTACCAGTTTAACACCCCAACATAGTAATAAGCAACAGAAAGTTCACCAGTCCAGCTTTGTAAAGGGCTTTCCACTGTGTGGCAACATGAGTAGCTGCATTTTTAGTAACTTTTGAACAGTTTGAGGTAAAAATATGTTTTTGTTCAAATCTGCAGAATATGCAGCAGATGATGGATTATATATTAAACGCGTCATATCTATCACTATGCAAATGAAGCAGTGGTTGCACAATTGCATAATTCCAATGGTCCACACAACACAGCATTAGCATGTCATTAACAGTCACCTTGTTTAACATCTGCACATAATGATCATGAGAGTGGCAGCCTATGGTTGTGTCATTTTTAGGGTCGAGCCTGCGTTTCGCTAAGCGAGACGCTTTAGTAATTAAAAAGGGCTCGGAGCCCTGTCCACGTCACGTCAGTGTTTGTCATTGGCTTGTGGGCTTGCCTGTTAGAATGTGCTTGATTTCATTAGTGGAAGGCATGCACATGTCATGCCTTTTCCGGTGGATAGCCCTCCTCGAGTGCATCGACCAAGTACAGAAAACATGCGAGGCTCGCTGTTTTCTGTCCGGCTCGCGGACTGCTTTTTCTCTATTTTCCCAGTGCGATCTCGCTTGGCAGAAGTCGAGCGCTTTACATAATATCGGACCTGTTACACAGTTAATTGCACTTTTTCGGGTTCAGTACCTAAATGCACTTTTGCCGATAGGTTTCATTACCAGTGAAATCGGGTTAGGAGTTTACAATGCTATCAGCTCTAACACGAGCAAATGCGAGACCCGTTGCATTGCAAATGCTTGTTTGAATACCTCTCGATCTAATAATGCATGTCTGAATTCCAATAAAGTCTTAGCACGTGCCATTGACAAAGTGAGAATTGTTACACATTTCTAGGGTCCAAGTAATATTTGTGAACTGGGGCTGAATGGAAAAGTATTATGGGTGGTGATCATCCCTCTTGACTTCCACAAGGAAGTCAGGCTTCTGTCAACACAAAACGGGGGCACTTAATCACTGACTGGATATGGTGAGTGCAGCAATCATTATACTTTCCATTGCCAAAATGATTCACACTGGTATTTCAGATGTTCCTCTGCCAAAATGATTTGCACTGATATGTCATATGTTCCTTGCCAAAATGATTCCCACTGATATGTCAGATGTTCCTTGCCAAAATAATTCACACTGATGTGTCATATGTGCCATTGGCAAAATGATTCTCACTATGTCATATGTTCCATTGCCAACATGGTTCACAGTGATATGCTTTGAATTTATAAGACAAGGCTGCAGCAGAAGTATTTCCCTAATCTTGGTGGAATAAGGGGCTGAAGATGCAACAATTCCTTATTGATAACAACAAGCAATACATCATAGCATACAAAGAAAATAATGCAAGAAACAGAGTAGTACACGACCACAAATGAGTAGATGTCTTGAATAAGACATTGCAGTTAAAGGCACTTTCCCACATCAATTCCAGGTCTTATACTATTTGAAAAACTGTTTAGTGGTACAGAAAACAGCACACAATGGGTAGGGAGGGAAAATGGTACAGGTGTAGCCTAAGAGGTGGGAAACAAAGGGTACACTAATACTACAGAGAGTTGTGGCTTTATCATCATGTTGCATCCAAGTCTCTTGAAGGTTGTGTAGGGGGAGTTAGGTGAACACGTTCATGCTTTGTCAACCTACGACAGCCTTGGTTAGAGTCTCAAGATCAGTGAAGGCAGAAGGGCAAACAATTTAACAGGCCTACATATTATGGTAGCACATGTATTTCTGCATGACAACAGACAGTGTATATGCATCCTTTTTTCAGCCCATCGATTTAATGGGGTGCTTTTGAGGCTTTCATACAAAGTTCTAGTGAAGCACTTGGGGTTTTCTGTAAGCACTACTCAGAAGTATAATAGTGCATTTATCCACTATATGTCTAAGAAAGGGTCCTAAATGTGGAACGAGACTTTATTCTGGTCAAGGTTATTGGATATATTTTCACAGTTCCCAAAATGTCAAAAAATCCTCCAAAAGAGGGGTAGTGGGCCTTCTCCAATGCGTGTTGGACAGGTACTTCTGCATGGAGGAAGGTGCAAAGCGGCACCCAGAACACGGTAGCAATCAGCAGACCAGTGCTTTTGGTGCAATAAGTCAACCATGATGGCTACTTAACTGTGAAGTACAAAATGGCCTCACATATTCATTGTTCCCTCTGCCGTGCTTTTAAATGTTGCTGGTGGGCTACCCAGTTGCACCAGGTTGACGTCACATTGGAACACAGTGTATTCAATGATCTTCTCCCCTCTTAGAGTGTGTATGTGTATACTGTGCACAAGGTAGCTTTTGTGGAAAGTGTTTGGCAGTGTGCCTGATTCACAGTTCCCCAAAGGACTTGTTCTTCAGCACATTCCTCTGTGGTATTTGTGTCAGACTTTCACATGAGCAACATGCTGTAGTCTGTTCCCAATGCACCGAGAAGGCTGTGATAGTTTCATGGTATATTGGGTACTCAGTGGAAAGGCGTCAGGCAAGGCCGGTATAGAGTGATGCGTAGTGTCATTAGGTCAAGAGCAGCGAGTGTGCAGTTTGATTATGACACCTTAAATGGGATAAGGGCTTGAGGGAAAACATCAGCTTGCCGAACTCTTTCACAATGTGACCAGCTTGATGTCATCAAGATCCACCTACATGTAGTTCTTTTAAATGTGTTCTTTCTTGTATTGTGCCAGCATCACAAGTCCATCGAGCCAACTTTGAGACCGGGTGTCAGAAAGGTTTCATCATCCAGCCAAAAGATTAAGCATCTCAAACATCATGTCAAAACTGATGTTTGTGATCCGTTGTTTTTCCATTAATACTTATTTTCCTGTTGATCACATAATGAATTAATATGAGATTGCCAAAAAGGGTCCTCTGTGGTATTTAACACCTTTTTCTTGTATCATGGGCTTATTTATGTTATTGGAGATGTTATTTTCGCTTTGGATGAATTTGATTATGCTACTCAAGTCTTCATTTTTTTCTTAGGATTAAATCTTTTTAATGTTTAACTTTTTCATTCACTTTATTGCACACTTTGTTTTAATGAGTTGCAAATGTCTTGAAAATATGTGCATAACTGTTATAAACTATGGCCCTCATTCTGACCTTGGCGGGCGGCGGAGGCCGCCTGCCAAAGTCCCGCCGTCAGGTTACCGTTCCGCGGTCGAAAGACCGCGGCGGTAATTCTGACTTTCCCGCTGGGCTGGCAGGCGGTCGCCTTCAGACCGCCAGCCAGCCCAGCGGGAAAGAGGCTTCCACGATGAAGCCGGCTCGGAATCGAGCCGGCGGAGTGGAAGCTGTGCGACGGGTGCAGTTGCACCCGTCGCGTATTTCACTGTCTGCGCAGCAGACAGTGAAATACATGTAGGGGCCCTCTTACGGGGGCCCCTGCAATGCCCATGCCAGTGGCATGGGCACTGCAGGGGCCCCCAGGGGCCCCGCGACCCCCCCTACCGCCATCCGGATCTCGGCGGTCCGACCGCCGGGATCTGGATGGCGGTAGGGGGGGTCGGAATCCCCGCGGCGGTGCAGCAAGCTGCGCCGCCGCGGAGGATTCAATGGGGCGGCGGTACACTGGCGGGACCCCGCCAGTGGTGCCGGTCCGACCGCGGCTTTACCGCCGCGGTCGGAATCCCCATTGGAGCACCGCCGGCCTGTCGGCGGTGCTCCCGCGGTCCTCCGCCCTGGCGGTCAAAGACCGCCAGGGTCAGAATGACCACCTATGTCTTTTCATTTTGCAAATTAATTGCATATGTGAAGTATTAATATATGAAATTTACATTTTATTGTAAACATGGATGCATGATGGCAGGTGTTGGGTCCATTATGGAAGCTGCTGTGTGCATTGATGCGTTGGATGCTTGATGGAAAGCCCAAATAATTTTATAGAACAAGACCTTATCTCTAATTTGGTTAGTTTTTGGATTTTGTGACGGCCAAATTCAATGTATTTTCACGGTCAATTGTTATTCATGTTGTCATGAATTAATTTATTAATTTGGGAGGAGCGTACAACTACCAGCTTAATAAACACCATATCCCTAGGTCACAGCACAATTTTAAGAGCATCTCTGAAAACACCTGGTAGCAGTAGCAGAGGCAGCAGGCAATTCCCCAAAGAAATGTGTTCGAGCAAAACCAAACAACACCAAAGAAAAGACCACAACACAAAAATCTTGAACCAACATTCAAAAATCTATCGACATCAAATTAGAATAAGAATTCAACATATTTGAAGTTATATAAAGAGGTCCAGAGTTATTGATTTTCAAAGTTTTAAGGCAAAGGGTACTTCTGAAAATATAAAAAAACAATTGAAAGTCACAGTTTGCTGCTGACCCGGACCTAGGCACAACTTCAAGCAACAGTGATGGTGCGTAGGTGGGCTAACTAAGCAGGTCACACTGGTCACAGACTGGCTTTGGGACTTTGATGACTTTGGGGATCTCAAAGCCCTTCAGCAACACAAAGCATGATGCTATTGCTGTTGAGTGTCCTTCGAAATTGAGTGTATCATTGATGAGCCTCCTCTGAAGCTTTTAGGCTTGACATCATAGTGGGATGAAGCCGGGTTTTGCAGCCACAGAGTTCACTTTACCACTGTGGTAGATTTGCCACTTTATTTGCACCAGGATTTACCTTTAGACATTTGCTTTTTTGATTCTGAGATCCTTTAGTGGGGTAGCACTGGATACCATAGGTGGACACAGCTCCACAAGCTGGATGCACGCACCACGCATTCCTACTGAAGCCTTTTTATTTGTGGAAAATAGTTTAGAGTGGGATATATAAGGATATTGTGCATGTTGAGGTACACCCTACATTGAGAAGCTTCCGCCCCTTGCCCAGCTGTGTGGAGGTTGGAGGTTACCCACAAAGGTAATGTTGTTGTAGAATTGCTTTTTGGTCTCTCGTACAACCTTCAGATCCTCAGGTCAGAGTTCTAGGCACCCAGATTGTCCCCAGCCAGACCTTTCTCATTATCCAGTCCACAGTGGATTGCTGGATCTTCTTCAGCTGAGAGGGAGTCCTTCTGCTTTTTTGTGTGTCTACAGCAACATTAGGAAGCCAATGACATGAAACATGAGGAGAAGTAATAGTCCTGGGGTACCAGAAGGATTCAGGAATCATCGGCTCTTTTTTTTTCTGCAGCAACCAGGCAGAGCACACTTTCTTTATGTTTATTTCCAGGTTCAGGAACGTTTTAAGGATGAAGTGGTGAGGTGTCAGTCTTATCCTGTGCATCAGTCAGCCTTAGACGAATTCCCTACACAAAATCCTGGCTTGTTTCCCACCAAAACCCATCCTCCTTTTTCAGCACTCCTTTTCTGAGGTTACAGCATCGACAATGGCCTTAGCATACCAACTAATGGAAACTTGGCCTTTCTTCTAGAGTCTCCTCTATGGAGAAGAGAAATCCTATGCTCTTGTAGTACTGGAATTGGTGTTCCCTGCTGCTTGTAGCACAGGGGGAAAGTGTAGTGAAGCTCTGGGCATTAATAATCTCAGCTCACAAAGCCCTCATTTCGGATCTCCATTTCTAAAGGGCTAGCTTTTGAGGCTGCTATTTGTGTTGCTATCTCTTCCCCCTCTTCTCACAGCTAACTAATCCCTGGTAGGTGGTCCCTGTTGCAACACTTGAGTCTTTCCACATCCAGAGGCAAGCTCACTATACCCCAGGAGGCCAATCATTAACAGCCAGTCTGCATTATGTTTTCCAGTCTCTAGGGCAGAGAGTTGGGCAAAGTGGTTCTAAACCGGTTTACTGTCAGGCAACAGGACAGTAAACACTTAAACTAAACTTTATAAACGTTGTTTTTCAACGAAACATATAAAAACCCTTTAAAGAAGATGATTGTAGGAACATTCTATCAGTTTTCAGGTGAAGTTACAGAATTACGCTTTTATGTATAATTAGATCAGTTCATTTAAAAAGCAACTTGACCTATAGAAGGGAGGGCCAATCAAATTTGTGTTACTGTTCACTGTGGGAAAATAATTTACTTAATATCTAGCATCTCCTGTAATATATATTAAGTACCAACTTTCTGGGATTCCAAGGCACAAATAAGGGTGACTTATCTAATATACTAAAGTAGGTAGTCAAACACGGCAAAGCACTTTTCCTTGCCACGTGTCACTGCAGTACTTTTAAACTGTAGTTAGGCACACAATTTTGCTTTCAAGAGGAATATGTTTTGGTCACATATGTAGGTAATTTAAATACACGCTGCAGTCCACATACGGCATTTAACTTGTTCATCAATGGTTCAATACCTTTGCCAACATATCATGGCTTTATGGGAGAGTTATTTAACCAATAATATTAAACCATTTTCCGGTACATGTTTTAGTGGGAAAGCAAGCACACTTTGACATTGTTTTGCAGTGGTTTCACACACTTGGTACAAAAGACAGGAAAACAAACAAGAAAAAGTGGAAAGTGTAGGGACCAGTATAAAAGTATCTTCCTTACATACCTTCATCAAAGAATCATTTCTAACATACATTAAGGTTACTTTTTTTTAATCTATTTTGACTGTATATAGGGTTACCCCTTCTTAGATACACAGACTGCAATGCACCACAAGCAAAGTAATTACCTCTTTGTTGGATTTTGGACATAGATAATGTTTTAGGACTTGCTCTACATATCTCAATACAGGACCTGTCAGTCCACCCATTTACAGTTCAGGAGAGGTAGGAAGGAAGTAAGAGTGCAAGAAAGAGGGCAAGAGAGAGTGAGAGAGCAAGATTGTGTGTGTGTGTGTGTGTGTGTGTGTGTTGAAATCCTACTGTAAGGAGCAGAACAGTCCTTACACAGTTGGTAAACCCTGACAAAAGTAGACAGGCACCATTTCTGCACAGACCATCAAGCTACGGAGAATGTGCCATTGTAGTGTGTTAAAATACGTTTGAGTGAGTGCACCAAAAAGGTAAAATAGCACTTACATTTGCCTTGGTCTGATGCAAAACCTACTCAAGTAACTATCGAGGCACATGTGGCATTGGAATAGTAAATACCCACTCTAGTACGATCAATGGCAGGTTGGTGTATATATTGTTTTGTGTGTGTGTGGTTGTGTTTGTTTGTGTGCATGGTCCATATATAACCTAAGGCCCGTATGTATGGGCTTTGAGGCGGTGGGTAGCAAGTCACCTTGTTGCACTGCCCTGCATCACAGGGAAAGAGCAGGAAATTGCAGTATTTTAAAGAATGCTTCACATTCCTGTTCTTTCTCCTGTGCTGGTGCCCTTTGGGCAGCCTCCTGCCAACACAGACAGCCTTGCACCCTGGTGCAAGGGTGCCTGCATAGCATGCAGAAATGTTTTGGTGAAGGAAGGGACACCTTCCTGCACAAAAACAATTCTTAGATGCTTTTCCACTTTCTAAGTGTGCTTCAGACTGTAGCACACATAGAAAGAGTTAAAAACAAGAAGAAATAAACATCTTTCTCCTTGTTATGCCTCTCCCGGGGAAGTGTTTTTTTGGCATGTTCCCAGATTTACAAGTTCTTGTAAATCTGGGAGTCTGTCAAAATCCATGGATGTTGTGTTGGAACACCCACGGAAAACCCATGGAAAGGCCTCCCTGGCACAGAGTAATTTAACTCAGCATTTTGCGCTGTGTTACAGTACTTGAGATTAATTAAGCCGCGCAGGGCCACGCAAGGTGGCCTTGTGTGGTTTCATAAATCTCCATTAAGGTTTGCATTGATCTTGCATCACGTTGCGTGGCCAAAGAGCAATGCAAACCAAGCCATAAATATGTCTCTAACTGTGTGGGATTTGGTGTGCGTATGGGGCATGTCTGTATAATTAAAAGTCTAAGTGCTTCTCAAAGTATGTGTTTGTTCTAGCAAGTTTTCTTTTGTGTGTCTTTGTTTTTGCCTATGTGTTTGCATGTATGTGTGAATGACGATTTCTGTGGCTACCATGATTTTTATTGTTTCTCTGCCTAAGGCAGTATGGCTGTGCTGGAACATATATAGGTGGTTTGCACAACTCATTATGTCTAGTAGGTAATATGTGCCTTAAGCCCATATTGACAATGCAGTATGGGAGGAGATAGTTGCTGTGTGAGTGCAATGTGGCAAAGTACGCTTTTCTGAGACATGTGGTTTGTTTGTTATTTTGTTGAGGCAATTTCAAAACTTCCCGCCCATATTATCAAGTCATAATTTGGCATAATGGAAACAAACAGGGAATTGGGAGATTTTGAAATATATGTGGCCAATATAGCTAAGGGCTTGAAAATGTTAGAATGGTCCTGTGAGCAGGGCCGGATTTTGGGCGTTGTGAGCGGTGCAGTCGCACGGGTCGCTAACCTCGGGGGGAGGGAGGTGCTGTGTTTAGCAATAACTTCAGAAACTTGCGATTTAAAAGCACCTGCTGAAAAGTTCCTTGTGCGTCCAGCCTTCAGGAAACAATTAAAATGTCAAGATACCTCTTTTGATTAATGTTCCTGCTAGGGACAGAGATGGGAGTTTTGTCTAGCGGCAGCTTTGACTCCACATAAAGTAGCATAGAGGGTTAATATGCCTGCTGCCAAAAACTATGGGCCATATTTAAGAAAAGTGGCACTACACATGGTGCAGTGCCACTTTTCTTGCACCCCTTAGCTCCCCCCTAATGCCACCTTGCGTGTGTCATATATAAAATACTGCACACCATGGAGGTAGGTAGGGGACTACCGTCAGAATTTTTACACTAGTGCAGCACTTTGCAGGATGAGCGTCAAAACTGTTGACGCTAATCATACAAAGCACACAGAGACCCATTGTAACCAACGTAAGGCTCCTTTTAATGCCTGCTCTGCATACATTATGCCTATCTCAAAGGGTTACAAAGTGATTCTGCTTTTTTGTGTGTCTACAGCAACATTAGGAAGCCAATGACATGAAACATGAGGAGAAGTAATAGTCCTGGGGTACCAGAAGGATTCAGGAATCATCGGCTCTTTTTTTTTCTGCAGCAACCAGGCAGAGCACACTTTCTTTATGTTTATTTCCAGGTTCAGGAACGTTTTAAGGATGAAGTGGTGAGGTGTCAGTCTTATCCTGTGCATCAGTCAGCCTTAGACGAATTCCCTACACAAAATCCTGGCTTGTTTCCCACCAAAACCCATCCTCCTTTTTCAGCACTCCTTTTCTGAGGTTACAGCATCGACAATGGCCTTAGCATACCAACTAATGGAAACTTGGCCTTTCTTCTAGACTCTCCTCTATGGAGAAGAGAAATCCTATGCTCTTGTAGTACTGGAATTGGTGTTCCCTGCTGCTTGTAGCACAGGGGGAAAGTGTAGTGAAGCTCTGGGCATTAATAATCTCAGCTCACAAAGTCCTCATTTCGGATCTCCATTTCTAAAGGGCTAGCTTTTGAGGCTGCTATTTGTGTTGCTATCTCTTCCCCCTCTTCTCACAGCTAACTAATCCCTGGTAGGTGGTCCCTGTTGCAACACTTGAGTCTTTCCACATCCAGAGGCAAGCTCACTATACCCCAGGAGGCCAATCATTAACAGCCAGTCTGCATTATGTTTTCCAGTCTCTAGGGCAGAGAGTTGGGCAAAGTGGTTCTAAACCGGTTTACTGTCAGGCAACAGGACAGTAAACACTTAAACTAAACTTTATAAACGTTGTTTTTCAACGAAACATATAAAAACCCTTTAAAGAAGATGATTGTAGGAACATTCTATCAGTTTTCAGGTGAAGTTACAGAAATTACGCTTTTATGTATAATTAGATCAGTTCATTTAAAAAGCAACTTGACCTATAGAAGGGAGGGCCAATCAAATTTGTGTTACTGTTCACTGTGGGAAAATAATTTACTTAATATCTAGCATCTCCTGTAATATATATTAAGTACCAACTTTCTGTGATTCCAAGGCACAAATAAGGGTGACTTATCTAATATACTAAAGTAGGTAGTCAAACACGGCAAAGCACTTTTCCTTGCCACGTGTCACTGCAGTACTTTTAAACTGTAGTTAGGCACACAATTTTGCTTTCAAGAGGAATATGTTTTGGTCACATATGTAGGTAATTTAAATACACGCTGCAGTCCACATACGGCATTTAACTTGTTCATCAATGGTTCAATGCCTTTGCCAACATATCATGGCTTTATGGGAGAGTTATTTAACCAATAATATTAAACCATTTTCCGGTACATGTTTTAGTGGGAAAGCAAGCACACTTTGACATTGTTTTGCAGTGGTTTCACACACTTGGTACAAAAGACAGGAAAACAAACAAGAAAAAGTGGAAAGTGTAGGGACCAGTATAAAAGTATCTTCCTTACATACCTTCATCAAAGAATCATTTCTAACATACATTAAGGTTACTTTTTTTTAATCTATTTTGACTGTATATAGGGTTACCCCTTCTTAGATACACAGACTGCAATGCACCACAAGCAAAGTAATTACCTCTTTGTTGGATTTTGGACATAGATAATGTTTTAGGACTTGCTCTACATATCTCAATACAGGACCTGTCAGTCCACCCATTTACTGTTCAGGAGAGGTAGGAAGGAAGTAAGAGTGCAAGAAAGAGGGCAAGAGAGAGTGAGAGAGCAAGATTGTGTGTGTGTGTGTGTGTGTGTGTGTTGAAATCCTACTGTAAGGAGCAGAACAGTCCTTACACAGTTGGTAAACCCTGACAAAAGTAGACAGGCACCATTTCTGCACAGACCATCAAGCTACGGAGAATGTGCCATTGTAGTGTGTTAAAATACGTTTGAGTGAGTGCACCAAAAAGGTAAAATAGCACTTACATTTGCCTTGGTCTGATGCAAAACCTACTCAAGTAACTATCGACGCACATGTGGCATTGGAATAGTAAATACCCACTCTAGTACGATCAATGGCAGGTTGGTGTATATATTGTTTTGTGTGTGTGTGGTTGTGTTTGTTTGTGTGCATGGTCCATATATAACCTAAGGCCCGTATGTATGGGCTTTGAGGCGGTGGGTAGCAAGTCACCTTGTTGCACTGCCCTGCATCACAGGGAAAGAGCAGGAAATTGCAGTATTTTAAAGAATGCTTCACATTCCTGTTCTTTCTCCTGTGCTGGTGCCCTTTGGGCAGCCTCCTGCCAACACAGACAGCCTTGCACCCTGGTGCAAGGGTGCCTGCATAGCATGCAGAAATGTTTTGGTGAAGGAAGGGACACCTTCCTGCACAAAAACAATTCTTAGATGCTTTTCCACTTTCTAAGTGTGCTTCAGACTGTAGCACACATAGAAAGAGTTAAAAACAAGAAGAAATAAACATCTTTCTCCTTGTTATGCCTCTCCCGGGGAAGTGTTTTTTTGGCATGTTCCCAGATTTACAAGTTCTTGTAAATCTGGGAGTCTGTCAAAATCCATGGATGTTGTGTTGGAACACCCACGGAAAACCCATGGAAAGGCCTCCCTGGCACAGAGTAATTTAACTCAGCATTTTGCGCTGTGTTACAGTACTTGAGATTAATTAAGCCGCGCAGGGCCACGCAAGGTGGCCTTGTGTGGTTTCATAAATCTCCATTAAGGTTTGCATTGATCTTGCATCACGTTGCGTGGCCAAAGAGCAATGCAAACCAAGCCATGCTGTGCATGCACTGTGCCACTTTGTATATATTGCACAGCGTTTTTGGCCTTCTAATGCCACATGAGTTTTAAAAAAATTACGCTAATGTGGCGTTAGAATGGCGCTAGGGGCTCTTAAATATGCCCCTATATTTTATGTGGATAGCTGAGTGCATTAGTAAAGCCAGCCATTATAAGTGCTTTAAAACACATGAATGTATGTGAAAGGGGAGCAATGGTTGATGAGGGGCACATTTTACGGGTGGTAGTGAGTGAAATCGAGGCAGAGGACACCAAAATAAACTGCCGCACAGGGCGCCACCAGTCCTAAAGCCGGCCCTGCCTGTAAGTTTGGCATGCCTACATATGCTTTACAAACTAGTGCAGTGTGTAAACTGGTTCATATGTAAAATTCATATACTTGATGACGCGATGTGTAAATATGAGTGCAATGTGCGCATCCCATCACGTCAGTATTTATCATCTTATATTTACCGCTGCTGTTTAACGCAAGATTGCAAGATAGTAGCCTCGGGTAACAATGAACCAACATCAGCCCTTACAGTCAGAACATCAGTCATTACATTGTCAGATGACAATGACCTGAATGGCCCATTGTCATAACTCCAGCACCTGCTATTGACTAAAAGTTCATGAAGACCTGAAGCTGGCACTCATTTTTGTAGGTTACCCCACCATAAGTGATTTGCCCAGAATCACAGGATGTTGAACCGACGCCGGACTCGAACCTGGTTCGACAGTTCCAAAGATGACCGCTACATTGCCTCCCCCTTGTCATGACATCGGCCCACTTGGCAGCTTTGTTTGTGTCATGTAGAAGCTGTGTACGCTTCTATACCCAAATTGAAAGGAAAAAAAAACGTAACTTGATTATAGTGGCAGCCTCGTTCAGTGAACTGCGACTCTGTCATAGTGTGCATACTAACCTGTTTGCTTTGCTTGATTTGCTGAAAGCTTTCCTTGTTAGAGGGGATGCCGGGTTTCTGAGGAGGAAAAGTAGTCCTTCCTACCCCCATAACCCATCGGGCTGCGTTATCCTTCCTGGAACAGCCGTGAAACTCTCTGCAGCTGGAAATGTGTTGCGTCAATTACTTGAAATTGCCTTTTCTTTCCATAGAGAACTCTGTACAGTGAGTGAAATCCTGAAATTGGCTGTGGCAATTCTCGACCTGACCGGCGGCATCATAATTCAACCCGCAGCTCCCAGGTAGAAAGGAAAGGCACAAGCAGTCAAGCCTTGCTAATTTGGCTCAGCAAAGGGTTCTGTAAATGTCTGACCTCCCAAAGCCTTCCCTAATTTGAGAAGAAGTAATCCGAAAAATGCAGTCTGACAATAATAAATAGGGATCCGCAAGAGATCCCTGGAGTTTAAAATACTTTTTTTTGATGGATAAACACTGAGTTTTAATTCACATTATTATTTATATGCTGATTTTTTTTCTCCTAAAGGCTTTTAAGGCAAACAATTTCACAATAAGACCGGAGAAGGAAAACAGTAGCCGGATATGAGGGCAGTGGAGAACAGTTATTCACATGCATATCCAGTTTGTGAGAATGCTATGCAATGTGTGATCACGAATTTCGGATTAACCCTCCGAAAAGTGATCAAAACACAGTTCTACATTTTAGCTTTAGATGTATTGTTTGCTTTGTCATGGAAAACTAAATGTAAACAGACTAGTGTAATGTGTTTACAGAGTGCCACTTCACCTCGGTTCCGTTTCTTTTTTTGATCCTGAATCTCAATGTCTAGGACAAAAACCCAATAACTTTAGACTAAATTCATGCTGTACAAATACCACATACATATTTAAATACATGCATCCTCAGAAAGTACTCTGAATACCCTTCTATTTCACTCAAGATCTGTGCTTCATTAACCATTTATTATCCCTTGTACCACCAGCTGCCCAAAACATTGATTATATACAGGGCCCAAGCAATTAGGCATCAGGAAAGGGTCAGATTATGCGGCAGGGGTGAATAAATTATGCAGTAAGAAAAGCCAAATTATGCAGCATAATGTTTGGCAGCATAATGTCGAACAATTAGTGATAGTGCTACTTGGATATTTTGTCATTTCTTTATACATGGTAACACTATCTGGGCAAACATTTCACCTTATTTCGCCAGTTTCGCTATTTAATATCCAAATAAAACAATAAACAATAGAAAGATGACCAGTCAATCTTTGAATAAAGCTTTCCACTGTGCAGGGACACATGTTGCCATGCTTTCAATAACTTTTGATCAGTTTGCGCTTGAAACAAGTTTTTTGTTAATGTCTGTAGATTATAATGCAGATGATGGACTATGGGGCAAATCAATACTTATGAAGAAAATGCCCAACTGCAGAGGCACATGATTCCAGTGCCCTGATAATATAGGATAAAACAGTCGGCGTTCATTTTGTGTTGTCTAATGGTTAGGGCATTAATGGTTGTACCTGGAGATAAAGACTAATGACTTTTTTACCAGTTGATTTTTTCTCCTGTCAGTTACTTGGAGTTCTCATAATATTTTGGGTGCTGGAAGTAACAATAAGAAATTGGAGTATTAGTTGAAAAGGATGAAAACACACTTCAACTATAAATCACAATCCCTATGAGGGTGAACCATTGAGGTCACTAGATAAACTTGTGTTTAAACCTCAGAGAGCTTGGAACAGAGCAGTCAAGCTTAACTTAGAGGCTATGTGTAAAGTGTTTGTAGAACACTCAAACAGCAATAAAGTGAAAACACAACACAAGAAAAAGCCAAGCCAATTTAGATTATTAGAAAATATTTAAATAAATAAAATTACACCAACACAACAACAAGCATTAGCAATGCAGTAGGTCTCACATTTGCTTAAGTTAGAGATATTGTCGTGGTAAATGCATAACTGAACTTTTCTTGCCACATCAATTGGTCAACCCTGCTGCATAATTTGGTCCTCTCTGCCACATATTTCAAGTGGCCCATGCCCGCTACTTTGAATGTGCATTTATCTGAGAAAATGCAGAGGTTCTGTCCGGTTTTGGGGGTTGGATTTTTGTTGTTTGCCACTTCATTTTTTTTTTTAGCAAGACAACCATGTATAAGATTTCAGTTTTCTGAAATTTGGTGAAGTTTGTCATCTCAGAGGTGGCCAAAGATTTTGAAGGGGCAAGGGCAGTCTCTTGTAGGGATGAGGACCATGACCATTATGGTGATTTGCAGCATGCACATAAATGCAACTCCTAATATTTGCAGATTTGATGTAAAAGTGAAAGGGCCCGAAGAGTTGCATAAATTCAATGCATGAAAGGAAGACATCAAAGGTCATCAGCAAACTGAGGGTGTGGTCTTTGTTATCCCTGAGAAAAGGGCGTGTTAGGGTAGATGGAGGGATCGCAAGGGGTTGCAGAGACTGTATGACACTTCAGATTTTTTTTAACACTGAATAATATGGATAAGGGCTACTTTGGGCTCGTGGGAAAAGACCACATTTCAGACAAGATTAAGAGATATGGCTTCATGGGCTACGAAACAATGTAAACATGTTAATACGGACTGCAGCATAGGCTTACCGATTCACTGTACATATGTGATAGTTTTAGAAGCTAAACCAAGGATACTTGTTTGTGTAATTGGACAAAACAAACTCTTGGTGTGTATTTGCATCTGTCCCAACAACCGTTTTCTGTTGACACACCCACAGCAGGGAGCAAAGACCAACGTTAGGGGCTGAACACTAAGCAAGAACAGGGAGCAGCAAGTAAAAACAAAAGAAAACATGTGTGTAAAGTGAGAAAAGACGACTTGGCCAAATGCAAGAAAGCTAGCTAGCTTGCAATGCTGTTTGTCCTGCCGGGCATGTTTTTGCCAGTCACAAGCCTTTTTTTTGCAAGGCACTGGAAGTTAAAAAGAATAAAATAGTTCCTCAATAACGTCGAGAGCAGTGGACGGGCACTAATTAAGTTGAATCAATTAGTGTTTGATCCCTGCTCAACAATGACAAAAGGGAATGATGCCAGGCATGCTTTGACGAATTACAAGGCTGCAATGAAGTGTGCCATGCAAACCAACAAATGATGAGTGAAAGGTTGGCTCCAAGCCCTTTACTGCATACAACAGAGTCTCACAAGTGAGACGCAGACACTAGCGCATGCACTCACAGGCTCAACCCTAAAAATCAAAAAAGTAGAATGTTAGATATTAATTTTTAAAGTTTGAAGTAAATATAGCAGCAAAAAACAAAAAGAGGAAAAGTTAAGGCCGACCACAATGGATTGCCACTCAGATACAAGGACCTGGTTAATCTTAGTGCAAAGTTTACCTTCTGACTTAGCAACTTTTATGGTTAAAAAATTGTTGTTGGTGAGTTGTTCGTGTGGCAAACTGAAAGCTGCATCCGAAGTGGAGCTCAACAATAAGGGGCTGCTGAAGAATGGAGTGCTGGTGCAGTTGTTGATGGAGGCAGGAAAGCTCAGAGCAGGAAAAGTGTGCCCAGAAAGGCCTCACCCTAGATTGGACGCTACTCAGCATTTGTCCTTTACGTTAGAACTTAGAAACATTTCTGGAAGTCAGATCTCTTTCAGTGTGGCAAACCGGTAAGTTGAGGCTGACCAGTGACTCAACATTGACGGATGTGGCTTCAACAGTGACCCCAGTCTCCATCGGGTCTCCAGGCAGAAAGTGTTCAAAACATTTCAAAGTCCCACTTCTCGCAGTTTGGTAAAAGGAGAAGCACACTTTAACACCAGACAAGGGCCCAGGACCTAGGAGCACCACTTGGGTGTTAGATTTCACTCCAGTAGAGGCCAGCAGCAGGGTCCAGGACTGGTACAGTTGGAACTGGTCAGCTAGGTAGTTTAGCTCAAAGAGGAGGTCAACCAACTGACCCTTGGAGTCCTGGGACAAGTTTTCCTTAATGGTCTTCAGACAGCATGGCAGTCCTTCTTCTGATTCTTCACAAGTCAGGAGTGTTCTGAGGAGAGCTCTGTGGAGTCCACATTAATGTCACATGCTAGTCTCTGGGTGGAAGGCAATATTTTGTTTGCCCCCTATTCCAGTTATGATCAGTTCCTTCCCTCCCACTTGGTTTCGAGCTAGCCTTCCTTACCAAAGCAGAGCCACAAAAAAGAAGCATGTCTGAGCTTCATCTGCCACTGGGAGGTTAGGCATTGTTCGAAGTTCAGGGAGGGGCTTAACACAGCCCAAAGTCCATCTTGTCAGAGGAGTAGAACCCCTTCCTACACCCAGAGCCCTATGTTCACTGTTTGGGAGCAGTATATATCTTGTCACAGAAGAACCATCAGGGATCAGGTGACAGCTGGACACTGGCAGGAAAGCCCTTTGATTTTAGGCAGGAAAAAGGCAACATTCCAAAAATCTAATTTCCATAATAGTACTATAAAATCCGACTTCACCATTGAGTTGGCTTTCAATAACTATTAAAATGAGTCCTTATTAGAACTGGGGCTTCTGGTTTTTCAGAAGTATTCACCCTATCCAAACAGGAACCACAATCCTAATCAGGGTAAGCCACAAACGCACCCTAAATTAATCTGCGCTCACTCCCTGGTAGCTTGGCACAGAGCAGTCAGGCTTAACTTAAGAAGCAATGTGTAAAGTATTTGTGCAACATTTACATTACAGTAACACAGACAAAGACACCACAAAAAGCAACAGTGGAGGTCATTCCTTTTATTGCTTCACCACCAAGTCCTGGAACGACCTTCCCCTGCTCCTCCGAGCTCTATTCTGTCTCCTAGAATTCATAAACGAACTCAACATCTGGCTTTTTGACTGACACCAGCAAGAACACATCATCTGGACACCCTCACGGGTGATTGGCTGTGCTTTACAAATTTCAGTTGATTGATTGATTGATGTGACCACATGTACCAAAATGCCCTTTTAACATGATCACCCCCATTTGTTTGGACTGATACTGCTGTATTTTACTCTACGCACTGGGACTCTCCTAACCAGGCCCTAGTGCATGTGCTCTCACCCCTAAAACATAGAAGTGGCTAAAACCCTGATTACCACAGTTACCTATAAGTCACCAGTCAATAGTATAAAGTGTACCCACGGCCTATAAGTTAAATGTCACTAGTGGACTGCAGCACCTATTGTGCCACTACTAAAGTGACAATGCAAACCATGACTACAGAGCTGCCAATGGAAACCTGGCTGTGCTTTTTGATGTAGTGTGAAAGGGCTCCGAGAGCAGAAGCAAAGGGCTTGAATGTGGGAAGAGGTTGACCTTCCCCTGATAGGATGGGCTGGGCTGTGCCCATCCCTTTTAGTATCTTTTCATGTATTTCATATCTTCACATACTTGCCTATAACTGGCAAATGTAGCTGACATCTGGGCCTACCTCTCTTTTTTCCTACTAGTCAGCCAGGCACCAATCACAAAGGGAGAAAATCTCATCCAAGAACCAATTTCGAGGGACCACAGAAGAGGGGTTGCTCATTTCCCTGGCCACACCTCTAGTGTGGGCAGAGGAGTGCTGCACAAGGGGAAAGGTCTTGGAAAGTTAGATGTAGGTGGAGAGGGGCACTCTTTCAGTATGGGAAACAGGAACTTCTGCAAAAGGGGGTAAGGTTATGCCTCAGAACTTTCCTTACTGGTTAGGGAAGGGTCAGGAGTCATCCTCGCTCAAATGCTAGTGCCTGGCATACACGTGGCACTCCTTGGCACCCACTTTAGAACACTGCTGGACCTGTGAAGGACAGAAGAAGGAGTGCACTTCTGTTAAGACCTGTGAGGAGAATTCTGAGGACTGGGCCTGTTCTCAATTGTACTCTTGACAAAAAAGTGGACTCCAAAGGTCAGTTGGCTGACAACCTGTTAAGCTACACTAACAGAAAAGCTTAAAAAAACATGGTTTTCTGAAAGAGACAAGCTTAAGAGTTTTCAGTGCACATGCACTGGGCCTGGTTGGTGGCATTTGCAGAATAACTCCTAAACCTCAAGTGATGTTCCTGAGATCTTGGAACCCTTGGCTGGTGTTGGAGTGTACTCCTCCTTCCTAACACTGAAATCATGGACTTAAAAATATTTTCATGGCGTTTTGTCCAGCGAATTGAAAGAAGACTGGGACCACCAAGAGAGCATTGCCAGCGGGCCTGTCTTCACGCAGCTCCTGTTACATTCTTCTCTGCAGCAGCTAATCTAATTCAGTGGGCAGATACCCACCGGCATAATTGAACCCTCTCTGGCATCAGCCTGTCGAATTTTCCCACTGAAGGAATCTAACATCCAGAAAATAATCTAAGCCCAAAGGTAGAAATCTTCACCAGACCCAACACTAAGCAGCATCCAATCAACGTCGATGGATTCCTGAGTGCAAAATCTTGTCTTTTTCCACTGTAAGGTTTCCCTTCCTTCATTGACGGCTACACTGTGATGTCATTTTTTAGTCACCATCACTGACGACCCCGTCTCTGACCCACACTTCATTGTGGTAAGCCTTAAAACGTACACTTTCCCAGTCTGTCTGAACCAATTCCAAGTTTGAAGCTTTGCACATTTTGGTGCTATTTTTTATCTAAAACTTTAAAAATTCACATCTCTGGATCACCCTATACGATTTTGACTGTGTTGATGTAATTTTGTTCATTCAAATATTTTCCATTTTTATAATTTGGAGTGGGATTTTTATTGCTTTGGTTTTTTTTCTACTTGTGAACTGTCTTTTTACTTCTACATTCTTTGCACATTTTCCTATGTTAGACCTGTCTATTCTGTGACATAGCTACTAGTGGGTAACCTCAGGTTTAAAATAATGTAACCTTTACTGGAATTATCCACAGTAGCACCATTCTTATTTATTATTTGAGGTGGTTTACACTCCACCACAACTAATAATCCACTTTCTCAAACCCTCTGTCAGAAGTGTTTGGTCTTCAGTAACATTATGCAGTTGAATTCTAATTTGGACTTTATATATCCATTGAATGTAGAAATAGTGTGGCACTGCTAGTGTCATTAATCATCGTTTAAGTTAACACTTGCTGTGCATTCAAATTGATCAAACTAATTTGAAAACTCTATTCTGTATCTGGTTCTGCCGATGTAATGAAATGCAGGTTCCCAAGAGCAAATACTTTTTCAGAAATGTGATTGGTTATTTGAAAATTAGTACGGATAGACTGATTTTTCTTGAAGCAATGCATTTGATATTTTTATCTTTCAAATGACACCATTGTTAGAAGAAAATTTGCATGTTTAAAAATGTCCTTCTGTTCTTCCAGATTTAATACTTTCAGCTGAATTTTCAACACTTACTGTAAGGACCGGCTTTTAATAGAAGGCGTCCATTTGAAGTTAGTTTTATGTTGATTAAATTACATAGTAACAATATTTTCAACCATGATCACACACGACATCTTATATCCTACGCTGGCATCCTTATTGAAAGAATCCTGTGTAGTACTCACAAAAGGCCTCCTACTGTGTATACTTTCCAGCGCCAAAGACAGAAAGGAAAAACTATTTCTCCCCAATGTCCTATAAAGATTTAAGCCGTATGTCCCATTCATATATTTTATATGGATCCTTAGCCAACCTGGTCTATTGAATTACTAGTAGTTAACACATTGCTCACTGACTCTATGAGACCGTCAGAGGAGTAAGAAAACATTGATACAGCATGTCATTCTGCAAACGTTCAAATATCGTAGATTACAGTGCAGTTAGTTCTCAAAGAAATGAAGTAAACAACGTTTGTAGGGCGGAAACGTACACTTGGATCATTAATAACGTGCACATATGAAGAAACAGAAAATGACAATGATAAACATTTTTCTCCGTGATGATTCCCTCAAGTGTGCTGAAGTTTTCGAGTCTGTGAACTTTAACATTACTTATTTCACTCTTTTGGCACTTAGTAACACATCCACACAGTTGTTTGCTTGGTTACAAATGAAACGTTTTTGACACTATACCCTGGAAAACTGTCAGGGTTTAAAGAATTGTACCTGCAACCATTTCATTTTTCTAATGTGCATCTGTTACTATCACTATTTCAAGTGCACTGCGCCTTCATCAGGAGCACCAGTTTTCAATTTGTGTGGTATGCCATGCTGGATTACATCTTGCCCTAAATATATATACAATGTTTAAATTACTTTGGCTTTTTGATTCATTATGATAATGGGCTGTTTTAGGTACAACCAGGCGCTCGTTAACTATTATTGACATATATATATATGAGTGCAAAGGAACCCATTTGTTCCTAACATTTGGTGTTTGAGAAGAACAAGTATTTTCCCAATCAACAAATCCTGACTGACCATTGCCTTTTCTCTAGACATGATAGACTTTCTGAATGGAATTGTAGATTTCAATTATAGGTCTTCTTTTTTGTAGAGGTGATCTGATGGGAGACAGATGTGTATGTTCATAGTTGCATTGTAATCCAATTCACTATCATGTTTTGAGCATCATGAGCCCCCAGTGCCAAACATGTCCACGTGCTGCATTTCAGAAATAAAATCAGCTCTCCCCAGCATAGGTGATAATTAGCTCATTTTAGCATAGATGGAAGACACAAGTTTTTGTCTGCTCTGGGGAGAACAGAGAATTAAGAGAGAGAGCTGTAGGTTAAAACGTTGCTTCCATCTTTAACTGACAGCAGGCTAGACCTGAATTTCAAAAAGGGGACACAGATCCCCCGCCACGTTGTTGCAGTTTTTGGCTGCACCCACTTGCAGGGTGACACCTGGGGATGGTCTTTGAAACCTTGTTCCCCACTCTCAATGGATGGTCCTGGGAGGGCACACTGATTGTGTGCCAAATTCTATGTGAAATTCAATCAGTCTTACTCCTGATGGCTTGTTTGCCCTTGCACACGTTGGCAACATGGTGCAGTTAGAGAAGTAAGAATGCTGAATTATTTGCATGGTGTCATGCCCTATGTAAATTATTGGACCCTCCTTTACAATTGGGTGGCTGAAGAATAAGCACCTGCACAATCTATATTACAAAGACCCACTGACCACCCAAAGCCATTTATGTACTATGGCCTGATGCATATTCAGGGCTGTTAGAAATGGGGTCTCTAGTTGGCAGTGGTTTGCACTCTGTCCAGGTAGGGATCCTCACTCTAGTCAGGGTAAGGGAGTCACACAGCTAAGATAACCCCTGCTCAACCCCTTGGTAACTTGGCACGAACAGCCCTGCTTATCTGAGAGGCAATGTATAAAGTATTTGTACACATACACAGTAAAAACAATATAAGAGGACTCCACACAATTTAGCAAAATAGCCAATATTTATCTGAATAAAACAAGACCGAAATGACAAAAATGCAACATACACAAGATACACATTTTCACAGATTAAATGTAATATAGTGCTTAGAAACACAAGAGCTCCAACTGGGGCAATCAAAACAGCTTGAAGGAGTTGCTTCCAAAAGTCTGGCACCAACAGTGAGGTAGCGCAGGCCAGCTACAGAGTTGTACAGGCACCAGTTGCAGTACCTTTGAAAACGATGAGAAAACCAAGACGTTGTACGGTGTAGGGGAGGTGAGGCAGTGCTGGAGCCAGTGCGGCGTTGGTTACTTACTGCCATCAGGGAGGTGAGGTGTTGGTTCCTTAGTGCTAGGCAGGGAAGGTGAGATGCCTGTTCCTGGTAGTTGCAGGGGAGGTGATGCAGCACTGGGGGTGACGCATTGGTTCCTTATGACAAGGAGTGGTTGATGAATCCAGCAGGTCAAAATGCAACGCGTCGACTTTGTGGTGTTGCGATTATACCATGGGGCCACAGATTCTGCTGCAGAGTCAGAGTTGTGTGCCATGGACATTGATGACACAGCACTCTGGACTCACACTGTGGTGGGACTTTTAGAGGCATGGCGGCTGGGCCTGCGGTGTAGGTTATGGTCGTTGCACTCAGTGGGGATGATAGCTCCGGTGCAGGCAGAGGTGCTGGGTCAGGAAGTGGTGCTGGTTCTGAAGTTGCTCTGGTAGTTGATGTACCAGTTTCTTCCTGGTTGCATCAGAACTCACTCCCAAGGGCCCAGGAACTGGATTTGGCACCAATTGGCAAGTCAGGACTCTCAGCAAGAGAGCCCAGCTTCTGGCAGTTTAAGTCTTTGATAGCCCTGAGACTTTTTAACAGGAGACAAGCTCTGTTCAAGTCCTTGAAGAACCTTGGAAAGCAGGATGTAGAAAGCAAAGTCCAGTCCTTTCACTCCCAGGACAGAAGCAGCAAGCAGCAGGCCAGCACAACAAAGCAACAAGCAGAGTGGCAGACCCTCCTACAACATTCAGATCTTCTTCCTGGCAGAATGTCGTCAGTCCAGAACTGTTATAACTATGTGGTGTCAGAGGTCCAGTAAATACTCATTTATGTCTTTGAAGTAGGCAGACTTCAAGGAGAAGTCTCTGTAGTTCACAAAGAACCTGCCTTTCCCTGCTCTGGCTCTAGGCACAGTCCAGGGGGTTGGAGACCGCTTTGTGTGAGGACAGTCACAGCCCTATTCAGGTGCAAGTGTCAGCTCCTCCCACCACTCAGCTCAGGAAGACTCATCAGACTGGTGATGGGCCATCAGGACATGCAAGGCAAACCTCAACTCCTTTTGGGTGACAGTCTAGAGTGTATGCACAATCTGTACAACTGTCATCCTGACCCAGGCATGTATTCAGCAGATTCGCAGAGGCACAGAATGGGTAAGCAAGAACATGCCCACTTTCGAAAAGTGGAATTTTCCAACTCGCAGTTCAAAAAACAACTTTACCAAAAGATGTAATTTTAAATTGTGAGTTCAGAAACTCCAAACTCCTATCTCTATCTGCTCCCAAGGGGAACTTACACTTAAAAGATATTTCAAGGCAATCCCCATGCTATACTGTGGGAAAGATAGGCCTTGCAATAGTGCATATTGAAATTATCAGTATTTCACTAGCAGGACATGTAAAACACACCATAAAATGCCCTACCTTTTAAATACCCTGTGCCCTGCCCAAGGGGCTACCCTGGGACTGCCTAAGAGGTAACTTACAGGTAAGAAAATTAGAAGGTTTGGGCCTGCTAAGTGGGTGCACTTGCAGGCTGATATGGCAGTTTAAAACACCACACATAGACACTGCATTGGCAGGCCTGAGACATGTTTGCAGGGCTACTCATGTGGGTGTCACAGTCAGTGCTGCAGGTCCCCTAATAGCATTTGATTTACAGGCCCTACGCACACATTGTGCATTGTACTGGGGACTTACTAGTAAATTAATTGTGCCAATCATAAAGAAACCAATCACCAATGCAATTTTGACAGGGATCACTTGCACTCTAGCACTGGGCTTCAGTGGTAGAGTGCCCGGGGTCCTAAAAGCAGCATAACCGATACTCAGCACAGGATCAAAAATTGGTCAGAAGCGAAAAGATAGGGGAGTCCACGCCAAGAGCTGCCAGGTAAACAAAGCCAATGCAAGATCTATCTGGATATTTGTGGATAGTGGTGCTGGCTGACTCTGGATATTGTGTGTGTACTACCTAAGCACAGAGAAAGGCATTTTTATTTAATACCGTGGTGGCATAATTGTGGCTGGTGCCAGGCAGTCTTCATTGCAGCCTGCACAAATTCACTAACCACATATTGCCCTCTTGTCTTATTACAAAGAAGTGGAGAAATCATTTTTAACAAGTTTTATGGAACAATTTTAAGCTTTAACCTCTGTTTGCCTTGTATCGTTTTAGCAGTTTGCCATGGTTCAAAGGATGAGGAATCCTCTGTTTTCTGCATTTTGTCTAGATAACCTAGATCACCAATTCAGATTTGTACCAGGTTATCCAGATCGTATTTCCTCTCACAGCTGCAACTGACACTTGCCATTTCACAGGCCAGGATTATGTCAGCAAATATCAGCAGAGCTTTCACATAAGTGGTCCAGGAGTACAACCACCATCACCCCTGCTCCTACCTGCCACAGCGCTCGGGTGCATCTCAAAATAATGACATAGTCATATTTTTTCCTTTTTCTCCCTTCCAATCAAAGAGGTAATTTCACACAGAATTACTTCATGAATAAATATTACATGCAATGGTGGCATTTTCGTAGCAGTTTGCCTCTTTTCTCTTCCCTTTCATGATTTCAAAATAGGATGCCTTGAGTTTTGAAAAGGGTAGACAGTGTCTAGGCCTGTCTTATCTGAGAATCTTAATGCCTTTTAAATAAGATGCATGCGCAAACAACAGTTTTGGACCTAGCCAAGGCTGATATAGAAAATGGACCAATGAATACACAAATATTTCGGAAACACATTTGCTGGGTTATTTTGCACATTAGGTAAACCTTTATATTTCCACTTACTTGTAATTCATTGTATTACCCACACCAGGAGTTTATGCAACGACAGAAACGTCTAAAATTTGAAGTGAATTCAGACGCTTTAATTACGATAAGAACCGTCTTTACTTCTTCAGACGTGGAAATTATAACGAGCTAATGTTTGTTTGTTGAACCACAATTTTATGATTACACAACTTTCATAAATAAAAATGTAAGCTAAATGTAAAATGTAAACATTGCAAAAAGAGTGAAAACGTGAAACTGAAAAATATTTTGTTGAACAGTCTCGCCGAAATACTGGCAAGTACAATTGATGTGTTGTACTCATCTCATGCTAGTTAATATCAGTACGGAATATCGATGTTTTTTCTGTCTTCCCCCGCAGAGCTGTCTCTTTGTCAAGTGTGGATAAAAATGCCAGGGGCACACCATCATCCTTGTAGTCGGAGAAAATGGTTGGAGAATTGGTACTGACATATTCACTGTTTTATCTTCTGTATTCTTCGGAACCTTCAACCCTTGCTTGAGGAATTTCTGTCTAACTTCAAGTAGTAGTATTTTTTCAAAAATGTAAGAACAATCAGTGCTGGAGGATGGACATCATTAATGGTTGGGAATTTGCAGCATGTGTTCCATGTGACATGAATGCTTCCATTTTCTTACGATAATGGCATTACTCCTAGTCCTACTCCCTCGCCTTCCTTTTAACCAATGAGGCCTCCCGCCTCCCCTCTAGACCCTCCCTTCCCCTTTCAAAACCCCCCCCCACCCTTATCCCCTCCTGTACAAAAACCAAGCCCAAGCTGCAACTCGGACAGTCCGTACCGGGAGGGTGGGAGGGAACGGAAAAGGAAGGCGAGGGAGTAGGACTAGGAGTAATGCCATTATCGTAAGAAAATGGAAGCATTACCTCCCGTCCCTCCCTCGCCTTCCTTTTAACCAATGAGACATAGCAAGAAAACACACAGGAGACGGACATCGAGTTGCAAGACCTTTATTTAATATCCTGCACCAAGAACATCCCAAACATTATCTCATAGAGGATAAGACCCGGTGACCTAACACCGACTCCAAACTACCCAAGTCCGACAGCCTATAATGACGCACAAACGTCGAAGGAGAAGCCCAAGTGGCAGCCCTGCAAATTTCCACCACGGAAGTCCCCTGAAGCTCCGCCACCGTAGCCGCCATGCCTCTGGTAGATCTCCCCTGAATCCCTTGAGGAGGAACCACCTCTTTCAAGGAATAGGCCAACAGAATTAAAGATCGAACCCACCGACTCAAGGAAGCCGTGGAAGGTTTCTCACCTTTGCGAGCCGGACCAAAATTAACAAACAGTGAATCCCCTTTACGGAAAGGAGCCACCACCCGCAGATACTCCAACAAAACTCTGCGCACATCCAACGAATGCAAACGGACCTCCTCCCTTGAGGAGGGATTCGGACAAAATGAAGGAAGGATGACCTCCTGCCGGGAATGGAACGAAGAATTGACTTTTGGAATAAAGGAAGGTACCGGAACCAGAACCACCCGATCGTGAAAAATCTTACAAAAAGGAAAGGAACAAGCCAATGCCCCCAATTCCCCCAACCGACGAGCCGAAGTAATGGCTACCAAAAAGAATGTCTTCAAAGATAGATGGCGCAAATCACAGTCCCCCAAAGGTTCAAAAGGGGGCTCCGTCAACACATCCAAAACCAAGGACAGATCCCATGAAGGAAAAGAACGTACCGGGCGAGGAAATAAATTAACAAGCCCTTGAAAAAATCTCGGCATCAAGCGCCCTTCATCCTGAAGATTACGCCATGGTCCTCTGAATGCCTGAATAGCCACCCACTGCACCCGAAGAGATGCCACTGACAACCCTAAATGAGCAACGTCCTGCAGGAACTGCATCACCTCAAAGATAGAAGCGCAGGTAGGATCTAACTCACGACTTAAGCACCATGACGAAAACACCTTCCACTGTCTACCATAAGAAAGCAAAGTGGAACGTCTCCTCGAAGCCAGCAATGTAGAACTCAAAGCTACCGGCACCTGTCAATCCCCGTCGTTCAACTTCCAGGCCGTCAAGTGTAACCTTCTCAATGACCCCAATGGGAGGCAGGGAAACTCCAGGGGAGACGGACAAAGAGGCAGAGGCCACATCTTCCCGTCCGCCATCAGCCTCAACAAGGGGAACCAATTCGCCCTCGGCCAAAGTGGCGCAATTAGGACAACCCTGGACCCCAGATCCCTCACACGTAACAGAAACGCCCTGAGTAGTTGAAAAGGAGGGAACGCATACAAAAGGCCCTGCGGCCAAGGACATGACATCCCGTCCACCTCCCATGCTTGGGGACATCGAAACCGGGAGCAGAAGCGATCCACTTTCGCATTCCCTACTGACGCAAACACATCCAGCACTGGAAGACCCCAAAGCCGAACCAGATGCTGAAACAGAGACTTCCGGAGAGAGAAAAGTTGAGAGGAAGGAATCACTCTGCTCAGCAGATCCGCCCGAACATTCACCACCCCCCGAATGTACGTAGCCCTGAGAGAAGGAACCCACTCCTGAGCCCACACAAAAATCTCCCTGACTAGATTGAACAGAGCCCTTGACCTGGTCCCTCCTTGCCGATTGACATAAGCCTTGGCCACTAAGTTGTCTGTGCGAACCAGAACCGCCGAACCCCTCAGGGAATCCTGAAAATGGACCAGAGCCAGGAATACTGCCCGCAATTCGCGCCAATTCGACGACCGACTCGCCTCCCGAGGGGACCAAAACCCCTGAATCTGAGCCGACCCCATCCATGCCCCCCAACCGGAGAGGCTGGCATCCGTCGTCACCACCACGGGTCTCAGAGGCGATAAAGAAACCCCTATCCTCAGGTGGTCTGCATCCAACCACCATTGCAACTCTCTGTGAATCAATCCGGACCCTGGAACCCTGTCCTTCAGAGAACCGGACCTTGGTGTCCACCTTCTCAAGAACCATGTCATCAAGCACAGGAGATGGAAACGTGCCCAAGGAACCAGAAATATCACCGACGCCAAATGACCCTGCAGACGCAACCATAGAAGAGCTCGGGGAGCAGACCGCCACAATACCTTCTGTACCAAAGCCTGTAGGACACCCAACCGTTTTTCTGACACAGTCACCAACCCAAGAAGAGTCTGAAACCGAGCTCCCAGAAAAACCAGATCCTGGGACGGCACTAAGTCTGACTTCTCCCAATTGATTAAAAACCCGTGGTTTTGCAGGACCCCCAGAACATGGACCACCTGCTTCTGCAAAAGGTCTCGTGATTGGGCATGAATCAAAATGTCGTCTAGATAAGGATGCAGAAATACCCCTTCTGAATGAAACAAAGCCACTAGAGGAGCCAGCACCTTTGTGAAAATTCGAGGAGAAGATTTTAGACCGAAAGGCAGAACGCAAAACTGATAATGGTCCTGACCCACAGCAAACCTCAGGAACTTTTGAGAGGATCTCGCCACCGGTACGTGTAGGTAAGCATCCTGCAGATCCAGTGACACCAGAAAGTCCCCGTGTCTGACAAATGGAAAAATAGTCTGAATGGACAGCATGCGGAAATGCACTGTCCTGATCCAGGTATGCACCTCCTTTAGATTGAGCACCGGCCGAAATCCCCCTGAAACTTTCTGCACAAGAAACAAGACCGAATAAGTGCCCTGACCCCGTTCGTCTAGCGGAACGTGGGAAATGGCCCCCTTGACCAGTAAGTCCCGCACTCCGTCCAATAATGCTCTTCTCCGTGACCCCTCTGAAGGCAGAGGTGTGGGACGTACCCCTGAATCTGGAGGAACCACCACAAAATCTATGACATAACCATTGGCCACAATGTCTAGTACCCAATGATCGTTTACACTGTCCTTCCAAGCTGAAAGAAAGTGACTCAGTCTTCCCCCAACCGGCCCTCTGCCAGGCCCACAGTGATTGTCAGGACCCCTTCTTGAAACCACCCCGGGTCGCAGGAGCAGACTTCTTAGGTGAAAAACGCGGCTGAAAACGGCGTTTCCTAAACGAAAAGGATTTAGCATCCCTAGTAGGAGAAGATCTGGAATGTTTCTTCCACCCCTTACCCGAAGAAGAACCCCCTTTATAAGGTAAGGCATGCTTCCGTTCCTTAAAAGCCTTGGAAAGCATGGATGGCAATTGTTCTCCAAACAAGGTACGACCTTCAAACGGCAGTCTCAACAAGGCCGCCTTTTCCCCTGGATCAGCCTTCCAGGAACGCAACCAGAGGGACCTACGAGCCCCAATCAAAGACCCAGATGCCAGAGCCGAAGTACGGACCACATCCGAAGACACATCAGCCAACAATCTGGCCTGCTGCTCCATACCAGCCAGGAGCTCCGAACATTCCGCCCCTTCCTGTACAGCCACCGCCAGTTTATCAAAGTCTTGAACCAATGACTGTGACGCATAAGCAGAATAAATCCCTGCCCTCAGCGCCAGATTCTCCGCAGCAAAAGCCCTCTTAAGACCCGAATCCACTTTACGGTCAGTGGCATCCGTAGGCACACAATCCTCCGGATTGA
The DNA here is from genome assembly GCF_031143425.1 of Pleurodeles waltl. Lineage (NCBI taxonomy): Eukaryota > Metazoa > Chordata > Amphibia > Caudata > Salamandridae > Pleurodeles > Pleurodeles waltl. The sequence continues at coordinate 812,435,454 of NC_090437.1, read as the reverse complement.
CTGCCGTTTTGCCAATCAGAGTAGCCAAAATAGAGTCCAGGCGTACTGAAGGAGGCAAAACCTCCTCACCCTCAAGTAAGTAAAGTTTCTGAAGGAATCGTGGAACCTGAGCCTTATCCACATCCTTCCACTCACGAAACACCATATCCCTCACAGGGCCCTGAAAAGGCATGGCAAACTTTGAAGGTGTCTTATATTGAGGAAATAAATGAGAATCCGAGTTTGCAGGTTGAAACACTGGGAAACCCAAATTGTCCCGAACATGTGCCATCACTTCCCACATATCTTCTCTGGAAACATATTTCCCCCCAGATGACGTCGATGGGGCCTCATCCTCACTCTCCGATGAGGAGTTCCTAGCTGCTACTGATGAGTGCGCACATTTAGACTGACCAGTCCTGGCCACGCCTGCTTGTAGTGCCCTGGTCACCGCCACCTCAATCATATCCTGAACCTCCTCTCTGGACATGAGGGGAGTACCCCTGCCAGGTACCTGTGAGTTCTCAGGAGTAGTAATGCTAGCCTCACCCCCTTCCTCCTCCGAGGAAGAAGAGACAATCCTACGTCTCTTTGCTGGAACTTTAGGCATGGTAAACAAATAATCACTGACTTGAACCCCAAAAAACTACCCCTCTATATAGGCACCTGGTCCTCCCCCCAATCAGGGCTCCACCAATCCCTAAAGAGGTCACCTATTTCATCAAATACATAAAAACCACGGGCCGAACGCCCGTCCTACCTGAGAGCATCTCAGAATTGAAGTCCCTCGGTTCCCCGCGGCTCCGCGGCGCTGAAACCCGGAAATCAATGTCCCAGCCACAGAGGGCCGGCTGACCCCGTCAGCCGGCCTCCAGGACACGCCTCTCGAGCAACCATGCTGCTCGTTCAAGACGCGACCCAGCCGTAGCACTCCTCGCGGAGCTCCGCGTCCCGAGGAGTGCCTCCATCGACGACCTCCAGGCCCCGCCGTGCAGGTAAGAAAGGGAAAGAAAACCGTCTAGCGTGGGCTAGACAAAAGAACAGGAGGGGATAAGGGTGGGGGGGGTTTTTGAAAGGGGAAGGGAGGGTCTAGAGGGGAGGCGGGAGGCCTCATTGGTTAAAAGGAAGGCGAGGGAGGGACGGGAGGTAATGTCGTGTTGTCTTGGTCGATGATCATGTGATCTCATCTAGGATGATGTCAAGGATGTTGGGATCAAATGGTACTAACTATGCTAACTGCAAACTACAGATAAACAACTCACATCCTCCTCTTCAACTCAGGTTCACTACTATTTTGTTGCAGATAAGTTATAATCCTCAGTGGACAAACCCAACATGTCTCATTTTAATGAGAACAGTCAGGTCAGATTATTGGATGGGTATTCAACAGCACCTTCTCTCAGAGACTGGTGTGTTGAAATCTGGGCACACATGGGTTGTACTACCAGAAGAAAAATACTGCCAGAACCCAACCCACAAGACCTTAATGTTTAAAACGCCACTCCTAGTCAACCAATACAGATGGGCCACTCTGGGAAATAGAACTTTGGGACTGGAGACAGTGAACTATTTGGATCAAGTAAAAGGGATAGTGCCTTACCAACGCAGGGTGGGCACAGCAGTGAAGATCTCAAGTAACAGCCAGGAAATAGTTAACAAGCAATCACAAGGACCTTAAATCTAGAGTCTGCATGACTACACCCCAAACCATTATCAAAATGCTTACTTTCAGTACTAGAGTAGGCACTTTGACTACCACATCACTGACACAATAGTCATTAAAAGAGTAAACCAACAGTCTAATGCAGGAGGTTTGTCAGAACAAGCCTTAATTGAACACACACCAACATGATTCATCTAGGCAAATATTAACCACCGCAGCAAACTACAATGCAGAAACAGATACACCCAGTAAATTCTACACATTCCTTAGGTCGAGGTTGGAAGTCTAACCCCACTCACCTGACATATGAATGCCTCTATAAGAATTATCCAAGCACTCCAAATGACTCAACCACAGTAAATGTAGCGTGGGAAAGAATTGCCACGGTGCAGAATCCCAATTGTAGACTGCATTTTGTATAAAGTATGGACTTGTCACATAACTGTAGAGACATCAGCCATATAAACACTCAGTAACATTTAAAAAATACTGTAAACAGGAAGCAAATTTGTCTGCCCGATTGTGATTTTTTTCCTGAGTTATTTTTTGAAGATAATGTATTACTTACAGATGAGAAATTCAAAGGAAATGGTATGAAGAATGATCGACCAACACTAAGGCCCTCATTCTGACCTTGGCGGGCGGCGGAGGCCGACCGCCAAAGTCCCGCCGTCAAGTTACCGTTCCGCGGTCGAAAGACCGCGGCGGTAATTCTGACTTTCCCGCTGGGCTGGCTGGCGGTCTCCTTCAGACCGCCAGCCAGCCCAGCGGGAAAGAGGCTTCCACGATGAAGCCGGCTCGGAATCGAGCCGGCGGAGTGGAAGCTGTGCGACGGGTGCAGTTGCACCCGTCGCGTATTTCACTGTCTGCGCAGCAGACAGTGAAATACTTGTAGGGGCCCTCTTACGGGGGCCCCTGCAATGCCCATGCCAGTGGCATGGGCACTGCAGGGGCCCCCAGGGGCCCCGCGACCCCCCCTACCGCCATCCGGATCTCGGCGGTCCGACCGCCGGGATCTGGATGGCGGTAGGGGGGGTCGGAATCCCCGCGGCGGTGCAGCAAGCTGCGCCGCCGCGGAGGATTCAATGGGGCCGCGGTACACTGGCGGGACCCCGCCAGTGGTGCCGGTCCGACCGCGGCTTTACCGCCGCGGTCGGAATCCCCATTGGAGCACCGCCGGCTTGTCGGCGGTGCTCCCGCGGTCCTCCGCCCTGGCGGTCAAAGACCGCCAGGGTCAGAATGAGGGCCTAAGTGTCCTAATTCAAGTTTCTTACAGAGTTTATTCACACAATCACAGTTTGTCGGATTGTGGTTCATTGAACCTACAATCTTCTGTGCTAAAGCTCTTGTCTCATTAACTAAATGGAAAAAGGGATTAGCAGTTAACATAAAAAGTAATGTGAAGCAGAATGTTCCTGATACATTTACATAGTTAGAAAGGATCAATACGTTCAAGAGAGGATAAATTATTAGATGTAGCACAATGGTCACAATCAATAGCTTTACCTCACAAGCACAGAACATGCACAATTAATAATATTCAAGATAATGTCAGAGTGTAGTACACAATCCTCAATCACTAACAGAGAAACTTTAGGGAAAAAGGGTTGTTTTAACTCATTCATGGCACCTTATGAATTCAGCTCTTGAGAGTAAAAGAAGATATTATCATACTTCATTGACAGGTTAGATTTTGCTGCATATTGGTTTGCAAATTATATATAGGGATTCTGAACCACTGGTATTGTTAACTTCAAGCTCACGTGTATTATTATTTTAGGATGCATATTATCACTTATTTTTCATCAGACATATGTTTTGACTATTCTGTCAATATTTAGATTTGTGTTTGTACATATTGCTCTCTAAGAGGATTTTATAACAACACGCAAGGGGAAAAAGGTAAAAAATTGCTTTGATTGAAACATTTGTTATTTTACCTGATATTTTCTCAAATATACAAGTTAGAAAACATACAGATTATAGCATTTTTACAATAAATTGTTGTGAACCATTTCAATGACTTGCATCTACAACGTTTATGTAAAATATGTCCACGAGTGTTTATTAATATCATCTGAAGGAAAATGTGACCAAAGCAGTGAATGGCGCTGAAAAAATACAATAATCCCAATTTACGTTGACACAGATGAACATTTGCGAGACGAAATGCCCTTTTACAAATGTGTGCATGCAGCTGTGGGGCAGAGATTAATGATTAAGGCGTAGCACAGGGGAGGGGATACCAAAAAAGAGCAGGTACAGCCTGCCCCTCTGTACAAAACAAAGCAGCTTTTATGCACCCTCTGCTTTGTTGTCTATTATTTACAGCAGCTATATGGGTATACTGATGGGGGTTGTTAAGGTTCACATGTCCATTACAACATAAGAGAATGGATAGTACATTAGGGCCCGACATTTCTACCATGATGGAGTATGGGCTTAAAATGCAGAAGGATATTTCCTTTCCATTGCTTGCATTCCTCCTTTCCCAGTGTCAACTCTATGTTAGTAAAACACTTTCAGGATATAATGGCAAGTACCGATTTCAGCGCACCTGTTTATGAATGAATGATGTACCTAACATCACATGGTGTCTCCCTAAACTTCGATTTTACAAATGCGCACGCGTGTGCAATGTAATTAGAATACATGCTGAACATGTCCATGGTGCATTAGTGCATATATGTCTAGTGTTTAAGCACATGGGCAAATAACTCAGGTCCTTCCTCCATTAGTTCATAGATTGAACATATTTGTGTGCATCCCACCTATTGTCTCGTGTCAATAACATCTTTATTATTCTTAATATTTGCACAAGTTGTGTACAAGTCCTGTGCATTTCCAACCTCAAACTCCTTGGGTAAAAGAGCTGGAAGTAATTTTAATAGTGTGCTTATTCTGCACAATGTAATTACCCCTTTTTTATAATTCAGTTTACTTATTTTCTATCATACAGATTATCAGAGAGGAATTTCCATCGTATATTTGAAAAATACACTAATTTTCCTTTGCTTTTTACTCTAGGGCTTTAATACCTTTCTAAAAACAAATGTCTGAAATGAATAACTTGTAATGTTTGAACTTATAAAGCTTAACGCTGTACACTATGGATAAATTTACATCTACTGCCTACAACATTTTAAATGCCCACCACGTACTAGATTTGCTGCTTTTATATCGATATCTTGCTGTCTGAATATAAGCCTCTCAAAAGAGTAAGACCCACTTATTTTCATGCAGTTTTTAGGTTACCAGCATTTCAAGTCTCACTTCGCTTATTTTTGATAGATGACAAAAATAAAACGCTGATCTTCTAAATAAACGTTCCCAGGTGTCACGAATTAGAACCTATTTTTTTCCAAACAACAGCACTATGGAAATATAACATTAAATATCCGCGATTAAGAAGCACACATTTTCCCTGTTTCTATCATCAAAGAAGAAGTTAACAATTTTCCGTTTTTGTTTGATGACGGATTTTCCACCGTGGTATGTTTAGGGTTAGAAGCAGGTAGAGAGGTTTGCATTGAACTAGCCAAGCAAAGTGCAGCGCATGCGCAGGTTTGTGGTCATTTGAAAACATTTTGCACGTATAAAATTGCTCCAGCTGTAGGGAAGAGTAAGTGTACTTCCATGCGAAGACAAAATGTTGAATGCGAAAGTGCATATTGTCACAAGATACAATCAAGTAATTTACTACAACTACTGAACAATTTTCATTGATAACTTTCGTAAATTAAGACTATACCTGAACATGTTCGAATGTCGTAGATTTCTAGGAGTGTTAAGAGACTCTTTGTGCATCCAAAAGTGCTAAAAATGAACTCAGAAGTCGAAAAAATTGGTTATGTACTTCTTCAAGTTGGGTTTTGTCAATCGCGCCTACGGTTTGTAAGAAATACTCCTCACTCTTCAGCATGGAACTTCACTAAAAGTCTTCTCTGGAACGCTCTGCCATCCGGCATTTTGGCAAGCTCCTATCTCCAACAGTTCAAAAAAGGACTGAAATATCATCTTTCACCATTAGAAATACAAAAATGAAACTGCCCCACTCACCTCATACCCCTAAATGTAGATTTCATGCCTACACATCTCGTTAATTATGAACATCTATTTAGATGTGAGTTTGTCTTCACAAATATCTATATATCGTGTGCATCTAATCTACATACCATTAGTAATTAGTTTAGCTCAATGTTAACCACAGTATCCTCGTGGTTCTATGTACAGATTTTACTTCTCTGATAAATGGTTTCTGGCTCTAATCGTATGCTTGATAAAACAATGCAAATCTTTATATTTGGATTCTTTTAAAGACAACAGGTTGCAAATAAAGATGGCAATGACCATTCCAATAAGCTTGAAGGTACTGAAAATACTTGTGTAAACACAGAGTGACTTCTAAGCTAAATCAAGATAGATAGATAAATAGATAGATAGATAGCTAGATAGCTAGCTAGATAGATAGATAGATAGATAGATAGATAGATAGATAGATAGATAGATAGATAGATAGATAGATAGATAGATAGATAGATAGATAGATAGATAGATAGCTCTTATTGTCCATTCTAGAATAGATTGCCAGTAGAAACCATTTTGGGGACATACTCACAGATCTGAGAGCCTGATTTAGATCTTGGCAGAATTGGTCCCGCTGTCAGTTTTCCATCAGATAATCTTCTCATTATCTTGACGGTCTGCGCACCCTATTTAGATGCTGATGGGACCATAGATGAGAGACTGCCTGAGTCCTGCTGACTCTGCCAGAAATTTGCAACTGTTTCAGCAGCGCCATAGAAAAGAACAGCAGGCGATCGAACCACAGCCACTATTTCTGCTTAGCTAATCACGCGAAGGCAGCTGTGGCAGGGGAAACCTCCACATCTGAGATGGTCAATTGAAAATAAAATGAGGTAGAAACTTACCTTTTTTCCCTTTTTCTACTGGAACCCAACTGGACAAGTCCTGCCATCGCTGTGCCACTTCACCATAAAGTAAAATGACATCACTGGACTCGAAGGTAAGCACTACATAGTACTTTTTAACATGGAATTGTCACTTAACATTAGCTTGGGAACTGTGTGTTTACATACACATCCTAAAAGAAATTGTAAAGAAATCTTGTCTAATATGTTTGCACTAGTTGTGTCAAGATTTAATAGAAACACACCTGTATCAACACCTCTTAATGAATTTGAAAATATATATTTTTTAATGTAAATATTCACTACCTAAGTTAATGCTTGCACCAACTTCCAAAAAAGTCAATCACAACTGCAAGCAATGTCAATGTCTGAACTTTGCAATTGGACATGTCAGTGAGTGAAATGTATTTCCAATTGTGATTGTGAGTAAGATCATGCATCTCACTATTACATCAATGCCATTCCATTACCACAATGATTTGTACAGCAATAATCAATGTGGGACAAACCTTGTGAAAGTTTAACTCAAGCAATCATTCATGTAACACTTCTCTAGTACATTATTTTGGCAATGTATCACATACGTGACAGTGAAAAATGTTTGGAAGACATGATTTATCCTGCCTTTGTTGGCCTTAACCTGTCTCCTTCATGTAGCCCAGGGGTAACCACCTCAGGAAGGGGAATCTATTGGCCACATACTAGACACTTCAAGGTTTTAACTTGGGAGGGATGGGAGTAGACGTGGTAGGGGTCAAGGTAACTCAAGAATTGGGAGGGAGAAGCAAGGGTAGGGGGAGTAGATTGGCAGGTTGAGGTAGTGGGTGATGCAATGGGTAATGTGGTTGTGTCTAAGTTTGTCAGTTGCATGTGGGTCTAGTGTGTTGAATAAGTTTGGCTGTGTGATGTTTTGCTGGTGTGTCATGTTCAGATGAGTAGGGTTGTTTAGTTTTGATAGGTGTTGTCATGTTTGTAGGGGTGCTTTTGTTTGAGTGTGTTGGTTCAGATTAGTGTGTTACTGTGGTGGGTGGTGTGGTAGTGTTGTATGTGGGTGTTGTGACAATCGTGTGTGTATGTTGTTGGATGTATTACATTGTGTGTTTCCTTGTTTGTTTCATGCAGGAAAATGTGTTTTGGTTGAATGTCACAGGATCATGGTGTGAATAGGGGAAACATCCTTTATGCCGACTTTTTTATAACGAAGTCCTGGTTAATGAAAGCGGAACAACGCTTTCTTTAACCACGACTTCGTTATTTTGTGCCTTAACCACGCATGTCCTGAACAACGAACATGCATGGTTAAGGTACAAAGAAGGGAGTCGGCTGAGGAGGACGACGCAGATGACGAGGCGACGACTCAGGTAAGTGGGGTTTTTTGGTTTTGGGGAGGGGTGGGGGGTCGGTGGTTTTAGGTTTTGGGGTGGGGTTGGGGCGTTTTTGGTTTTGGGGAGGGGGTGGGGGTCGGGGTTTTAGGTTTTGGGGTGGGGTTGGGGGGGTGGGGTGGGGCGTTTTTGGTTTTGGGGAGGGGGTCGGGGGTTTTAGGTTTTGGGGTGGGGTTGGGGGGGTGGGGCGTTTTTGGTTTTGGGGAGGGGGTGGGGGTCGGGGGTTTTAGGTTTTGGGGTGGGGTTGGGGGGTGGGGCATTTTTGGTTTTGGGGAGGGGGTGGGGGGTTGGGGTTTTAGGTTTTGGGGTGGGGTTGGGGGGGTGGGGCGTTTTTGGTTTTGGGGAGGGGGTGGAGGGTCGGGGGTTTTAGGTTTTGGGGTGGGGTTGGGGGGGTGGGGTGAGGCATGCAGGATCAATGGGTGCCTGTTACTAATGACTTTACCAGGAATGCCTTTACAACGAAATATCGTTGTTAAGGCATTCGTGGTAAAGGCATTAGTAGTAACAACGAGGTCGGTGCTCCGACCTCGTTGTTTAGGCACCCGTTGTTTTGTCAGTCGGCATTCCGTCGTACAACCTGTGAATAGAGTATGTTGTGTGGTATGTAGGTGGACACCTATAGCGACAGCACCTCGGGTGTGTAATGCTGGCATCCGTCCATGGCTACAGGTATAGCACAATGTTAGACACTTCCCACGACGGAACCCCTCCATCAGGACACCGCACCATAACAATGTCAATACTGCTGTGAAACGTAAATATGGTCGACGGTAACCCACCATCCTGATGGTGATGGAGTAACGTTAGACAGCATAGGAGTCCTCTGTGCTTTGGCAGACCACCTCTTACGGGTCAGATAACACTCCGTTGAGGCAGTTGGAGATTCAGCCACAATACATCTAAATATGGCAGTCGAAACACCGTCAGCTTAATGGAGTACTTGAAACCGCCACCACGGCAGGACTTCCGTCAATATCTAAATGAGGCTCATAGTTATTACGGTTCTGTCTCACTGCATGGATTTAACCCCTTCTATTGTCCATAAACCTTTACCCTTCATTTCAAACTACAGCAATGGAATACAATACAATGAAATAAACAAAGCATACAGATCAACTGAGTATACCACACTTTTTATTACCATTGTTGGGAGAAGTGAAGCATAATGGCCTACTCAAGACGCTGCATCTTATGAATTCTGGCCCCTCCTCACCTCAACTATGGTAAAATATAGCATATTACACTCTCTCTATGTATATGTCTAATGTATGCCATCATGTTTGTTTCATATGTAGAAGTTACTGATTCCAAAGATTACAGGTGAAGTTACTATAAAAATTACTGGACCAGTGGCCTTTTCTAAGAAAGTCTGAAATATTAAACTGCTGTTTTTACCTTTGTCAATATACTTATTTGTGCACAGCAATTGCATAATTGTTCTATAAAAATAAAAACAAACATAACATAATACAAATAATATGTGCTACATTTCTACAAAAAGGATCACTATTAAACAAAAGCAATAATGTTCAAATGTACAAATCCGCACCCTGTAAGGAACTTGAACACTTACAAAACAATCACTTAATTCAGCGGGTATCAAGCACAAAATCCACCTGAACAAAGACTTAGGGCCCGAATAGGAGGTGGGCGGTTGAAATGCCACAACTCCAATACGGCGGTAGTGAGGCGAACGTCAAGCCGGCTGCCTCACCCCGTGGTATTGCGATGTTTTCAATGGGCTAACCGGCAGAAACAGTTGTATCACAACATTTTCACATGTCAGCCTGGTGGAAACAGCGCAGCTACATTGGCCTGGGCTCCATTAGGAAGCTGAGGCCAATGCTGTTGCACACCGCACCCTCGGAATGTGCACTGATCCTGATCGGTGGTCTATTGTGGCTTCTTCGACCACCACCGTGAGTTTGGCAGTCCATAGATCGACAAACTCATAATGAGGCCCTTATTTGGAGCATGCAATTGTCTGCTCTCTCTTACTGGAAGACATTTAATAAATACAAAAACTTTGCTTGCTCTATCCCAAAGCCATTTGGAACTTTGGCAGCATGAAATAATTGTTTATACCATTATTTCCAGAAGGTCGAGGCATAATTTGACCTGCTGTACTATAACCAACTTTCATTTTTCTTTGCAGTAATTTATCCTGAGATAAGCGATTTTCTGTGACCGTGATGGCCATAATATCGGCTAAAACGATCCTCTGAGAACGCCTGTGGGCGAATGTACTCCATCAAGCTTTCAGGCGGGTTTGCAGTTCTTCTACTTTTCACAACTATGCAGTTTTAAAACGACCTTTTCCTTTAGTGTCCCTGTATATGGTTTGATCGTGTGGCAGACATTGGTAATACGACTGAACAGAGTTGTAGTAGCATTTTGCCATTCTCCATTAGTCATTGTGAGACAGAGCATTACACCTAAAGCGGAATGGAAATCTGCTATTACACAGATGTGCAGCAAATGCAAGGAATACGTAGGAGTCGCACTGACAAATTGTTTTAGGATTATAAATATTTGAATCTACAAATAAAAACCAATTAAAATACATCTAATTGCCCCTACTACTGAAATTCTACATTCCTACTACTTAGCTTGTGTTCTTGAATTTTCTGATGAAATAGCCTAAAAGTAGAAAGAACTTTAGGGTACATTTGTTGCTGAATCTTCTGGGTTCATCCTACACGAGGCAAGAATATTTTTTGTCAGGGAGTTGAGGCAAAGTAAGCAGCAATGTATAGGCCATGTGGCCTGCATTAGAACAGCAATGTTAAACAAGCATTTACAATGCAACGGGTCTCGCGTTTGCTCATGTTAGAGCTGATCGCGTTGTAAACTCCTAACGCAACTTTTCATCTATCGGTAAAAGTGCTTTTATGTACATAACCCGAAAAAGTGAAATTAACTGTGACTTCTGCCAAGCGAAATCGCGCTAGGAAAATAGAGGAAAAGTAGTCCACGATCTGACAGAAAACAGCGAGCCTCGCATGTTTTCTGTACTTGGTCACTGCGCTCCAGGAGGGCTAACCACCGGAAAAGGCATGACGTGTGCATGCCTTCCACTAATGAAAGCAAGCAGATTTTACTAGGCAAGCCCACAAACCAATTAAACACACTGACTTGACGTCGACAGGGCTCCGAGCCCTTTTCTTATAACTAAAGCGTCTCGCTGCAATACGCATGCGCGAGCGCATGCAACGCAGGCTCGACCTTAAAAACAGTCAAGCACATTACTGTACATCCCTATCAGAGGAAGAGTCATCTGCATCGGACTCTTAAAAAGACACAGACAGGTTTCATTACTGTGCTGAAGCTAAGACCACAAAGCATTTTAATTAACCTCCATGAACCAAGACGGAATTCATTCTCTTCCAAGCGAAAAGAGTAACACGTGAGCAAATTATAGCAGTCATTCCTCCTTAAAGCTGACCAATTAACACAGACTACCTCCTGCAGTAAATCATTCGGGGGCATAGGCAGCAAACCATGAACTACTAGGTAAAGGTCAAACTTGCTCAGTTTGTCAGCATAGAACGTGAAAGCAATTTCAGCCAACTAGACGCCATTGATAACAAAAAGTATATAGTCCTCCCAGTTTACCTGGGTCCCCGTTGTATTAGTTAGTCGTGTGGTAGATGGTACAACGCATGAAATAAGTGTCATTTTTTTTTACAAATTGCTACCCTTTTGGAAATAGAATGCTATCAAAAGTAGCCATACTGAGATAGATGTAATGTAATGGACAAACAATACCACAGTTTTATATGAATGACTGACAAATTACTTCTTCAAAGATGGAGCCAACATTGCACAAACTAAGTAAATATACTTCACTGCTCACAGTCTTCGAGTTGATAACCTTGCAGATTCTGCTTGTGCCAACAATGCACTGGTGTCAACAAATCAACTGAATATTACACATACATACAAGGATTTCAGCACCACAATAGACAAAGATCACTTTTCCTGTGACTACCAGCACTTACTGTGTTACACCACTCTCCTGTATTACAAATATTAACACAATCAGGAAGGTCTTACCTCGATCACTGAAGTCATCAACGAGAATGATTTCTACTATAAGGCTGTCTGGTGTGCGGTTATCAATGCTGTGTATGGTTCGCAAAAGTGAAGTCCAACCTTCATTGTGAAATGGGATTATGATGCTGGTGTTTGGCAACTTTTCTAAGTATAGTTTGCGCTGGCAGCTGAAAAGGAGAGACGGGAATTTGATGAATAAAAACTAGATTGTCTATCAAGAAACGTTTGTTTAAAAAAAAAAAAAAAAAAAGAAAATTTCATGACATAGAAAGGTCTTTTTATTACCATCAGACCATATGATTCAAGAACACAACGTACCTTCAACCTCCGCCATTGCTTGTTGAGCAATACTACTCCCTTGCAACTAAAATTATTCTTTTTAAATTCTATAAAATGTTGTGTCTCAACATATTTGTTGGGAACTGTGTCAAGCTTCCATTACAGTTTATCTAAAAATACATGTTCTCATGTTACTCATGGACGCATCGTCAAAATCATACCCTGACTGCTTGTCTAAACTAATATATCATGCCAACACTGGAGTTTGATAAATAATAATACATATGATATTGCAGAGTTAAGGATAGCGCTCTACTGTTACATAATGTGATGAGTTATCAGATTGTAGGGAATCAATGCACTCACATTTTCTCTGTTCCAGCAACAGGAAGTTTGTTTCACAAAGACAACCCTTTTTTATGTATTGGGCCACGAGTGAAACTTTGTTTAGTAAACTGTAATTGTGCAAAACAGTTTTTTCCCTGTTAAGCAAAACTGAACTATGGGGTGCAGGATTTAAGGAAATGTTTTCACAGTTTTCATAATATCCTTTAAATAGCGTTTTTTTGCAGCTAGGCTGCGCAGCCCACTTTATTATGTAACATTTGGGTTAAAACCATATTTTTCTAAATTATGCTAAAGAAAGGAATTTTGCAATAACTTTGTAGGACACAGTTTGAGGAAATCGATTGAACGATGAAATGCTGATACTTCTAATTATTTATTCAGTTGAATCTATGGTCTGCATGAAGCTCAGATTTAGTGTTTAGCAAAAGGCCATCAACATTCTTGGCTTGCGTCTCTCCTACAAATAATTTCAACTGGAGCTCAAAAGACGACCAGTTGGTACGTCAAAGAGAGCCCATCCAATTGATGCAGGAATGGAGGGAAAATGATATTCAGACTTTGCCGGGCAGACTTCGCTGTGAGTAATTTACCGAGCACACTTTCTTTTGAACTGGTAGTGTCTGCTTCAGATCAATAAAAAAACACCATATTATCTACTGCAGATGAGGGCCTGGATGTGAAAATTTATTTTATCCTTGTGGAGGTAACTAGGCTGGACTTAGGAGTGGTTTAGAGAGAGAGAGATGGGCAGAAGACGAAAAACAACCACTCTTTTTTTCAATTTTTTTTATTTCAGTGTGAAAGGAACTATGGGATCATCTTTGACTGAGAGCATGTCCATGGCATAGAAATCAAGACGTTGTCAAGCCAGAAAATGGGCCTCACCTAAGCCTCCTTGGCAGCCGTTGTAAACAGGGGCAAACGGCCAGGGATTAACTTGAAGAAGTGATGAAGACAAGTCTTGGCAGAAAATTACTGAATTGTGTCAGTTACAATAAAACATGAATGTCCACACAAGGTTGCTCTGTACTTAAAGCTATTTCAGATAAATAAATATATATTCATAATGTACAGAGAAACCAGAATTTTTTTTAAAAAGTCAACACCTAATGCCCAATGCAATACAATGAAGCTGGAAATCACAGTGAGAATGGAAATCTCAGGCAGAAATTGGCAATCAGGCAAAGCAGGTGGGAATTATACTGTAAAGAAAGGAACCTAGAACCCCTTGCTGGACATTGTATATAGTGTATGTGACTCTCTGATGTTCACACTGTGCAAATGCTTGCAATGTTCTTAGAAACAGAAGAAATGGAGTGTGAAGCGCTATATAAAAAATATTATTATTATTATCATTATTATTATTACTACTGCCACTGCAGCACTGGCACACCCATTACGTATAGGCTCTCGACTCGCCTTTACAATAGTAGTTGTCATTTACAATGAAACACATGGGTATCAACAACAGTGCCCAGGGTGGATACTTTGCTGGGTTAAAACAGAAGTCCAGTCAGAAAGCAAAATACAAATTCTAAATAGGCAAAGTTTACATGCCCCCCACCCTCACTGTGACACCCTCGCTTTCCTCTATAGGATCGGAATTAAAATGCTTGTCATTATTTGAAAGCTGCTGGTAAAATATGATGAAGGAATCTGTTACAGTATTTAAAGTGTTTTTAAAGTTTACCCAAAGTGTATGGATAATAAAGCACTGCTCTGAGTTCCCGGGTAATGGTAGCTGGATGGGCTATAGTGAATATTAGGATACATTTTCAGCCATATCATATCAGCCCAGCTGAGGTTACAAAGGGCAAGCAGACGGTTTAAAGGTAGATGGCTCTCGGCACAGGAGGCGCCCTGAGTGCTGAAGTGGAGCGGCTCCATTTCGGGTCATTTTACCGCAGGAACAAACTGAAACGTCTCAGGAACCATGTTATTAGGATGGAAGCAAATGGATGGAATAGACTACTTTGCTGAGAAGTCGGCTTTTTTTCAACCACAAAAAGCAGCAGGTATTGTTTCCCGTGGACTCCCTTTCATGATGAAAATAACGACTAGATGAGGATCGACTGCCTTTTTCCTGGCACTATCAACCCAGCATGACTTCGGAGAGAATATAAACTCAGAACACCTCTGTCTTTCTTATCTTACCCTCTTAAAGAGCACCGAGAAAAGGCCAGTGAGAAGGAATTGCTATTGCAATGTCCTTTCAGTGCTATGTCAGTACATTTTTTCTCTGCGGAGCCAGATTTCCAAAGCTGACCTTTTCTATCTCCCTTTATCTCCTAGAATATAAAGCCCGCTTGTCACCGGGCTAGTGACAGGCACACAACAGGAAATATCAACACAAAAATTTGGCAGTGGTGATTTACATAATAATTGTCTCTAAGTGTCACCGTATTCAATTTACAGTGGCTCGCTTCAGTCATACTGTGCCTCCGGTATAATCTAACCTTGTCAGTTGGGCTCGATAAAGCAGTAATAACTTGTAATTTCTACTGCCATTTGACAGTTCTGTGATATTAGCCCGGGAAGCAGGAAAATCATCATTTTGGGGTGGTTCGCAGCTTGGGACTAATCATGCACGTACTGCAAAAATGCTTTCCTTTCTGAAATACATTGCAGATATAAACTATTTGCTTCAGAGTAAGACCGCCTTCGTGATTAAAGACAGGCTATTCAACTAACACTGAATGATGGACGTGGGCCCCATGCTCACTGTGTCATAGAAGTAAACAAAACAATGATGGGTGGATTACTTGTATTAATAATAGCCACTGGTAATTATTCAGAGCCGCATCTTAGTCCATCATGTTTTTGGCTACTATGCCACCTCAGATTAGACCCAGCCATATGCAACCCCTGTATTGTTTTACAGCACACATACAGTGCTTACTACCCCAGGTAAATACTGGAGCGCTTTTCTTCATGGGCATCATACTACACCGTGAAGGGTGTGTGGGTAGACGGATCGTAGCTTTGTTTTGATCCTATGTAGGAAAAGTTTCCATGTTGTGGGTGATGATCTCCGTAGTTGTGTGGTAGATGATGAAGTGTGATTGACAGACACAGGGTTTTATGGTTTTCAGAATGCTGGCAGCTTTAAACAACACTGCATGTCCCCTATGGTATTTTTTATGATATAGCTGCTTACTTGGTTACTTCACTGGGTTGTCTAATCTGAGATTTTGTTGATAGTTGTGGTCCTCAGGTGGTATGGTTGGAGTAAGTGTGAAGCGGTTTGATGGGAGAACAAACCAACTATTGTACGGAAGGCAATGCATTTATCTGGTCCATTCCACTGTCTACTAATAAGAACATGATTGAAAACTACTTGCAGGTTCAGACTACAAAAAACTTATGTAACAGACAGCACATCAGCACAAATTTACTTTATGGAGCCAGTATCCCGTATTTAGATTTACAGGGATGCACACCATCTCTTTCACAGAAAAAAAAAACTGTTTCACTCTCTAATTTCAGTGTGTTGAAACGGACACACATTGCAGTAAGGATACTCAAATACCAATATTTGAGTTAGTGTCAAAAATAGTAGCACCTTGCAGTGAGATATTGGGTGTCAGGGACATATTGACACTGGATCAAGCAGACATTATTATTGACTCTGATACAGAGAAACACAAATATTGAAAGTGGGTTTTAAAGAGGTAATCTATTATGGCAGAGCAGCATAAAACAATCACTTTGATAAAGGGCAAAACTATCACATGGAATACTGACACTAATCTACAGATTCAAACATCTACAGTAAGACTCAAACACACTGATACAGGAATGTTCAAACACTATCTTTGGTGTAAAGAGAGAAACACTGATTTTGGAAGAGGGTGACACTAAAAGTGGTACAATTCTTGTCTCCACAGAGAAATTTGTTAAACCTGTCCCCCTCTGGGGCTGCAAAAAAGGAAACCTTGAACTAATGAGTATATGACCTGCTGACCACAAATACATAGGGGTTTGTAAAGGTCACAAGATCAAAACCATCAAGACCTTGGATTATAGGGAAACTGACAGCTAGTAAGCTGCACTTTGATAACTGCCACAGCCACTAGCACCAAATGCACTGTAATGTAATGGTAGGCCCCGAATCTCATAAATGATTCAAAACACAAAATTGGGTTACTTGACCTACATGTAAAATCTATTATATTTTAAGTTTTTTAGTTTTGATATTGTGAAAAATCTCGAGTTAAACCCTCTATTTAACATGCTGATTGTTGAATCTAAATGCAGCTTTCAAAGGGCCTTCTTTAAAGAGGTAGGGTTTACCTAACTTTCCTGTTGCTTTCTCCCTCATTATTTAGTGGCTGGATCATAAAATATGTCTGACTGGTGCTATCTAGGTAGGACTTGCTCTAAACATCTTTTACTACCATGTTAGGAAATCAGGATTCTGGAGGTGGTAATATGTGAGAAGAACGTGTTTACATTTGTTCCCTGACATTTTGTTGGTCTGGTGATGTGTTCTTTTTTGTGCTGCTTTTTGTGGAGCATTATTTCAAGGTATTTTGCTTTGGTGTTGCATTCTCATTTGGCTCTTTTGATGAGATGTGCCATTTAATGTTTTAATTGTTCTATCATGTTGCTTTGAGTATGTTATTGTGTTATGTTTAGCTGTTTACTTTATGTATGCCAACAAATGCTGATATATTTCCTGACAGAACCAGTACATGCCGTTGTGAAAATCAGCTATTAAAAGCTTTCTAAAGTGGTGCTCCAGCTCTTTAACTACTTAAGACACCAGTCACCTCAAAAAGCAGTGCCATGGGTGCTCACTTTATGTGAAACAGCCCTAGGGGTTTTAAGAGCAAGCACTACCTTAATAGTGCCAGTCAAAAATGTTTTGTGATCTGGCCTCTTATGTCTTTACTTTAATTCTGACCAGTGCTGCTGTTTATTTCTTTTCTTTCCAACTTGCCCAGGACTCACATCCATTCCTCGGTGCCTCCCCTATTGGTATTCCACACTCATCAGATGTGTTTCATTTTTGACAAAAACAATAATGTTTCAACCTTTTATGCAATGTATATGTGTGCAGACATCTGTAAATATCAATCATGGCACTTTTGAATAAGGAAAGTCATTGTAGCATTTGCTTCTGCCACTTAACATTGGGCCAACTACTATCAACAGAAAGGTGCATTCTCATGCCAGCGGTTAAATGATTATGCATGAGGAAGAGTGCACATATTTGTATACACAGTGTTATCCAAACACACCCTGCCATTCCCATTGGTCATTTTATTGAATGCTGTACTCTGTTTACCAACTGATTGTGCTTAATCTTACTTAAGATTTTAATATTCAAAAACATGGGAATAATAGTATTTCATGTAGAACACATAAGTATCTTTCTGATTAAATCAAATATATTGTTTGCATTGTTTATCTTTAAGTCATGAATATTATTGTTATTACTCCAGACAAGTGAATGAATTTGCATTTTCTATGTGTTTATCTTCATTTGTTAAGTAACTTGCATATCGTATCCTTTTTCAAGCTTTCTAGAAAGGATCTCAAATCAATTGAGCACCTTTAGCTGTGCCGATTTGCAGATGCACGCTTGGTAAGGCTTTTGACAATGTAATAACTTTGAGTAGCTGCTGAAAGAATATTCACTCATGCAAACCTGAAGCTGTCTAGAGAGCTTATCATTCAGTTTTGTGGTATAATGTTACATAGATTCTATCCTCAGACTCTGACGCCTGAAAGGATTTGTCAAATTCAGACTTGTAATGTCAAGCTACTAATGAATCTGTTGATTGTAGCTCCAGAAGCTCTGAATAGGACAAATATGGAATTCATAACCACCAAGGTATATCTGCAATGGAGATAGATTTTCCATCTCACCCAAGATCAAGGTTTTCTCATCAGACTCACTTTTATGGATCTCAAAATTCACTAGAGGGGAAGACTTGAAGCAGGCGATGCTCCAGACGGTAGGACACCTTTACCATGTGATCCATCTGAGCCTATTTTGAGTGCAGCAAAATGCCCCAGGAGGGAAAACCTGTTTTATTGCCCACTTAGGGTCTCCCATTCTTGTAGAAGTTTCAGTACCTTGTTGTGGTCCTGCAGAGGTGAAACACTATGAACAAATCCAACTTTTCTCCAACTCTTAGAAAGTTCCTTCACTCTTGGTTCTGTCAGGCAATCAGGGAAGGTTTCTAGACAACAGGTCACTGTCCAGCCAGGGTTCATTTAAGGTTCAGTCAACTGTAGTTAATAGTAATTCTAGCCATTTCTTCCAGAGGGTCTTCTTTCTTCATATTTTGGCTTCCCAGGTCAGAGAGTCGTCTTATGATGCAGAAGTGAGGTGCCATTTCAATCCTGTGTAGTAAGCATTGATTGGAGGATTCCCTACTTCCAAACAAAGATACTTGTAAGCCCTATTTCTACTGCAAACAATCACAGAAACCCAAAATTCGAAACAGCTAACCCCATCTTCCTTTTGGAGGTGCTCTGACTCTTCCTCAGAAACCCCCCTATTTAGATAAGATGCTCTCACCTCTGTGAAAGAAAAAATCTGTTTTCCGTATTTCTGGATTTAAGCTAAAAGTCAAGGATGGTCCTTTGAATGAATAGGAGCAGATCCTGCCAGCACAATGTACTTTTAACAAATTAAAGGGAAAAGTGCTGAGTTTGTCCTTGTTTAACCAAGTATTCCTGTCTCTCTCCTCAATGGTTATTTCCTGTTATGTGGATAGTCGCTGACAACATCCCTCCTTTTGTGAGCACAGAAGAAGTGCTGGTGTTGGGCCTTGCCCTTTTTGCAGGGTCATCCCCAAACTTTTTGTCTCATTCCCTCTAACTTTTCTGACCAGTTTCTGTTGGCTTTAGGACTCTGGGCACTTTACCATTGCTAACCAATACTAAAGTGCATATGCTCTCTTGTAAATTGAATTGGTGATTGGGTTTTCCATGATTGGCATATCTGATTTACTAGTAAGTCCCTAGTAAAGTGCACTAGCGGCGCCTAGGTCCTGCAAATCCAATGCTACTAGTGGGCCTGCAGCACTGGTTGTGCTACCCACATTAGTAGCCCGGTAAACATTGCTTAACTCTGCCACTGCCGTGTCTGTGTGTGCAGTTTTAGATTACCAATTCGATTTGGCAAGTGTACCCACTTGCCTAGCCTAAGCCTTCCCTTTTTATACATGTAAGGCACCCCTAAAGTAGGCTCTAGGTAGCCCCCTGGGCAGTGTGCAGTGTATGTTAAAGGTGGGAGATGTACTGATGCGTTTTACATGTCCTAACAGTGAAATACTGCTAATTTCGGTTTTCACTGTGCAAGGTCTAGCTCTTTCATAGGTTAACATGGGGCTGTCTTTAAATATTTTTAAAGGGCAGATTCCCTTTGAGAGCAAATATGAATGTATAGTTTGGAGTATCTGAACTCACAATCTAAAAATACATCAGTTAGTAAAGTTGTTTTTTAGATTGTTAGTTTGAAAATGCCACTTTTAGGAAGTGGGATTTTTTTTTTTTGCTTCAACCATTCTGTGACTCTGCCTATTTGTGTTTTCCCTGTCTGGGTCAGACTGCCAGTTGGGCTGTCTGTGAATCTCCTCTAGACAGTGACACAAAGGGAGCTGGGGTGTAGCCTGCATATCCTGATGAGCCTTCTGAACTAGAGTGGACAGAGGAGTGGTCACTTACACCTGAATGGGTTGTGCCTGCCCTCACACAATGCAGTCTCCAACCCCCTGGTGTGTGCCTGGTGCCTGGCCTGGGCAAGGCAGGATCTTGTGAACAACAGAGAATTTCCTTTGAAGTTTGCCTACTTCAAAGGCAGAAAGGGGTATAAGTAGTGGACCAAACCCCCCCGACTTTAGATTTCTTCAAGATCACTTCTGGAACCAAGAAGAACTTCTGTCAAGCAGAAGAGCTGAAATGCTGAGGAGAAGTGCTGCCCCTGCCTGTGACTGTGCTTTGTTAGGCAATCCTTCAGTTGCTGCTTCTGCCTGTGAAAGGGGACAAAGACTGGACTTAGTTGTGCATTCCTGCTTGAAGAAGAATCTCCAATGGCTAGAACGGAGCTTGCCTCCTGTTTTGAAGTCTCAGGGCCATCAAAGACTTTCTCTGCCAGCACCTGGACTCTCTGCTGAGACTCCTGCCCTGTCGAGTGGTGCCCTATCCAGGACCTGGGCCCTTGAAAGGTGAAGTTGGCAGAACAAGAGCTGAAATCTATACACAGGATGCCATGCAGGGAAATTTTAGGTGCACCATCTGCAACGCGGCCGATAAACGACGTGCCACCCACTTCACGGCTGAAATCGGCACTTCACCTGCAATGCAGCTGAGAGATTCATGCATTGTGGCTGGAGAAACAATACAGCACCCACTTGCAGGGACTGATAAGGACGCAAACCCCATGCAGCACAGTTTTCTAACACTGTGCAACCGGATTTCTCATGCATCGACCCTGGACATCAAAGTCATCATGAACCTGTGCAGATCTGAGGTGCCCTGTTCAGAAATTGACACATCGCTCTTTTGCGAGGGAGAAAAATGATGCATCACTTACCCAACCGGAGAAGAAACGATGCACGACTTCACTTGCGAGTAAGGAATCAACGCATCGCTGACTTTTCCAACGCACGCTTGCCTGTGCAGCTTTATTTTTGATGCAAACCAGGTACCTTGTGTAACAACAACATTTACATTGTTTTCTATGGAGTAAGAATCTTGTTCTTTTGAAAATTCATATCTTGACTTGTGTATGTTGGATTTTTGTCATTGTGGTCTTGTTTGATTTAGATAAATAGTACCTATTTTTCTAAACTAGTGTGGTGTCCATTTTGTAGTGTTTTCACTGTACTACTGTGTGTGTTGGTACAAATACTTTAACATTGCTTCTGAGATGAGCCTGACTGCTTGTGTCAAGCTACCAAGGGGGTAGGCAGGGGTAATCTAAGTGTGTTTGTCCATTGCCCTGACTAGAGTGAGGGTTCCTGCTTGGGCAGAGTGCAAACTGACTGCCAACCAGAGACCCCATTTCTAACAGTTGGTAACGCCAAGGCATGAATGTGTATTGATCTTTTTTGAGTGGGTTTGAATGGAAAACTGGATTTGTTTAAACACAATCTACATAGTGTTAATGGCATTTGGTTATTTATTCACCATGAGGACTCTCTATTACTATTTCTTACATGCAGTATGTCTCTTTTTAATTAACCCTGCTCTGTGGGATTACGAAGTCTACTTTATGTGGGACTTATTATTGTATAAAATATGTTTTCTTACACAGTAAATGCCTGTTTCACTGCAGTGTTTTTAAATTGCTGCCCAAGCATAGCACAATATAGGCAGATGGTGTAAATACACCCTGCAGCCCGCATATGGTGTTTCACTTCTAAACGTCTGCACCATGGGTGCAATTTTCATGTTAACTTACAATAGCCTTATGGAAAGTTAAAAAGACCAATTGAGTGAAACCAATTTGATGGACCACTTTAGGGACGGGGCACATGCACTGTTTCAGCGATTTGTACGATCACAGTGTTCAGAGTCCTAATCCAAGTCAAATGTAGGGTCCAAAAAGAGATGAAAATTCCAAGGTGCTCATCAGGAAAAGACATCTTTCTTTAACAGAATCTGAAAATGTAATCAACATGTGGTACAAATGCTCCTCTGCCAGTACTCAGTGTGGCCACCACCACAGTGCACAAGTGCTTGAGAGGTAGAGGTATTGAATGGTAAGGCCTGACCACACTGCAGAAATGAATCAATAGAGATATATGCATTACCTTGCTTCCTTTTTACATGCTGAATTACTCACATCTTTACAACATACTAGTTTGTTATCCATGCCCATTCCCTTGTTCACATTTTAAAGACACATATTTTGCAGTCACTGCAACTATGAAGCTAAATAATATTTTAAGCAAAGTTGTTGATGTTACTAAATCATGTTTTGCATTAGAAAACTATTGCCTAGGACAGTGTAAATAATGTTTCATTTTATTTTGCACAGATGTTATACTTGCAAATAAGGAATTTGAAAGAAGTAAGCTAAGACTTTATTAATAATAATTCGATAACAATAATACAATAAAATAAAATATTTCAAGGTGCAACAGTGAGTTTGAAAATAATAAAAATATAGGATCAAATTAAGATGTTTGACAGCTTCTTCATCTTCATAAATTAGACAACATAAAAGGATTTCATTTTGACCATAGAATACTGTGATTGAAGTATGTAATTTTCAGACAATCTTGGGCTCTGGATGATTTTTATTTTAGTTCAGATTTCAGAGAAAGTATTCGTGTTACTTTCTTGACTTAACTTCACTTTTACCCCAAATATAGAGTTTCAAGCACCCCGTTAGAGGGGTTTGACACATTTGTGCTTTTTTGATGTTGGTAGTCTTTAAACTTGGAGAACTGGAGGACCTAAATGGGTTGTGCAAAGGTGGCTTTATAGCATTCTGCAACCCCATATGAGTGGGAATTGCACAGATATCGATGCCCCCAAGCAGGAACAGCATTATGAACATTTAAAGCTCTGAGACAATGCTTGTTCACTTGAATTGCTTTTATGTTTGAAATTTCTAACAATGGGCCTGATTTAGACTTTGGCAGATGGGTTACTCTGCCACAAGCATGATGGATATCCCATACACCATATTGCAATTCAATTATATCCTATGGCATTTGTAATACAGTGAATGGGATATTTGTCATGTTTGTGATGGAATAACCTATCCACAAAACTCTAATCAGCCCCTATATCACAGTTCTGTACACAGTTCATTATTTCTATGCAAATTTGTTTTGCAAATTATATTATTAGAAACACATTGTACCAATTCTCTATGGATTTGAATGGTTTAAATTTGGCTAGACTTTTGACTACATTGAAATGAAGAGGTGTTCACCAAAGATCAGTAGAAAACAGAATTTTCATTAGGAATGAGCAGAAGGCCTCACCCGCATTGTTTCTGTAAAATATAGCAGTGAGCCACAATATAGTATTTTATATCCCTGAATCCTATTGTAAAATGTTACATCAGGAATTACCTAGTTGTTTTGGTGTTTTAGCAACACAACTATGTCATATATCTTTTAGTTCTTTTATGTTAGAGAGCCTGAGAATAGTTAAATGTTCTTTGTAACACATTGACCATCATACTTGTTACATTTCAGATACGAGATATCATGAATCATATTTGTTTCCAAAGGCTGCATCAATTAGTAGATACGTAGGGCCAGATGTAGCAAGCAGTTTTGCCCATTCTGTGTCTATGGGAAAATGTGTTCGTACATATGGTCCGTAGTTACTTTTGCAAAGTGTGGACTAATAATATGCAGTTTACGTGAATTTCTCAATATCTGATATGACTAGTACAGGAAATGTGGAACTTGGGCTATGTGAGAGTGACCACTGTCTTGGTGTGTCAACAAATACTATCCAAACAGAGGGACCCACAATGGTCAATTGAATTCAGATGGGTAGCTTTGACTCACTCGATAGCTTGAGATACTCCTTAGGGAAATGTGTGATGCATTGAATTTGGAAAAAATCTACTATTAACAGGACAGTCAAAAAAATTAAGAACTTCACTGTTGGCACTAATTATAAGATAAATTGCACATGAATAAAGAGAAATGGTTAAGAGGGTTTATGTGTTATCAGAAAAGGACCGCCATTTAAAATCATTGTAAAAGTTGCTGCTATAAAAATACATTGAAAATGGTGAAACAATGAGACAGGCACTCTCTCTGGGTATAGGTGGAATGTTCTAATCCCTGTGCAGCACACAGTTTGCACAGGTATTTTATTTATGAGTTTCATCTGATCCAGTTTATCCAGACATTTGTTAGGGTAATTCAGATGCATGGTGGAAAAGGTATGATAAGCTCTTTTTCGGCTTGTAATTCTCTATTTGTAATTGACAAATTTGGAATCAAAGGTATTTACCACACCATATAAATACATCACACTGCAAAACCAGTATTTACTAGGTGCAGAAAGAAGCCGTCGACTTCTACATGCCTGTACATCCCCCATCTACCTCACAGAACAAGTTAATTAAGTGTTGTTTTAAGGAGTTGGCAGCTACCTTTTGGCAAAATACCAGCATACTGCAAGTGCTCAAAATCCCACGTGGCAAGCTACAGGCAGCAGACATATGACCCCAGAAGATTCAAACCACTGTAATCCTTGTTATCCAAACAAATACTTGGTACAATAATGTGGGAAATTACATCCTTGCATGGTTTTCCCCCAACTTTTTTGCCATCACTCCTCCTGTATTTGCTGACTTTACTTGTGCTGGCCTTAGTACTCTGCACACTTTACCACTGGTAACCACTGCTAAAGTGTTTGTGCTCTATCACTAAAAATGGTAACATTGACTTACACTAATTTGGCACATTTAATGTACTTATAAGTTCCTAGTAAAGTGGTACTAAATGTACTCAAGGCCTGTAAATTACATCCTACTAATGGGCCTGCAGTACTCACTGTGTCATCCAGTTCAGTAGCCTTCTAAGCATGTCTCAGGCCTCAATTGAAGCTTGCGTGTGCAGTTTTAAACTGTCATTTCGACCCTGACAAAATGAACCTTTTCCCAGGTGTAAACCTTCATTTTTAATAAATATAAATCACTCCCAGGGCAGGCTCTAGACAGCCCAGTGAGCAGGGTGCAGTGAATTAAAAAAGTTGAACATGTATTTTTAAGTTTTACATGTCCTAATAGTGAAAAACACCTAAATCCGTTTTTCACTACAGCAAGGCATACCTGTTCCAAATGATAACATTCTGTTACCTTATTACATTTAATAGTGGTAACTGTCAATTGAGAGCAGGAAAGAATATTAAGTTTGGTCTCTAAAGAATTGTATTTTGAAACCCTCTTTAATGGTAAAGTCAAATTTTCAGTGACAATTCTAAAAATGACACTTTTAGAAAGTTGTCATTTTCTTGCTCCAACCACGTGGGGTCTGCAACCTGTATCCCGGATCACATGATTAGGTGTAGCTGGCAGCTGGTCTTTGTGTATCACTCCCAGACAGTGAATTGGGAATAGGTGTTGGTAGGATGGGCTGTCACTGACTTGATAGGGAGATGGAGCTTTCACCTACCACACTTGCATATCACAAAGCCTCTGCCTGAGCACATTCACAAAGTTTGTACACTACTCCTTTGTGCTCCCAGACAAGATGGGGCCGGGAGGCAGTAAATTCCAAACAACTCTGGGGTGGAAACCTCCAGAACTTCTCCTACCTCAAGGTTGGCATGAGGTACAAATATTTAACCCTCAGACCCAACTCTTCAGTACACCTCTGGGCCTGTGAATATTACAGAAGAAGGACTGCTGTGCTGCTCTGGTTCAAGAAGGATTGTCCTGCTATGCTGCTGCCTACATGCTGAGAAGGAAGACTAGACCTGCACCACTCATCTCAGGATGAAGTGGTTCCAGGGGTCAGCTGACTGACCTCCTGTTTGCATTTACAGGGACACAATAAACTCCAGAGGCCTCACTGAAACTGCCCAGAAGACCTGCTGCCTAGACCTGCATCTGGACCTGCCTGAGCCCTGTTGATTTCTGCTGGAGTGAGTTTCTGATCCTCAAGAGGTACACCTCATGTCCTGGACACTTAGGGGGTCATTCTGACTCCGGCGGTCATGGACCGCCGGGGCCAGGGTTGGCGGGAGCACCGCCAACAGGCTGGCGGGGCCCCGCAGGGCATTCTGACCGTGGCGGTTTGGCCGCGGTCAGTAGTGGAAAACCGGCGGTCTCCCGCCGGTTTTCCGCTGCCCCAAAGAATCCGCCATGGCGGCAGCAGGATGGCGGTATGGGGTGTCGTGGGGCCCCTGGGGGCCCCTGCAGTGCCCATGCCAATGGCATGGGCACTGCAGGGGCCCCCATAATAGGGCCCCACAAAGAATTTCACTGTCTGCATTGCAGACAGTGAAATTTGCGACGGGTGCCACTGCACCCGTCGCACCTTCCCACTCCGCCGGCTCAATTCTGAGCCGGCGTCCTCGTGGGAAGGGTGTTTTGCACTGGGCTGGCGGGCGGCCTTTTGGCGGTCGCCCGCCAGCCCAGTGCAAAACCCAAAATACCCTCAACGGTCTTTCGACCGCGGAGCGGTATTTTGAAGGGGGGAACTCTGGCGGGCGGCCTCCGCCGCCCGTCAGAGTAAGAATCACCCCCTTGGTGTGACATGGGTAGAGCTCTCTCACCACAGAAAAGAGAAATATTGATGGTTTGGGCTCTTCACAACAACAAACAGGCCTGTTCATGCCAAGTTCTTGCTGGCCATATCATCCACCAATGCAAAGCTCTAGTGTACCTGATTCTTCAAGCCACAGCACCGACCAGCAATGCCTGGCAATTAGAGTTCTACCCTTTTCGCTAAACCTTTGACAGCCTGCAGTGACCACCAGCACGAATCTCCAACAACGATCATCTGTGACGCATGACATGATCTTTCTACTGCAACTAGACCATTCACAATGCCTGGCCTGATCTTCATGCTACAGCTGCGACCATCCATGACATTCACCCTGCTCCCAACCTCTTACCACACGAATGTTGTATCCGGCTTGCACTCCATCAAGGCCATCCTGAACCTGCGACTTTCACCTGATCCCTCATGATCAGATACCCACGAATGGTGCTTTGTGCTTTTACATGCTTTACTTACCTTAAATCTTTGAAATTGCATATCTCTGGTTCTCATAATTCATTTTTTGTCATTTTCGGCCCAAATACTTTATTTCAGTTTACTCTATTTTTCTTGTGTTGTAATTTCACTTTATTACTGTTTAAAGTGCTGCATAAATACTTTACACATTACTTCTAAGTTAAACCTGGCTGCTTCTGTGCCAAACTATCAGAAGGGTGAGCACAGGTTAATTTTGTACTAATTATGTATATCAAGGGCTGGCACATCTTTCTAGTCTTTTTTCCACAGAGAAACAGGGAATCTTCTGAGTAAATCAGATGGTTGAGTTCAGACTCAAGTTAGAAGGTATTGTTTCAAGATCCCATTCACAGCATTTTCAATTCCACTTTTTACCCCAGTTGCTTCTGATATCCTAGATGTTAAGAGTGCTGCCTTATTGTCATTTACAGGCATTTGCCATTCACTGTATTGAGCCTAATTAGGAGTTTGTAGTTCTTAAATCCAGGAATTAAGATTTAGTTTCTCTGAAATGGAGAACAACTGTTGAAAACTTGCCCTTCCTGCAGGGTCATCCTAGATTTTTGCTTTCTGTTGCTGAACCCGTTTTTGGTGCCTCTAGGTTTCTGAGTGCTTTAAACATGCTAACTAGAGACAAAAGGCCAGATGTATCAAAGAGTTTTACCCATTCTGTCCCTATGGGAAAATGTGTTCATACATATGGCCCAAAGTTCCTATGTCCTCCCTATCAAACATTTAAAACATGACATACACCTAAGTGGCATATTTAATATACTTATGTATCCCTAGTATAAAGTGCTATCAATACCCAGCTTAGGTAAATTAAATGCTACTAGCGGGATGCATCAGGTACTGTGCTGCCAACTAAAGAGCCCCTGCAGCCTGGGTGTGCAGTTTTAACTGCCATTTCAACCTGGCAAAATAACCCTTTGCCAGGCTTAACCCTTCATTTTTTAAAGGTATAAATCACTCTTAAGGTACTACTAAATGCCTATATGGCAAGGTGCATGGTATTTGAAAAAGAAGGATATGTATATTTTATGTTTTACATGACACAGCAGTGAAAATCCTCCAAAGACAGGTTTTCACTGTAGCAAATCCAGTTTTCCCATAAGCTAACACTGGTTTACACTATTACCTTTGAAAAATGATTAATTCAGTCTGTAAGTAAGCAGAAAAGTAGCTCAATGACTGATTCTAGTAGTAATTTCAAATATATATTACAAATTTGGACATAACGCTTTTAGCAAGTTTCCATTTTCCTGCCTAAAACCAAAATGCTTTCTTGCCAGTCACCAGCTGTCACCTGAGCCCTGATGACTCCCCTGTGATGAGATGTGTATTGCTCCCAGATAGTAGGACAGTAGAGAATGGGTCCTGGGAGTGGGGAGGGGGACGTCTCCCATGGCATGCCTATCACCTTCCTGAGATTTGAAGGATGCCTACCTTGTCACAGGCAGATTAAACTCACCAAACCTTGTAGGGGTAGAGAAACTGACATTAACTAGCTTAGGGGATCGACCAAGGGTTACCCTCCACATACAAGCTGGCACTGGGAATGAAAGCCAACTCTACAGACCTCTCCTCACAACAGTCCTGGACATGTGAAGATCTGAAAAAGTTCTGCCTTGCTGGTATTGCTATCGAGCCGAAGTCGTCTATGTTGAAACTACAGTCTCATTCACTTTCCTGGTCTGCCCCGCTGAAGGAGATCTGACTTCCACAAACATTTCTAAGCCTGAACATAGAGGGCTTCATCCAGACCAATACTGAGCAGCAACCTGTCAATATTGAGGTCTTCCTGGACACAGACTGCCTACTTGGAGCTTTCCCCCATTCGTCACCATCTGTACTGTGTTGGAAATTGAACTTTTTGCAGGGTTGTCCTCAAACCTTTTGCCCTGTTCCTCCTATTTTCTTCTGATGTTTTTTTGCTGGTTTTAGGACTCTGGACATTTTACCACTGCTGATCAGTGCTAACATGCAGTGCTCCCTGTGTTAATTCTGATCATGATTGGTTATTCCTGATTGGCCTATTTGATTTACCAGTAAGTCCCTAGTATAGTGCACCATGTGTGTCCAGGGCCTGTAACTCAAATGCTACTAGTGAGCCTGCAATACTGATTGTGCCACACACATGAGCAGCCCTGCAAATATGTCTCAGACCTGCCATTGCAGTGCCTGTGTGTGCAGTGTTAAAATGCCATGTTTACCTGACAAGTGCACCCACTTGCTAGGCCCAAACCTTCCCTATGTAAGGCATCCATAGGGAAGCCCCAAGGTAGCCGCGTGGCAGGGTGCAGTGTATTTAAAAGGCAGCACATGTACTAGTGTGTTTTACATGTCCTGATAGTGAAATACTGCTACATTTGGATTTCACTATTGCAAGGCCTATCTCTCCCATAAGGTTAACAAGGGGTTTGCCTTGAAATATCTTTTAAGTGCAATTTCCCATTGGGAGCAGATAAAGATCTGAAGTTTGGGGTCTCTAATCTCCCAATTTAAAAATACATATTTTAGTGAAGGTGGTTTTTAACTTGTGTGTTTGAAAATGCCACTTTTAGAAAGTGGCCATTTTCCTGCTAAACTATTCTGTGCCTCTGCCTGGCTGTCGGATACACATCTGGGTCAAGATGACAGTTGGGCTGTTTGTGAATTCAATCTAGACAGTCATACAAATGAAACTGAGGTGTGCCCTGCATATCCTGATGGGTCGTCCTGGCTAGAGTGGTGGGAGGAGCTGACACTTGCGCCTGAATAACGCTGTGTTTGTCCTGTGCAAACCCAGAGTGTGTCTGAGACTAGGGCAGGAAAGGAAGGGTCTTGTGTACTACAAAGACTTTCCTTTGAAGTTTGCCAACTTAAAATGCAAAAATGGGTATAAGTATTGGACTCAAAACCCTAGAAATTTAGAACACTTCTGGATGAAGAGGAGACTCTGCCAACGAGAAGAGCTGAAAAGTTGTGAGGAGTACTGCCCCTTTACTGTGTGTGCTTTGCTAGGTTGGCCTGCAGTTGCTTCTTCTGCTTTGGAGAGGACAAAAACTGGACTTTGCTGTGTAACCTGCTTGTGAGGTTTCTCCAAGGGCTTGGACTGAGATTAAATCCTGCTAATAGGTCTCAAGGACATGAAAGACTTCACCTGCTAGCACCTGGGTTCTCTTGCTGAGGACCCTTACTTGCCAAGAGGTGCCCACTCCAGTTCCTAGGCCCTTGGTAGTGAAATCTGGCATAAAACAAGAAGAGACAGGCACGTCGACTCTGGACAACTCCAGAATCGGTGCCGCTGCCCGATTCCGTGCCTTCACCCAAAGCTGTTGTTCCTGCTGAAGTGCGATGACCACTACCACAGAACCAATGCCTCTGAAGTCCTGCAACATCTTGAGTCCTGAGTGCCGTGACACCGAAGTCTGTGACACCCGACTCTGTTGTGGCACCTGCGGTCCATTGTTTGATTTCGAACCCGAGAAGTTACCTCATTGTGTCTTGACCCGCTGGACTCATCAACCCTGCTGGATCGCAAGGAACCAATGCCTCACCCCCAATACCACCTCACCTCTGCTGCCTATGCTCATCTCCCCTGTGTAGCAGTAAGGGACCAGCACCTCACCTTCTGCATAGCAGTATTCAACCGACGCCGCACAGGCTTCAGTGAGGCCTCACCTTCCCGACTCCGTGCCACATTTTTGACACTGCCTCATTTCTAAGGTACTGTACCTGGGTTCCGTGTGACTCCGTGACTGGTCCACAGTCCCTCGCAAGTGGCCTCGGGCTGTTGGGAATGACTCCATTACGACGCCTAGAGGGCACCAGTTGGAACTAGTGTGTGTCTAAGTGCTTTATTGGGATTTAATCTTTAACATTTCATATCTTTGTGTGTATGTTGGATTTTTGTCGTTTTAGTCTTGTTTTACTTTAGATAAATATTGGTTATTTTTCTAAACTAGTGTGGTGTCCATTTGTAGTGTTTTCCATGTATTACTATGTGTGGGTACAGATACTTAACACTTTGCCTCTAGGATAAGCCTGACTGCTCATGCCAAGGGAACAGGGGATGGGAAGGGGTTATCTTAGGGGTGTGACTCCCTTACCCTTACTAGAGTGAGGGTCCCTAATTGGGCAGGGTGTGAATTGACTGCCATTTCTAACACACTGGAACTCTGATCTTCAGTAAACCTGTTGTCGTAGAGCCCCAGCTTTGTATCCAACTTGATGGTTGCCCTGAAGATTACTCATCAATGACCACTTTGTCACTATAAAAGTTTGCAAGTCAGAAGGTAAACTTTCTACTGGAATGAATCTGGACCCTGTATCGCACCCGCGCTTCATCGTGGTCAGCCTTAAGTTCTGATTTAGACCCAGTCTAGCTCGAGATAATTGCGCTTGACTGTTGTTGGTGCTATTTTTAGATCAAAATTTTTAAATTCATATCTCCAATTCTACTTATTGGATTTTTGTTGTTTTGACGTATTGTTTTTTGCTTAGTCAGCCTGATGATGCCTTCACTCTTCCTCTAGAACAGTCACTTTAAGGTAATTTGTGTCATGTGAATGTTAAGAACATTCTCCTTTCTCTGCTAAGGGTTCAGCTTAATACTAATTCAGGTCCACTACAGAGCATCACTAAACCACTCACACAAAGATTAACCCATGTGATTAATACTCACCACTTATGGGCCCCTTTCGGAGGGTTGAGTAATTCAGCCAATAATGCAAGTCACCTGCCCAGTCCTTAATTAAATATGTGCAATCTCCATTTTCCCTATACCTCAAAATGTCATCTTCTAAAAGAAGGTGAAATATGTAGGTGAGGTGAACACAGACCTGGAAATGGGGAACTCAAGAAGAAATCAGTGAAGAAATTCTCATTTCTGCACCCAATTCTATGCTAACAATTTGTAAGAAATATAATTCTTAGTTGGGATTGATGAGCACTAACCTGTTACGTCCATTCCAAGGTTTCAATAATTTAAATCTGAGTTAATCCCCTAGTTTAACTTGTGTAAAGAATTTAGAAGTACAAATAATGTTAAAAAAAGTAAAAAATGCAACACAACAAAATAAATCCAGTCTAATTTAGAACGTTAGATTTATGCTTCATAAACAAACTGACACCAACATGACAAAAATCCAAAAAGATGATCTGGAGATAAACATTTTAGACATTTTTTAAGGAAAAATAGTATCTAAAAGGAATGAGAGACAAAGGCACTCTATGAGCGAAGTAGAGCTGGACTTACGTGCGACTTCGGGCTGACTGCTATGGAGCAGGGGTCCCACTGAAGCTATTGGGTGTCAATCAAATTCCAATTTCATACCTATTAAAGTCCTCGATTTGGCACAGAAGTCTTTGGTGCCTTTGCCTGGTCAAGATTTCTATGTTTGCACTCTGTCTCTTTTTCTGAACTTGGAATCCTCCAGCTGGACAAAATTTTACATTGCATGAAATAATGAGTTCCACAAGGCTGGATACCTGGGCTTGTATTACCTATAGGGCACACTTTGTCTGTTTATGCCACTGTGGAACTTAAAAGCAAAAAAGAACAAATGATAGATGGAATGCTGAACAATACAAACATTCACCCCCAGTCACAGAGATCTGGGTTTAATCCACTGTTTGTTTCCCACCACACCTCACCAGTTTGGACCCAGCCATTTACAAATCAGTCTTGACCCTGTGCCCCATGGGAACAGTCTAGCTCGAACTGCTAGGCCAGGTCCTCCCTGGACCACAAGCAAGCATCCTGGGACCGGTTTCATGGTATCACCCCTCATCAGCCAGGCTAGCTTGAATCCAGTGGTGCAGTGAGCACAGGACCCATGACTGGGCATATCCTTCCAACTTAGGGTGACTAAAGCAAAAAATAACAAATGATGGAAGGAATGCTGAACAATGCAAACATTCACCCCCAGTCACAGAGATCTGGATTGAATCCATAGCTTTTTTGTCCACCATGTCACCACAGTTTGGACCCAGCCATGTGCTAGTCAGTCTTGACTCCCATGGGAACAGTTCAGCCGGAAACAAGCCTCCTAGGACCAGTTTTGGGGTCTAACCCCTCATCAGCCCGGCTACCTTGAATCCTGTGGTGCAGTGGGCAGGGGACCCACATAGGGCTACAAAAGCAAAAAAGAACAAAGCAGATGTGTTGAGTGCAAACAGGGATAGTGCCCTCAGGGCAGCCGTGAACTTGTGCTGCCTACAGGGCAGCGCATTCAAGAGGAATACATAGCAGGTGTTTAAAAGCTGCTCCATGTTTCTCTGTGCTTCAGGTCAGCTGGACATTTCAGGGAAAAACCTCTTACAGCTATTTATGTCCCAGTAGCCATTGTGGATCCATGGAGTCAGGATCTTTGTCCTGCTGTAAGAAATTGACTTATTGATTGAGTGTAGTGGGAGCACCACTCAAGAAATAAAAACAATCCTTGTCAGGGTGAACCACAAAAGTGACAAAATGAACCTGTGCTTAACCCTCTGATAGCCTGGAACAAACCGATCATGCTTACCTTAGAGGCAATACGTTAAGTATTGATGCAGCACTAAAAAGTAATAAAGTGAAAACAGAACACAAGAAAAATCCCAAACCTATTTTGTCAAATATAGCTAATTTTAATAAATCAAATGATACCAGAATGACACATATCTAATCGGTAGAATCAAAGATACTAAATGTTAGTTTTTAGTGAAATTTGAGCAAGAAGCAGAAAGCGCCATTAGGCATTTCCTGGTTGTGCTAGACTGGGGAAAAGTCACATGTTCAGGTCGACTGTGATGGAGTGTGTTTGGGTACAGGGACCAGTTTAGTCCCGCTGAAGAGTTACTGTCTCAAGTCAAGTGGGAAGATTCCTGTTCATGGTGGAAGCTTTTGGCGCAAACAGCAGGTGAAGCATCGCGGACAGTTTTAGCTGTAGTAAGAAGGGTCAGTCATCACTGGAGCTTAGAGTTGGTTGTTCATTACAGATGGTCGGCACAAAGTGTCAGTCTTGTATTGCCCGTCATCACGGACAGTCACTGTCAATCAACCCAAAGAGCAGGTCTCACTGGAACTTCACATTGGTGACTATCACGAGAGGCAGAGTTTTGCCACGAACTAGTCCATTCACAATTGCAAACAGCATACATTTCAGAATTGTCACCTTTTTCTTGTGGAGAAGCTCACACTGATGCCAACTAAGGGCCCAGGACCTGGTGGCACCTTTGGGGATCTGTACTCACTCTAGCAGAGGCCAGCTGCAGGGTTCAGGTGAGTCCACTTCGTGCTTGTCAGTTAGGCAGTTGTATGGAGGCTTCTGGATGCTTTTAGTGTCCCTCTCGCTCACAATACGTCAAACAACGGACCCTTGGAGTCACTCTGGTTAACTGGGGATTAAGGCAAGCAGGTCTAATTTTCATTTTTAAGACACCAAAGCAGTCTGGCATGCAGCAGGGCAGACCTTCTGTTATCAGAGTAGTCCTTCTTCTGAATCTTCCACAATCCAGAAATGCACTGATGAGTGGTTCTGGAGATGCTATTTTTTTACTTGGTGGAAGTCTCTGTGTGGGGGAATTCCCTGAACCACCATCAACACTGGTTCTGCTAAATTCTCCCTCTTACCCTGGAACTGTCAAGGCTGAGAAAAGACAAGAGCAGGTCTGGTGTCCAGCGCCTTTGGGTGGGCTGCAGTAAGGTCCTTTGAAATGTAATCAGGCAAGCATACAGCACCTTCACAACCATCATGCCAGGAAGACCCTCTCCTAGATTCACTAGGTCTCAGTGTTCACTATCTGGGCTCAATAACCATTCCAGATGGGGGAACAATTAAAATGCCGAAGCAGCTGTACACTCCTAGAATGGTCACAGAAACTGTAAACGAGACAATACTACCTTTTGAAAAGTTTGATTTGTTCTGCATTTCGTCCATCATTAGTGTTTGTTTGCTTTTGTTTCCCTAAGTCCTCCGAGTATGCCCAAACATGGGTCCCAGGCTCACTATGTCACTGGATTCAAGCTAGCCTGGCTGATGAGGGGTGATGCCCTGAAACCAATCCCAGGATGCTTGTTTCTGATCCAGGGATGACTTGACCTGGCATTTGGGCTGGACTGTTCCCATGGGAAATAGGGTCAAGACTGGTTTGCAAATGGCTGGGTCCAAACTGGGGCAGCAAAGTGCACCACAAATTGATGGATTAAACCCAGATCTGTGCCTGGGGTGAATGTTTGATTTGTTCTGCATTCCATCCATCATTTGTGTCTGTTTGCTTTTGTCACCCTAAGTGCACCGGGCATGCCCAGATGTGGGTCTCGGGATCACTAAGCCACTGGATTCATGCTAGCCTGGATGATAATGGGTGATACTATGAAACTGGTCCCAGAATGCTTGTTTCTGGTCCAGGGAGGACTTGGCCTGGCAGCTTGGGGTGGACTGTTTCCATGGGGAATAGAGTCAAGATTAATTTCCATATGACTGGGTCCAAACTGGGGTGGCGTGATGAGCAAAAGAGTTGATGGATTAAATCCAGACCTGTGACTGGGGGTGGATGTTTGGTTTGTTTTGCATTTCATCCATCATTTGTGTTTGTTTGCTTTTGTCGCCCTAAGTGCGCCGGGTATGCCCAGACGTAAGTCCCGAGCTCACTATTCCACTGGGTTCAAGCTAGCCTGGCTGATGAGGGGTGATTCCCAGAAACTGGTCCCAGGATGCTTGTTTTTGGTCCAGTGAGGACTTGACCTGGCAGTTTGGGCTGGACAATTCCGATGAGAAATAATGTCAAGAGTGATTTGCATGTGGCTGGGTCCAAACTGGGGTGGCGTGGTGAGCAAAATCATTGATGGATTAAACCCAGATCTGTGCCTGGGGGTGAATCTTTGATTTGTTCTTCATTCCGTCCATCAATTGTGTCTGTTTGCTTTTGTCACCGTAAGTGTACCGGGTATGCCCAGAAGTGGGTCCCGGGCTCACTAAGCCACTGGATTCAAGCTAGCCTGGCTGATGATGGGTGATACCCCAAAACCAGTCCCAGGATGCTTGTTTCTGGTCCAGGGAGGAATTGGCCTGGCAGTTCAGGCTCAACTGTTCCCATGGGGAATAGGGTCAAGACTGATTTGCAAATGGTTGGGTCCAGACTGGGCTGGCGTGGTGAGTAAAAGGATTGATGGATTAATCCCAGGTCTGTGACTGGGGTAAATGTTTGATTTGTCTGCATTCCATCCATCATTTGTGTTTGTTAACTTTTAAAAAGTGGCATTTTCAAAATTGCAATAAAAAGTCCAACATTAACATTAAAGAGGATTTTAAAGTATAATTCATGTAAGTGTAGACAGTATTTCTCCATCTGTTCCCATTCTGACGTTAGTGCTTATTAACTGAAACAAGGTAACCCATTGTAAGTCTATGGGGGAGATAGGACTAACTACAGTGAAAAGTTATTTAGGAGTTTTCACTGCCAGGACACATGAAACTCAAACACACATATCCAACTTTTTAGAAACCATGTAACCTGACCTGAGAGCCTTTACGGTCTAACTGACGGGTGGCTTATAAGTATTAAAAAGCAAAGTTTAGGTCTGGCAAATGGTTTATTTTTCCATTGTGAGATGGCAGTTTAAGTTTAAATCTGCACTTTATCCTGCAATGGCAGGCTTGTGACATGTTTTGTAGTGCATTGTTAGCAAGTGGCACAATATGTGCTGCTGCCCACTACGAGCATTTAATATGCATGACCTGGGTACAGGTGATACCATTTAACTACAGACTTGCAAGTGAATTAAATGTGCCGATTAGATATAAGCCAATTTTACCAAGTTTTAAGGAGATGCATGTTAGCACTGGTTAGCAGGGGGAAAATGCACACAGAGTCATAAAATGCAATGAAAATGACTTCAGCAAAGGAAGGCAAAATTCTGGGGTAACCCTGCATAACAGGCCAGGCCCAACACCTAGGTACAAGTAGGAACAGGTCCAGCCCATCATATCGGGTCTTCCTACAAGTCTCAACAGCAGTGCAATCCTTCTGTTATACCACAGGTGTAGAAAACATTGTGAAGAAGGGGCCCTCGTCACAACATTTATGGTTGGTACTAGCTAGTGGGTGTAAAAGGTGTAAATGGGGTAAAGGTTCCTAGGGACAATCATGCCTTGTTTGCAGTTGTTTCTGTTTACCCTACTGTAATTAATCCCACAGTGCACCTTACTCCCAAAATGCACAATGGGGGGACACTTCCAGGATTAAGCAGAGCCCGTGTTACCAACAGAGGTGGCAACAGAGAAATGGGTAGTCCCCTCCTTTGCGGTCATTCAAAACTCGTTCTGGGGGTAGCTTCCCCCCCACCAAGTCTGGTGACACCCTAGCTGGGTGAATAAAGGTGTGCATTCTCCAGGTTTCATTTTATATTTGCTTGTGAAAGGGCAAGCTACTGTGAAGGTTAATGAAGTTCCTGACTCCACCCTAACTGGTCTTCCTGCAAGGGGATGAAAATCATCTCTACTCACCTAGGTGATTGTTTTTGCTCTTGGAGCAGTTTTCACACTTCATTAAAGTCAAGCATTGACTGGGTAGTTGTTGGAGAATGTATGCACATTAGCCTCAAGGATCTTCAGGCAAAGGAAAGGTAACTTTCCAAAGTTACTTTTAAACAAATTTTTAAAAACAGTGAATTGGACTTGTCATACATTTAAACATAGTGGTTGAACAATTTTTCAAGCTGATTGCAAACTTGAGTTAACAGAATTAATATTTACACATGTACGCTAGGTTTTCTTATAGGACTGTCATAGCCTTCCACAATGACCTTGTCGCTGTAGGGACCTGGTAATATTACATTTCTACATGGTTGACTTTTACATACAATGCCCCCTGCATTATGGGTTGCAATACTTAAATAGGGGATATATTAATATTTTCAAAGGGAAGTTTTTCTCAGCCAAAAGGGTTATTTTGACAGGCTGGGCTGCAGGTTTACCCTGTAGCAGTCAGGTGACATTGTCACCTGAGGCCACCTTTTCCTTGTTACACTCATGACTGCATAATAGGTGCTGCAATACACAGTTGACATCTAACTTTACACGCCATAGTGTAGTTTCAACACCATTTATGATGGCTTCACAGGAGAGGTGAATATAACTATATAGCCTTAGCCAATTTTTACATGTTTTGAGGTGAGAGCAGATACTGGGCACTGGACAGCGATGACCTACTGTCCAGAGTATAAAAACCACCAATAAAATTAAGCAAACAAAATGTGGTGACCAGAAAATGGCCAATTTCTCACACAAGTGTTACAACCTTGGTATTCGCAGATTCCAGAAGTACCCACATCTGGGCTATTGCTATATCCAGGTGGAGGTTCAATGATGCAGATGTCACATGGATATAGGAATGAATAATGGTAATTATTTGCCTTTCTTTAGTTGATCATATATGTCCAAGTAAAGTAAGGCTCCTCATTCTTGCAACATTTGTAGAAATTGCTTTTTTCTTTTTGGGGACAATCTAGATACAACCTTGGGTGAGATTGCTGGTGCATTGGATCCCTTATGGTTCAGATAATCATAATTTTCTTACAGTATCATGACCTGTCTGCAATGACGTGTTTGTGACTTATATTAATTGGATTGGCAATATTATCTGTATGTTCATGGGGTTTTGGCTGGAGGATAGGAGGAAACAGCAGAAGGTATGATTGTATGGGAAGTATCTTGGTCATGTCCCCTCCCTGGAAATTTTAATACGTGTATATGTTCCATTTTCACTTTTCTTTACGTTTATAGAAAGGTGGTTAAACTTAATTCTAAACAGAGAACAAGATCATTATCGCCTTCCAGCTTAGTGTTAAAGTTTAGAAAACACATTTACACTTTTTAAGTCCCTGCAGTAGCAAATTATTCCTCCTGCCATCAACACTTACACTGATGTTGGGGACTATAACGTGAGAAATGTGGTCACCCATTCATGTTGCTGGAACTAAAAATAGGATTACTAAGAAATCAAAGACCCCCTAATTCCAGGAAAAATTCACATTTTTACAATAGCAAATTCTATGCTAATCTGTTTTTTTGATTTGTGTTTAAACTTTCTTTTCCCTTTTAAATTGTGCAGACTGCGTTTTCTATCACTTAGGTTTCTTCTGACTTTCCATTTGAGGCCAACTATGTCGGTCCTCTTGCTGAACTATTATTTGGTTCCAGCTGTTTGCTTACTTTGGAGGCAGACCTTATGTTCATCCTCTTACATTATTTAATTTTGACTTATTGTGCTCATTTCCCAGGATTTGACTACTGAGTTTTTTGCCTACTGAAATGATCCTGATTTGAAATAAAGTTTTATTATTTTTTTACTTTGAATTCTTGTCTTGTAAATGTGTTATTAATTAATACTAAGCCTACGTCATACGAAGACTGAGATAACCCCGATCCTGCACATCAACTTTATAATTCTTTCATTAGATCGTGGATGCAAGTGTGCCACCTTTTATTGACTTAACATGAAGCTGTTTCTTACTTAAGAGACTGATTTTGTACGCTGTAACCTTTACGTCAAAAATCATAGAATTTACTTCTAGCTTTAAAAATGTAATATAGCACTATAATAACAGGATGCCTGGCTACTTATTGATGAATTGCCACCATGCTATACTTTTGCAAGATATAAGGTCTTAGAATTTCATAATGACATAAATATTCTGTTAGACCTAAATATATATATATATATATATATATATATATATATATATATATATATATATATATATATATATGACTTTAAAGTAATGTAACTTACTTTGGATGCCGAATGTCTGGCAGAGATCTGTCCAGAGGAAGGTTATTGCTCACAAAAATATTAAAGCCATTTTCTCGATATGCGGTGTCATCCTGCTCTTCTTCACTGAGAGGGTATGGTTTGCCATGCTCACCTTTGCCTGAAAAAGAAGGTTAAATAATAATCACAAGAAGCACCATAAAACAGACGTATGAACGGTTTCAATTTGTTAACAACAATTTTCTTTTCATAATTATGCATGAAACAATTTTACAAATGAGTTCTCTCTTTGGAACTCTTTTATCACAGAGACACCATTATGTGCTCTGTAGAAAGTGGAAAGCACTGGGAAAAGGTTTCAATGCTCCTTGGTTTTGCACTCTGCATAATTTCAAAATTATAGGTGGAGCATCCCACTCGAAGGGATGTTCACCTTATGTAGAAAATGTTAAAATAGCCACACCAAGCTCAACAGTAGTTACACAGATGTGAAAATGGGTATACCGACTTTTTTCACATTTACCAGGCCTCATCCCAGCCAGACTAAAGATGTGTGGTTAAATGCCTTTATTGTTGGAGGGGCAACAGAGTTGCCCTGGGAAGGTAACTCCGGTAGTCCAAACCATGATTGTTGTGGCAATACACCAAGATGCCACCCGTTGATTTGAATTTCTGAGGAAGACATGTTGGTGTTCCTGTGCGCATGTATAAAAAGCCCACTAGCTAAAGGAGAAGAAACAATCCTATGTGCAGCAAATATTCCTTCTCTACAGTGTCATTGTATGAAATATGAATTCTCTGACTGGTGACTTCAGATTTTTCACCTTTTACTGGGTGCTACATGTGTCCTGACTTTGAAAATGTGTATGCTTTACTCATGCTAACTAGCAGTAAAGTGCCTACACCTCCCTTTAAACACGGTTGAATTGGCCCTAGTCCCTAGTATATATTACCATATATACCCAGAACATGGAATTTAAATGCCTCCAGTGGACGCAGCGCCTATAATGCCATTGACTACTGTGGCAGTGCAAAGACCTATCATTGTAGCATGAATATGGCAGTTTAAGAGCTGCAATTCGATCTCTTAAAATAGACCTAGGATGCTAACACAATTCTTCTGCATCCACTGTCTGGTTACCCTGCTTTTGTTCTACCAGGTTTCTGTTTCTGGGTTTATTAGGAGTACTGTGGCTACTTCAAACTAGATTTGAGCGTTAGATGTGGGAGGACACTGAATTACCATTATAAACTTCTCACACATGTGAGAAAGTAGCCTCTTTCTAGCATGGTCATCCCTATTTGTGGCCTGTTTTTCAGTGTGTTTGACTGTGTCACTGGGATCCTTCTAGCCAGGGCCCGGTGCTTATGGTTTGTGGCCTACTTGTCAGTATGTTTCACTGTTTTTGTCAGTATGCTTGACTGTGTCACTGGGATCCTGCTAACCAGGACCCCAATGCTTATGCTCTCTCTGTTCCCAAAATTGTCACTACAAATTGGTAACCCAGTATTTCATCCCAAATTGGCATACTGCTGCTGCATTTCACAGCCATTTACATTGCACCAGGTCACTTATAAGTCACCTATACGTCAGGCCTTCCAACCCTAAAGGCTGGGTGCAAAGTACCTGTTTGTGAGGGCACCCCTGCACTAGCAGAGGTGCCCCCCACGTCGTCCAGGATCATGTTTCCAGACTTTGTGAGTGCGGGACACCATTTTACGCGTGCACTGGATATAGGTAAATACCTATGTCCAGCTTCACAGTGGTAACCCCGAATATGGCCATGCTAGGTGTCTAACAACTGGGCATTATACCCCAATACTGATTCCAGCATTGGTTGCAAAATCCCATGCACTCTGGGGGCTCCACAGTGGACCCCCAGTACTGCCATACCAGCCTTCTGAGGTTTCCAGGCAGCCCCAGCTTTTGCAACCTCACAGACAGTTTTCTGCCCTCCTTTTGCTTGAGCAGCTCAAGCCCAGGAAGGCAGAACAAAGGATTTCCTTTGGGAGAGGAATGTTACACCCTCTTCCTTTGGAAATAGGTTTTACAAGCATGGGAGTAGTAGCCTCCCAGAGCCTCTGGAAA
Organism: Pleurodeles waltl; assembly: GCF_031143425.1. Lineage (NCBI taxonomy): Eukaryota > Metazoa > Chordata > Amphibia > Caudata > Salamandridae > Pleurodeles > Pleurodeles waltl. The sequence goes on along the minus strand of NC_090437.1, from coordinate 812,393,308 downwards.
TGCTTTGAAGGGCACAGATGGTGCCCTCCTTGCATAATCCAGTCTACATTGGTTCAGAGACCCCCAATCCCTGCTCTGCATGAAACTTGACAAATGAAAGGAGACTGACCACTCCCCTGTCCATCACCACCCCAGTGGTGGTGCCCAGAGCTCCTCCTGAGTGTCCCTGGGATTTGCTTTCTTGGATTCCAAGGTTGTGGGGCACTCTGGAGCATCTGAGTGGCCAGTACTAGCAGGTGACATCAGAGCCCTCCCCTGTTAGGTAACCAATCTCCCTTTCAGGGCTATTTAGGGTCTCTCCTCTGGGTGTTTCCTCTGATTCGGATTGCAAGACTCCAGCAGGAATCCTCTGCAACCTTTACTTTATCTTTTATCGACAGAACCTCAGCTGAACCCTCCAGGAACTCTACAAACTGCAACAAAGAAGCAAAGATTACTTCTGCAACATTGTAATTTCACCTCCTGCCAGCAACTGCAACAGTTTCCATGCCGTGCATCCTCCGAGGACTGCCTGTCTTCAGCCTGCACCAGAAGAACTGAAGGAATCTACCGGAGAGTGACAGAGTCACTTCCCTGCTTCAGTAGGCACCTCTCTGCAGCGACGACTGGTGGTGTGAGACCCCTCTCCAGACCATGAGCGTGGATCCAGCAACATGGGTGGTGGACTAAAGTGACCCCGACAGTCCCAAGGTCCAGTGGTCCAACATTAGTGGAGGTAAGAGCTTGCCTCCCCATGCAAGACAGCACTACTTGACTCACCGTTGCCAAGGCTTGTGTGTGACTTTCCAAGAAGTTCTTTGTGCATAGTACAGCTTAGGTCCCCAGCACTCCATCCTGTGATGCATAGTTTCCTGAGTGGTTCTCCAGTGGCGTGGGATCCCTGTGTGTCATGCTGCATGGGCCTCTATTTGCACCTTCTTTGTCCCCATGCTGTGGGACTCCTGTGCACACTGACTGGGCTTCTAAGGGCTCTCTGAGTTGCTGAGAGCCCCCTCTGTCTCCCTCTCCTGGGTAGAGGCCACCAGGTCCCTCCTGGTCCCGGGCAGCACCATTTTCCACTAACCACAAGCTTTGCATGTGCCAAGGCTTGTTGACAGAATCCAGCGACGCAAACCAGACTTCATTTCTCCATCCGGCATGGGACATCTTCTGCACCAACCAGGAACCCGCTACTGTCTTTCTGGATGCATAACTGACTTTGTCTTCTCTCTGGTGGTTCTTCTTTTGCACCTTCATCCGGGTTGGCAGGGGTTCCTGTGCTCCCTGGACTCTTCAGTGCTTCTTGGACTTGGTTCCCTTCTTTCACAGGACTTCAGGTCCAGGAATCCATCATTGGTGTCTAGCAGTCTCTTCTGGTTCTTACATAATCTTCCATCACGACTTCTTGTGTGTTTCAGGAAACTTACTGTGATTTGCTCCTGTTTTCCTGGGCTCTGGGGTGGGGTATATTACTTACCTTTGATGTTTTATTACACTCCCAGCACCCCTCTACAAACTACATTTGCCCAGGTGGGAAACCGACTTTCACATTCTACTATTTTAGTATATGATTTGTGTTTCCCCTAGGCTCATTGCAACCTATTGTGATTTTCACTTTTTTCACCGTTTTCTGACTGTGTACTTACCTGTTTTTGGATACTAGTGTATATATTGTGTATATTACTTACCTCCTAAGGGAGTATATTCTCTAAGGTATTTTTGGCATTTCTGTCACTAACATAAAGTACCTTTGTTTTTGTAACACTGAGTATTTTATTTCATGTGTGTGAGTACTGTGTGACTACAGTGGTATTGCAAGAGCTTTGCATGTCTCCTAGTTCATCCTTGGTTGCTCTGCTACAGCTACCTCTAGACGGCCTAGCTGCTAGAGACTGACTACATTTCACTAATAAGGGATAATAGGACCTGGTGTAAGATGTAAGTACCTTTGGTTCCCACTACAAACCAGGCCAGCCTCCTACAACACATATCCCCCGCCCTCACAACTCACGTTTAATGTGACTGGAGACATTTGCCAATTTAACAAAATGTCCACAGTGGGCATGGTTGGCCCTAGGAACTTTTATACCATTGATTGGGGTGTTCCAGGGACTCACTCCCACCCACTAGCTCATGCTGCCAGTCATTAATGTGGCACCTCCAGGCACCCACTTCTGTACACTCCTGAACCTGATAAAGATCTAAAGGGGACTGAACCTGCTGTCTGTGACCTGAGAAGAGACCTGAACAACTAGATCTGCTCTCTCTTGTACCCAGGATGTAGAAGTGGACTCCAAGACTCAAAAGGCTAACCTTATTTTGAAGCTACAGAGATACAATAGACCATTCCTGCAAATGCCCAGCTGACTCGTGGCAACTAGACATGGACATGACCTTGCTGTTGGCCTCCAGCTGACACCCTGTGAGTCTCTAAGTGTCTCCTGTGAGGTCCTGGCTGGCTTCAGAAGTGTACTCCTGTAGTGAATTGTGAATTAAAGGTCTAAAGTCAGAAGGTAAGGTCATTGGGCAGGACGAGCCTAGTTGGTGTATCGGACCAGTGCTCTATTGCAGTCAGCATTAAATTGTGCCTAATTACAGTCTACCACAACCATTGACTATCCGTGGCCCTTTATGCTTCTTGGCACTATTCCTACTTAAAATAAAAAAAATAAAAACATTTCTCAGGTTCACCATATTGTATTTTCGGCATTTTAGTCTCATTTTGTCTACTAAATTTTACTCTACTTTTTCAATTTGGTTTGTGATTTGTATTATTTTGCATTTTCACCTTACTTCTATTTTGATACTGCATAAATACTTCACACATTGCTCAAAGTTAAGCATGTCTGCTCTCTACCACACCTATCAAGGGTTTGAGCTTGGGTTAAGTTAGCGGCTGTGAGTGTTCACCTTGATAAGGGTTCTGATTATTCCTTAAGTTAGGTAGTCACACCCAAGTGCCCCGAATAATAATCTAATTTCTTATTATCGTGCTAGTCCAAAAAACGCTTCATGTGTATTAGGACCCCTCAAAAGATCTATAATACATTCTTCATGAACATGAGGCACAATATTGATTAAAACAAATTTGTGAACACAAGGAGAGATACCTTTTACGCCATTGCACACATGAGTGTAGGTGTGTGAATATGATGGCAAATTCCTGTAAAAGGGCCTCTGAAGCTCGTTGTGGGACTCTACAAGATAAGACACTCCCCACCAACAGCAGAAAATGCATGACGGTCCTGGGCAGGAGTGAAATACTTTGATGGTGTGACCATCACACAACATGCTGCCTCTTCATGCCTCTTCCATGATCTATGCAGAGAAGAAGCCAATTATCTAGACCAGGAATGAATCCTCACTGAACTGTATCTGTCCAGGACTCGTTCAGCTCTTACTTCAAACACCTATGAGTCCTTGCAGGGTAAAATTCAACAAGTCAGCCTGGTCGTCCCTCACAACACAAGACGCATCAAACCAAGCACCACAGAGGAAATATACAGAGGAATGCATGGAGCTGGCCACATGTTGATCCTTTGGCCCTACCTACTCACCTCACTCCCTGAGGAGCCCCAAACTGGTGAATAGTTCTGTTTTTATGGCCACTGAGAGGGTAAACCACCCTTCGGCCCCTACCGCAAAACCTGATTAGTAATAGCATAATGTGGAGCTTTAAGGATGCAGAGGCCGATGACTAGGTTTAAAAAGAGCCCTGATTTAGTGACTAAATTGAGTTTACCGAATTTAATTTCTCATTACTATATTACATTTGAGATTAATGTTTTTTTTTTATTTCAGATTACTGGTCTCGTACAGGATTACCATTCTGTTTGAAAATGACCAAAAATGTGTTTCCTACTGCGTATTTTATTGTGTTATGTGTAACTTCTGCTACGTTGACTATTAATACTGCACATATAGTTTTTATAAAAGTGTTGTGCTGTCACACAATTCTGGATAGACATAAATCCTTTTTTCAGTTGTGATACATCTATCCCAATGCAGTTAGATACTTTATTTCAATTATGATAAGAGTGTGGCACTGAAAGTAGACTTGGCCACATACCACCCTCTTAGTGAAGCCTCAGCTGAAACACATACTCTTGGATGAAGCAGAGCTGTCTATGTATGAATAGCTATGGAATAGGAACTCCTTAGAGCGGGAAAATAATCTGGCCCGTCGTCCTCTGGTCAAATTAAGTAATAGACATCCCATTTCTTATGCTACATCTGTAATGCGTTTCTACTCAAATTGAAAAAAAAGAGAAATACCTAAAATTAGTGAAAATGGTGGAAGTGTGTGTGACTCTTAGAAATACACGTTTTCAGATGTGTCTTAGGCTTGCAATCAACTCTTCTCACATACTAGAGACCAGTTTTGGTTTGGATGTTTTGGTTAATCATACTATGAATTCACAATTAGCACAACCCAGAAAATGCAACATTAAAACACGGATGCACCTTGAACATTATGGCCCGCCAATGCTGCTAATTGTTCTAATTACACCAATGCCATGAGATTTCCACACTTGGCAGCAAACTGCTGGGATGTTTATAAATAGAAAAAACAACACAAACCTACGTTCGGTCGAAGAAATAAATCTCCACCCCTGCCTTCTCGCTTGTTTTGTGCATAAGGCCCGCGTTGTGTATCTCTTGGAATATTTTCATCATTAAATGTTCTATGTGATAAAAATGTTGAATCTAATGCTGCTAGACGGAATAAAATGAACGTGATGAACGAGGCTGCTTGATCAATCGAGCTTTTGTTTTAATGTCTGATCTATCTTGTAGGACACGTGAGATAAAAAAAGGAAAGCAGTATTTATGATCCACACTCTGCGAATGAGTGAAATGCGAGCGGAAAGTCATTAGTCACCCATCCAATGTTGTAAACAGAAAGACAAAAGGTTTCAAGGTCTATAGCATTATGAGTGCTATCGCAGTTAATTCAGTTGTGAAGCCCACCCTTACTTCATAAACCCACGGGGAAGCGTGCAACAGCAGCCCGGGAGACGTCCTGTTCCTCATCAGCTCCATGAAACAGTGGCTCATTAAGTGGAAGTTGTTACCTCTCCTTTTAGAAATGGCGGGGCACCAGATGAGGATGACTACAACAGGAGGAGTGCCCTTAAATAATGGCATCTTGGAGAGAAAAGGGTTTAGAATTAATTAAACGGACCAGTTTCTTCTTCTTTCATTACTCATGCACTGAACACAATGGTAAATGTGCATGCAAATAAAACACATTTACAGCGTTGTCATTATTTACACACACACGCGAGGGCGCGTGCACGTGCAACTTTTTCCTTTAGAAGGTGTGTTAGACCAGGCATCCTTGGCATGGTTTCCCCTGTCTTTGTGCTCCTGCTTCCTGTATTGTTGACTTTGTGCTGGATTTGGTTGTTGCTGTTTTTTGGTACTGTGGGCACTTTACCACTGCTGACCAGTGCTAAAGTGCAAGTGCTCCCTAAGAAATTTGTGTTTATGATTGGTGACGGATGATTGGCATATCTGATTCACTAGTAAATCCCTAGTGAACTGCACTATGTGTGTCCAGGGACTATAAATCAAATTCAGATACAGGTCTGGAGTTTGAAGTCTCTGAACTCACAATTTAAAAATACATCTTTTGGTGCTGTTGGTTTTTAGAATGTAAGTTTGAAAATGCCACTTTTGGAAAGTGGGTATTTTCTTGCATAACCTTTCTGTGTCTCTGCCTGGTTGCTGAATACACGTCTGGGTCAGGATGACAGTTGGGCTGGTTGTGAATTCACTGTAGACTGTCATATAAAGGGGGCTGAGGTGTGCCCTGCATATCCTGATGGGTCTTCCTGTGGATAGAGTGGTGAGAGGAGCTAACACTTGTACCTGAATAAGGCTGTGCCTGTCCTTACACAATGCAGTCTCCAACCCCCTAGAGTATGTCTGGGACCAGGGCAGGAAAGGCAGGGTCTTGTGCACTACAAATACTTTCCTTTGAAGTTTGTTTACTTCAAAGGCAGAAATGAGTATAAGTATTGGAGCCAAAACCCCGTACTTTTAGAACACTTCTGAATAAAGAGGAGACCCTTTCAAGAAGAAGAGCTGAAGAGCTGTGAGGAAGAGTACTGCTCCTTTGCTGTTAGTGCTTTGCTGGGTTGGCCTGCAGTTGCTGCTTCTGCTTTGGAGAGGACAGAGACTGAACTTTGCTGTGTATCCTGCTTGTGAAGACTCTTCAAGTGCTTGGACTGAGCTTTCCTCCCTGTTAAGAAGTCTCAGGGACATCAAAGACTTTACCTGCGAGCCCCTGGGTTCCCTTGTTGAGGACTCTGACTTGCCAAGAGGTGACAACTCTGGTTCCTGGGCCCTTAGGAGTGAAATCTGGCATAAAACAAGATGAACCAGGTACACCGACTCATGACAACTCCAGAACCAGTGCCACTGCCCTACTCTGTGCCTCTGCCTGCACCCAAAGCCATGGTCCCTGCTGAAGTGAGGGGACCATGACTGACTTCACTGGATCACAAGCAACCAACGCCTCACCTCCCCTGCGTAGCAGTAAGGAACCAATGCATCACCTACCGCATAGCAGCAGGGAACTGATGCTGCACCGGCTCCAGGGATGCCTTACCTCCCCGACTCCATGCCACGTCTTTGACTCTGCCTCATTTCTAAGGTACTGTACCTGGGGTCCATGCTACTCCATGCCCAGCACCGCATTTCCGTGCGAGTGGCATCAGACTGTTGGGAACAACTCCGTCACGGTAAGAGCACCAGTTGGAGCTATTATGTTTCTAAGCACTTTATTGGGAATGCCATCTTTGAAAATTCATATTGCTGCTTGTGTATGTTGGATTTTTGTTATTTTGGTCCTATTTTACTTATTTCAATATTGGCTATTTTTCTAAACTGGTGTGGTGTCCATTTGTAGTGTTTTGACTGTGTTACTGTGTGTGGGTACAAATACTTAACGCTGACCCTGAGATAAGCCTGACTGCTCATGCCCAGTTACCAAGGGGTGAGCAGGGGTTATCTTAGGAGTCTGACTCCCTTACCCTGACTAGAGTGAGGGTCTGAGACCCCATTTCTAACAACTTGTGTACACATGTGTTCAGTGTATTTGTGGAAGGGTGGAGAGTGTCATGCTGAGGGGTGGTAAGCAGCTAGGGGGCCAACCCTCATACAAGATAACACACCTTAACAGATGTTTTTAGGTCGAGCCTAGGCAGGACATGTGCTGTCTCTTTGAGACATGCTGTAATCAGTTCATGGGTTTTCATCCTGCCCAGTAGCTTTGTATTTGTTATTTGGTGTTTCTTTGAAAAAGGCTTCTTTGCTATTGTGTAATTTATCATTTTAGTCCTGCCTTGTGCTCATTTGTTTCCTTCCCTGGAGCAGGGACTAACTACTTGTATTGTTAAACTCTAATTATCTGTTGTTTGTGTGCACAATGTTCTCATTGGTTACTTGTCTGCTTCTTTACTGGTTGTGTTTTGAACTCCATCAGACTAACAGCTCTGCACTGCTTTTGTTTATTGTTTTATTTGGAATCCCAAAATGTCTATGCTGTTTAGTGCTGTAAACTTCATTTGATGAGCAGCCTTGTAGGCGCATTTTGTTCCAAAAGGACCTACTTTTACCATACCAAGACTCAAACCCAGTTCCCCAGCTCCAAGTTTTGCACTTCTGGCCAATACACAACATCCTCTGACCGGCCCCTTCGCTTCTATTTTTGGTACTCCTCATGGTTGGGTCACTTCGCCGCCGCTCCTCGTAAATCCCCTCAACACAGCCCACCTCTCATTCTATTAATCATGTTTTGATTGTCTCCCTCACATCTGCTGATGTGGTTACAGATAAAAGCTATTGCAGTGGCTCAACAAAGGCCCTTGCAGACCCTGCGGTGCGGGGGGGGGGTCCTGAGCTGCAGAGGACACCCTCAGCACAGCACCTAGCCTGAGTGAGTCTGAAGGGGGGGCCCTTCATGTTCATTGCAGGGGAGGTCCTCCAGTTACATTATGGAACTGCCCTACTTTATCTTTTGCTGCAGTGCAAAGCTCTCCTATACCTTAATTTCTGCTTGCGTGGCACACAAAATTGTTATCCCTGAGGGCCACAAAATCACCTGAAGAGACCGCACCAACAAACCAGGAGGAGGAATCGCCATAGTCCACAGGAGCTCCATCAGGATCTCAACCGACACCCACAACGACCTAGATGCCGCTGAACTCCTGCACTTCCAGATACACGTCAACGCCATCACCACCCTGAGAGGAACCCTCGTCTACAGACCCCCGCCCACAATTCTGCGACGCCATGGCCGACACAATCAGCACCCAGGCCCTCGCCTCCACGGACTACATGCTCCTCGGCGCCCTGAATTTTCACGTGGAGAACACCGGCGAAAGCAACTCCTCAGCCCTACTGGACAACCTCGACCTCAAGCAACTTGTCACTACGTCCACCCACTCAGCCCGCCATACACTCAATGCCATCTTCTCCACCAGTAGCCATGTCACCTTCACCCATACCACCGAACTCCACTGGACCGACCACCATTGTGTCCAGTTTTCCTTCCAGAAACCCACCGCCCACCACCAACAGCATCAGATCCCTCACCGCAAGTGGAACAAGATCTCCAAGGACCAACTGATCTCCACCCTCGCCCACACCCCACCACCCAACACCAGCGACCCCAACACCACCGCCCTCAACCTCAAGCAATGTCTTGAGACTGCGCCAACACCCTCGCTCCAATCAGGGAAACCACCAACATCCGCACCAGCAAGAAAGCTCCCTAGTTCACCGCAGACCTTCAGGCCTCGAAGCAAGAATGGCGAAAAGCCGAGAAGATCTGGCGCCAAGGACAAACAGAAAGCAACCACGCCACCCTCAAATCCGCCATCCGCAAACATCACCAGCTCATCCGGACCACAAAAAGATCTTTCTACAAAGAACGAATTGGCAACAACGTACACAACAGCAAGGAGCTCTTCAGCATCATCAAGGAACTCGCCAACCCCAACTCCTGCTCTGCCGACCCCCCTCACTCACAAGACCTCTGCGACTCCCTAGCCACCTTTTTTCACCGCAAGATCACAGACATCCATGGCAGCTTCGCACCACCATCCCCCTCCACCACTATCAAGTCCGACCCCAACGCACCCATCCACACCAACGACGAGGAAACCACCAAGACCATGAGCACCATCCACTCCGGTTCACCTGCCGACCCCAGCCCTCACCACGTCTTCAATAAAGCCAGCTAAATCATCGCTCCCCAGCTGCAGACCATCATCAACAGTTCCTTTGAGACCACCATCTTCCCAGAGAGCTGGAAACAAGCCAAAGTCAACGCTCTGCTCAAAAAGCCCAAAGCTGACCCCGAAAACCTCAAAAACCACTGGCCCATCTCCCTACTCCCCTTCCCTGCGAAGGTCATCGTGAAGATAGTCAACATCCAACTATCTCGCTGCTTGGAGGACAACAGCCTACTCGACATCTCGTAGTCTGGCTTCCGCAAGAACCACAGCACCGAGACCTTCCTTATCGCTTGCACCAACGACATCAGGAGCAAGCTCGGCAAAGGTGAAACAGTTACCCTCATCCTCCTTAACATTTCCGCAGCCTTTGACATCGCCTGTCACCACAACCTTCGCACACGTCTCCATGACACCGGAATCCGCCACAGAGCCCTGGATTGGCTCACATCCTTCCTCTCTAGCAGAACCCAAAGAGTCCGCCTCCCCCCGTTCCTGTCAAAAGCCACCAAGACCATCTGCGGAGTACCCCAGGGATCCTCACTCAGCCCCACCCTCTTCAATGTCTACATGGCACCGCTCACCAACATCGTACGATCCCACGGCCTCAACATCGTCTCCTACGCAGACGACACTCAGCTGATCCTCTCTCTCACGAAGGACCACACAACTGCCAAGACCAATCTTCACACGGAATTCATGCCATCGTCAACTGGATGGAGAAAAGCCGCCTCAAATTGAACTCGGAGAAGACCGAGATCATCATCTTCTGCTCCAACAAAGCAGCATGGGACGACTCCTGGTGGCCTGCCACTCTGGGAGCTGCCCCAACACTCACCGCCCACGCACGCAACCTCGGCTTCATACTGGACTCATCGCTCTCTATGACCCAGCAAGTCAACGCCATCTCATCCTCATGTTTTAACACCCTTCGCAAGACCTTCAGATGGATCTCCCTTGAAACCAGAAGAACGGTCACCCACGGCCTCATTAGCAGCAGACTGGACTATGGCAATGCTCTCTACGCGGGAACAGCGGTTAAGCTCCAGAGAAAACTTCAGCGCATCCAGAACGCCTCAGCACGACTCATCCTCAACCTCCCTTGTCACTAACACATCTCAGCCCACCTCAGAGACCTCCACTGGCTCCCCACCAAGAAAAGGATCATCTTCAAACTCCTGATCCACGTTCACAAAGCTCTCCACGACGCTGGACCTGCCTACCTCAATGTGCGTCTCAATTTACACATACCAACACGCCAGCTCCGCTCCGCCAACCTCGCCCTCACGACCGTCCCCCGCATCCACCGGACCACAACCAGCAGCAGATCCTTCTCCCAACTTGCCGGCAAGACCTGGAACTCCCTCCCCATCAGCCTGCGTCTGACCCAGTACCTCCTGACCTTCAGGAAGCGCCTCAAGACCTGGCTCTTCGAGCAGTAGCACACACCAGCACCTTGAGACCCTACTGGGTCTTAAGAAATTACTGATTGATTGATTGATTAAATAAATATATGTACAAATAAATATTAAAGCTCATTGTGCCTCATTCTACTCAGAGGAGGTACAGCCAGCTGCACTGCAGAAACTTCCCTGAGTGGGGCCCCTTTTCCTTCAGCAATTGCAGTGGGGTCACTTAGCCGCCACAGCTCACAAGCCCCTCTCAAAGTGGCCCCTCTCTCAGTCTACTGCTGCTGGAGGTGTCTAGTTCTCCTCAGAGAAGGTACAGCCAGCTAGAGAAGCAGGACCTAGGAGCGGTGCTGCAGGGCACTGATCATTGTGTCGCATAGGTTCTCGTTATCCTAATGAGACTACTGGATTTGGGTGGCAGAATCATCTGAATTGTAGGGTACTGAGTACAATACCACACCATATGACACCTGACTGTCTAATCTGGATCTTCCGGCTAACTAGCAGTGCCTCATCTCTGCCAAAGAGCAGGGATGATTGTGGAAACTGGGCGCATGACAAGAAAGACTCCTCTGGGGAATCGTGGTCGATCAGATCTCACCCCTTTCTCTCGGTCACATTAGTCTCACACAGGCAAAGACAGACAGAGTCAGAATATCATTTAAAGGGTTTATTGAAGTAACTGCATCTTAGATACAATGGTATGTATTGCAATAAAACACAATAGAAGAACATTTGTGACAAGAAGAGTGAAACACAAAGTCCCACCATACTGTCACTAAGAGTGATATATGTCTTTCCTACCTAAACTATGTTAGAGCACAGTGTGATAAATCCAAATCCGCCCTTCAGGTTTCTCCCCAGGGATGAAATCATCCCCCATACCTGAGCAAGGAAGCCTGTTGTCTTAAGAGACACTGTCCCCATGTAGGCCAGGGGTTCGGCAGTCTGAGCAAGCAGCTATAGCGAAGACGTTCAGGAATCAGCATGCAGTCGTGGTCATCTGGCTGGAATCTCCTTATAATGTGCATGGGCCAGAGAAGTGTTTTTATAATAAAACAATCAATCAACCAATCAATCAAGGATTTATAGAGAGCGCACTAATCACCCGTTAGGGTCTCAAGGCGCTGGGGGGGAGCTACTGGTCATAGAGCCATGTCTTGAGGCGTTTCCTGAATGTCAAGAGGTCTTGGGTCTGGCGAAGGTGGAGCGGTAGGGAGTTCCAGGTCTTGGCGGCTAGGTGAGAGAAGGATCTTCCTCCGGCGGTGGTGCGGCGGATGCGGGGGATGGAGGCGAGGGCGAGGCTGGCGGAGCGAAGATTGCGGGTGGAGGTGTGGAAGGTGAGTCTGTCATTGAGGTAGGCTGGGCCTGTGTTGTGGAGGGCCTTGTGTGCGTGGATGAGGAGTTTGAAGGTGATCCTCTTTGATACTGATAGCCAGTGAAGGTCTCTGAGGTGGGGGGAAATGTGGTCACGGCGTGGGATGTCCAGAATGAGGCGGGCGGATGCGTTCTGGATTCTTTGCAGTTTTGTTAGGAGTTTGGTTGTTATTCCTGCATATAGGGCGTTTCCGTAGTCCAATCGGCTGCTGACCAGGGCGTGGGTGACAGTTTTCCTGGTTTCTACGGGAATCCACTTGAAGATTTTGCGGAGCATGCGGAGAGTGTTGTAGCAGGAAGAGGAGATGGCATTGACCTGCCGAGTCATGCTGAGTGTGGAGTCCAAGATGAAGCCTAGGTTGCGTGCGTGGGTGGTGGGTGAGGGCGCGGTTCCTAGGGAGGTGGGCCACCAGGAGTCATTCCAAGTTGATGGGTTGGTGCCAAAGATGAGGATTTCTGTCTTGTCTGTGTTTAACTTGAGGTGGCTTGATTCCATCCAGCTGGCGATGGCGTGAAGTCCGTTGTGGAGGTTGTTCTTTGCAGTTGTAGGGTCTTTCGTGAGGGAGAGGATGAGCTGAGTGTCGTCTGCGTAGGAAACTATGTTGATGTGGTGGGTTCTTGCGATGTTGGCGAGGGGGGCCATGTAAACGTTGAAGAGCGTGGGGCTGAGCGAAGCTCCTTGGTGAACGCCACAGATGATTTTGGAGGCTTCTGACAGGAACGGTGGGAGGTGGACTCTCTGGGTTCTGCCTGAGAGAAATGACGAGATCCAGTCGAGTGCCTTGTTGCGGATTCCAGCGTTGTGGAGGCGTGTGCAGAGAGTGTGATGACATACCGTGTTGAAAGCTGCGGAGAGGTCCAGGAGGATGAGTGCTGCTGTTTCTCCTTCGTCGAGCATGGTACTAATGTCGTCTGTGGCAGCAATGAGTGCAGTCTCAGTGCTGTGGTTTCTGCGGAATCCGGATTGGGAGGTGTCGAGTACCTTGCTGTCTTCCAGGAACGGGGATAGTTGCCTGTTTACAATTTTTTCGATGACCTTGGCTGGGAAGGGGAGGAGGGAGATCGGCCGGTAGTTCTTGGGGTCGTCTGGGTCTGCCTTTGGTTTCTTTAGCAGGGCATTGATTTCTGCGTGCTTCCATCTTTCTGGGAAGGTGGCTGACTCAAAGGAGCTGTTGATGGTTTTGCAGAGGTGGGGGGGCGATGATGATGTTTGCCTTATTGAAGATATGGTGTGGGCAGGGGTCTGATGGTGATCCCGAGTGGATGGAGGCCATGGTGGTGGCGGTGTCCTCTATGTTGACGGAGGTCCAGGTGTTGAGGAGGTGGGTGTTGCTTGGAGTGTTGGGTTCTTGGGTGTTTGTAGTCAGCTGGTGGGTCTGGGGTTTGAAGCTATTGTGGATTTCTTCTATCTTTCGACGGAAGTGGGTTGCCAGTGAGTTGCAGAACTCCTGTGATGGCGGGGGTTCGTTGGAGCAGGTCCTGGGGGTGGAGAGCTCATTGACGATGCCAAAGAGCTCTTTACTGTTGTGAGCGTTGGCGTCGATGCGGTTTTTTAAGTGGGTCCTTTTGGTGGTGCGGATCAGTTGGTGATGTTTGCGTAGGGCATCCTTGAAAGCGATGTGGTTGGAGTTGGTAGGATCAAGGTGGCAGGTTTTTTCCATTCTGCGACAAAGCCATTTGGATTCCTGTAGTTCTGGGGTGAACCAGCTGGCCTTGATTCTGTGGGAGGTGTTTGGGTATTTTTTGAGCGGTGCGAGGGTGTTGGCACAATCTTCTATCCAGCGATGCAGGTTGGTGGTGGCTATGTTGGGGTCCAGGATCCCAGGGGCTGGGGCCCGGGCGAGAATGGAGATCAGTTGATCCGTTGATATTTTGCTCCAGTTGCGTCGGGGGGTTGTGTGCGGTAGTGGTGAGTGACTGTTTTTTGGTAGGAGAAGTGGATGCAGCGGTGGTCTGTCCAACTGAGTTCGGTGGTGTGGCCGAAAGAGACGTGGTTGCTGGCTGAGAAGATGGGGTCGAAGTGTGTGGCCTGCAGAGTGGGTGGGTGTAGTGATGAGTTGCTTGAGGCCGAAGTTGGCGAGGTTGTGGATTAGGTTGGTGGTGTTTATATCGTTGTTATTGTCTAGGTGGAAGTTTAGGTCACCAAGGAGGATGTAGTCTGTTGAGGCGAGGGCTTGGGAGCTGATGGCTTCGGCGATGTCATCACAGAACTGCGGTCTGGGTCCAGGGGTCTGTAGACCAGTGTTCCTCTGAATGTGTTGTTGGCGTTGATGTGGATTTTGAAGCGGAGGTGCTCGGCGGAGTTGATGGTGTCGTGGGAGTTGGTGGAGACTCTTATGGTGTTTTTGTGGACTATGGCGATTCCTCCTCCTGGTCTATTGATTCGGTCTCTTCTGGTGATCTTGTAGTTTTCTGGTATGGCAATGGCTACTTCTGGTTCTGGGGCCGAATTCATCCAGGTTTCGGTGAGGAATGTGACGTCGGGCGAGTAGGTGGTCAGGAGGTCCCAGAGTTCAATTGCATGTTTGTGGATGGAGCGGGTGTTAAGTAGGATGCATCTTAGGCGGTTGTCTGTTTTGATTTGGAGTTTGGAGGTTAGGTTGCAGGTGAAATTGCAGGCTTTGCAGGAGAAGGGTCCTTTGGTGCGTGTCGGTGTGGACTGGAAGTAGATGGAGGAGCGTCCTGGATTAAGGGCGTGGAGTTCGTTGGCAGTGTAAAGGTGTTTGGTGGCGCTGGAGGCATGTTGGCCAGGGGGTCTGGCGCTGGGTGTGGTCTTGGCGCGGCCGGGCGCAGACGGGCTTGCCTTTGGCGCGCCTTCGGTGCACCAGCGGCGCATCCGTGCTGCGGCCGGCATAAGAGGGGAGGTGGGAGGGAGTGGCAGCTGGGAGGAGGGAGGGAAACCTCCAATGGGAGTGCAGGGGGCGGGGGCAGCAGGAGTCAGGAGCAGGAAGAGCTCAGAGGAGGAGGGAGGGGGCGGGGCCTTCCAGGAGAGGAGAAGCCAAGAAGCCCAAACAAGCCCAAACAAGCCCAGAGAAGCCCAGACAAGCCCAAAACAATGGCAGCACTTACCGGAGCAGTGGTGAGGAGGAAGCGACCTGCCTGCAAGGATGCAGGGTCAGAGGTGTGCTCTAGGAAAAATGTCCCCATGTAAGGATGTGTATGTTTCTGTGAGTGTCAGACACACAGCGTACCGCTTTTGCCAGCAACCCTATCTGACTGCAGCCTTGAGGAAATCACAAAGTGCAATACTAAGAACATGAGGATTTCCTAAGCAAAGGAACAAATAGCTAGAGAAAATGAAACAACACTGCAAATGTGGCTAATGCTAGAAAAATAAAGTGATTCTGAATAAAATATAACTGGGCTAAAGTGCACATCGGCAGGTCTAGTTTGCTAAAATAAAATGCTAAAATATGGCTACAATAGCTATACAACAATTGCAAATGGTTCAACTCTGGTTTCTTCCTCATGAACAGTTGCCAAGAAAGCTCCCTGGCCGACCCTGTTGCATGGTGCAGCAGACAAGGTGGCACAGGTGCCAAAAGTTCCAGGAAACCCACTGAACACTGATTATTGCTCTATGTTGCCACTAAACAAGCAGTCACAAGCACTGCTACCCTGCAGGCACCAGAGCCATGACTTGAATGATGCAGCAGGTGCAGTGGCACACGGACCAAAAGCTCCAGGATACCCACTGAATGCTGATTACTGCTGTATGTTGCTACTAAACAAGCAGTCACAAGCACAGTTATCTTGCAGGCACCAGTGCCATGATTTGAATTGAATGATGCAGCAGGTGCAGTGTGCTAGAAATGGGGTCTTTGGTTGGCCGTCAGGTTACCCCCTGTCCAAGCAAGGACCCTCCCTCTAGTCAGGGTAAAAGATAATCACCCTCAGCTAATCCCTGCTTACCCCCTTGGTAGCATGGCACGAGCAGTAGGCTAGGTGTAAAGTATTTGTACCAACACACACAGTAACTTAATGAAAACACTGCAAAATGACACAACACAGGTTTAGAACAATAGGAAATATTTATCTAAACAAAACAAAACCAAAATGACAAAAACCCCCAAGACACAAGTCAAGTTATCAATTAAAAAGCAAAAAGAGTCTTCATGTAATTTTAAACACACACTAACACTGTTGTCGTGAAAATGTACCTTGGGTGCGTCAAAAATAACCCCACATGGGCGAGTGTGCGTCTAAAAAGGGCTAGCGATGTGTCGATTTCACTCACGAGTGAGACCTTGCGTTGTTTCTCCTTTTGTCGGGCGTGTCGTTTCTTCTCTCCGCAGGAGAGCAATGCGTCGATCTGGTCAGCACTGTCGAGTCCGGGCAGGCCTTGCGTGGTTTTTACACGCCCAGCGGTACTTGCGTCAGAAATCCATCCGCGCGATAATCCGAAAACCACGCAGCCCGGGTTGCGATCTCCCAACCTCCGTCAGTGATGCTGCGTGTCGTTTCTCCAGCTCTGTGCGTTGATTCTTCCGTCGTGTTGCAAGCGAGTGTCGATTTTCAGTCACGAAGCCGGCTGCGTGTCGATTTTTCAGCCACAGATCGGAGTGGTGTCGATCTTTTCCCGGCGCGGCGTTCTGTGCGTGGATTTCTTCCTATTAGGCTGCCAGCTTCTCCTTTCACAGTCCCAGGAACTGGATGGGCACCACAGGGCAGAATAGGAGTCTCTCCAGAGATTCCAGGTGCTGGCAGAAAGAAGTCTTTGCTGTCCCTGAGACTTCAACCAACAGGAGGCAAGCTCTAAATCAAGCCCTTGGAGATCTTCACAAGATGGAAGGCACATAATGTCCAGTCTTTGCCCTCTTACTCTGGTAGGAGCAGCCACTGCAGGATAGATCCTCAAAGCACAGTCACAGGCAGGGCAATTCTTCTTCCTCATCTCTTCATCTCTTCTCCAGGCAGAGGTCCTCTTGGTTTCCAGAAGTGATCTAAAGTCTGTAGTTTTGGGTGCCCTTCTTATACCCAATTTCTCCTTTGAAGTAGGCCTACTTCAAAGCAAAGTCTCTCTTGAATGTGAAATCCTGCCTTGCCCAGGCCAGGCCCCAGACACTCACCAGGGGGTCGGAGACGGCTTTGTGTGAGGGCAGGTACAGCCCTTTCAGGTGTGAGTGACCACTCCTGCCCTCCCTCCTAGCACAGATGACTCATTGGGAAATGCAGAATACACCCCAGCTCCCTTTGTGTCACTGTTTAGTGTGAGGTGCAACCAGCCCAACTGTCAAACTGACCCAGACAGGGAATCCACAAACAGGCAGAGTCACAGAAATGGTATAAGCAAGAAAATGCTCACTTTCTAAAAGTGGCATTTTCAAACAAACAATCTTAAATCAACTTTACTAAAAGATGTGTTTTTAAATTGTGAACTCAGAGACCCCAAACTCCACATATTCATCCGCTCCCAAAGGGAATCTACACTTTAATCATATTTAACCTGTGAGAGGGACAGGCCTTGCAACAGTGAAAAACGAATTTAGCAATATTTCACTGTCAGGACATATAAAACACATTACTATATACCTTAACCATACACTGCACCATGCCCTTAGGGCTGCCTAGGGCCTACCTTAGCAGTGTCTTACATGTAAGAAAAGGGAAGGTTTAGGCCTGGCAAGTGGGTACACTTGCCAAGTCGAATTTACAGTTAAAACTGCACACACAGGCACTGCAGTGGCAGGTCTGAGACATGATTACAGAGCTACTTATGTGGGTTGCACAATCAGTGCTGCAGGCCCACTAGTAGCATTTGATTTACAGGCCCTGGCACCTCTAGTGCACCTTACTAGGGACTTAGTAGTAAATCAAATATGCCAATCATGGATAAACTAGTTAGGAGTGGTAAAGTGCCCAGAGTAACAAAACAGCACAATCAGAGTCCAGCACACATCAACAACCTGGGGAACAGAGGCAAAAAGTTAAGGGAGACCACGCCAAGGATGAAAAAGTCTAACACAGTGGCACAAGTGCCAAAAGCTCCAGGAAACCCACTGAACACCAATTATTGCTGTACATTGCTACTAAACAAGCAGTCACAAGCACAGTTACCTTACAGGCACCAGGGCCATGAATTGAATGGTTCAGCAGGTAAAGTGGGACAGGGGCCAAATGCTCTAAGAAACCATCTGAACACCGATTATTGCTACATTTCACTACTAGCAAGCAGTCAGGAGTGCTATTTGGTTCTTTTGTAACTATTGCACCCAAAGTGACACATAGTCTAAAGTATCACTGTAATAAAAGCTGTAACCTACTGGACTTTTATGTCTACCTACATCTTATGTTGCATTCAGCATATTAATATGGCATGTTTTCACAGTTTTGGTATGGTCCTAAATGCTTCTGAATCTGGACACATTAACACCTTGGCAAGGGCATTCTCCATCATATCACTTTAGCATTTCAGCCATAGTAAACACTATGGGGGTCATTCTTACTTTGGCGGGCGGCGGAGGCCGCCCGCCAAAGTAACCCCGTCAGAACACCGCACCGCGGTCGAAAGACCGCTGCAGTGATTCTGAGATTTGCCCTGGGCTGGCGGGCGGCCGCCAAAAGGCCGCCCGCCAGCCCAGGGCAAATCAACCTTCCCACAAGAACGCCGGCTCAGAATTGAGCCGGCGTAGTGGGAAGGTGCGACGGGTGCAGTGGCACCCGTCGCGTATTTCAGTGTCTGCATAGCAGACACTGAAATACTTTGCGGGGCCCTCTTACGGGGGCCCCTGCAGTGCCCATGCCATTGGCATGGGCACTGCAGGGGCCCCCAGGGGCCCCGCGGCACCCCCTACCGCCATCCTGTTCATGGCGGGTTTCCCGCCATGAACAGGATGGCGGTAGGGGGTGTCTGAATCCCCATGGCGGCGGAGCGCGCTCCGCCGCCATGGAGGATTCAGAAGGGCAGCGGTAAACCGGCGGGTGACCGCCGGTTTACCCTTTCTGACCGCGGCTGAACCGCCGCGGTCAGAATGCCCTTCGGAGCACCGCCAGCCTGTCGGCGGTGCTCCCGTGGCCGGTGACCCTGGCGGTCACCGGCCGCCAGGGTCAGAATGAGGCCCTTTATGAATACTTATACCTTACCATATGGCATTCCAAACCAAGAATTGGCAAAGCCAATAGGTCTCGCCAATGGAAGCTCAATCAGCTTTGTCAATGTTTTGTTAGCCATTTAATACAACAGCACTAGCTTCAGTGCAGTATAACTGAAAAGAAAAAAAAGTGCTATAACGCAGTATATGTTGGCTGTGCCATACAGCTATTTTATACAACTTTCAGCCATTTGCAACACAGTTAAAAACATTAGCAAATTTCACATAGGCAAGACCTTCTGACTTTGCCAATGCTTTTCTAACCAATTACCAATGCCATACCCAGCTATCTTGCACCCTCATCCACTATCCCCACCTCACTTCTTCATAGGGTGTCTCCTGCTTGCACAAAAGCTTCCTCTTTAGGCACTGGTAGCCTTCTGTCCCCTTCTTTCTCTCTTTCTCACACACTATTTCTGTTCCTCTGTCTCAATGTCAATTACCACTTCTTACACAAACTACCTATCCCTCTCATTCTTCCTTTCTGTCTATTTTCTGTAGCTCTCACCACTATCAATTATCAATGCCACCTAATTCTACTACACAAATACACTCACAACACACAATTCAAGATCACAGAAATGAACAACTAACAATTCCAAAACAACCTACATAATTCCACTAGGCACCACATACATCCACTACACTACAAAACAAAACACATAGATAAAAAACATAATCATTTACAGTGCCAATAGCTCTAACTCTCACAAATGTGAGACATATTGCATTGCAATTGATTGTTAATTCAGTGTCTGGCTCCTAGTGCTATGACAGTTTCTGTTCATTAGCCTGTATACAGAATATTTGCATTAGAACAGACACCGTGTTAAAGGATAGCCCAAATGACATAACTGGGACTAATGGCCAGTTATCGGCCTAGGAACCTACATCAAGATGGTTGTCCAAAGCAAGTGTATGATGGCTTATAGAGAACACACTATTTTTATGTCATGTTTTCTTATTTAGGACCACCTTCAGAGCAAGATGCCTTGTATAGGTCAATGACGTAATGATAATCTGGCAAGTAGATACCAAATAAAGCCTGTTATTCAAAAATATGATCCTAGAAAAATCAGTGCTAACATTTATATAGTTGTTTTTGCATTACTATATTTTTATTCCCAAACATAAATACTAACTGTGTATCGGGTATGGCTTCTCTCTTCATTCCATGGTAAGATCCTCTATTAACGAGGCAAATGGAATCACAAACATATGTGTTCATTTCCCACAACTTTGAAAGTTTTCCTTTAAAAGGCCTTTAAAATTGACCATCTCTTTCTTTCACAGATACACTCTTTCTAAAATGACTGGCCGAGAAAGTGCGACCATGTGTTGCGGCTGCCTTTTACTTTTCTCTTATCAGTTTCCGTTTGTTAATTTTTTTTATATTATCTGGGCAAGTATTGGCTCCGCTTATCCATGCAGCGCAGCAAATGGTTGAACAAACTCGCTAAGCACGGCAAGGTTAAGATAAGTGGTATTTGTCAGTAGCCTGTTAAAAGGCCGAGTTGTAAGTAATGGTCCACTGCAGATCTGTTCTGTCGTTAAATGGAAAAGTATTCCAGTGGGTAGTGGCATTTGGTGATAAGTACCTGGGTCTAATGGAAGATATACGAGGCGAACCTTGACTGCAACTGTTCTGATTAGCTTAGGCCCTGCTGAATGCAAAACTGAGCACATACTACTTGGGGAAGCAAGATAGCGGGGCATACACCTTTGGCAGTCTCTAATTCTGATCGTGTGCTACACATTAGAGTCAATTCTTGGCACGACATCGTTTAGCAACACATTTAAGAATCAAGCTTTTATCTTGCACCACAATATGAGCAAATACCTTCCAGCCACATTCAAGGAACCAATGCCCTAAATTGATGTTTTGAAATTTAAGCAAATACTTGCAAAAGTCTGTAAAGTTTTTGCCTAACCAAACACACTGTTTTGCTACATGATGCACATCTGTCTCCCAAGAGACGGAGATGCCTCTACCCTGTTCTGGTTTAAATATTAGTGATGTTCGATTGTTGATGTTTTTTGAAGTACTGATTGATGCAATAGATCTCCAAGGCCTATGCAAGAGGCTGAGGAGCTGCCTAAAAAAGCAGCAGGCTATTTGATGCCTCCGCACCTTGGTGCTGTTCACTTTACCTCATTATCACAAATGATGCTTAAGCAGGGGAATTAACAGACACTGACGTTTTTTATGTGTTAATTATCCTCTGTGTATGTTTCCTGAAGGGATCCAAATGATAATGGAAAGGTTACCTCATCCACAACTTATCGTGGCATGCTTCTTCACTGGTGACCTATGTACCTACACCAAAGTGGGAAATACCACTCTGGTGGACTCAACCATTCCTAGATTTCTTAGATAATTTTAATCTGGACTAAAGCAGAGATAAAGGTGGAAATTGAAAATTCCTCAGGATATACCCTAGGGGCTTCCTTTATTTGTGGGCCCTCTGGTTATGATTATAAAACAATTTTCAATAGGTATGGATATCTGATGGAATGCAATGATTCAGCTATCTCTTATTTTTGCCAACATGCTTTGACTGGTATCTGAGCACCTACAGCCCAACGTTCTTCTGTAGGGCCTCAAAACTCCCTGTGTAACTACTGCATGCATTCCATGTTTATTAATAAGGCGTACAGCTCTCCCACTGGGCATTCTGGAAGATGGCCACTGTGATGAAGATGGTTTCTCATAGAACAAATGCTGCACAATACTGACAACATAGAAAGAAAACTACTGTATTTTGAGCAGTGGTGCACTATCATCCTGAAACATCTATGTAAGGCCTCAGTGTTGAAGTTTAATGGACCCCATTATGAGTTAGCAACTGGTTATTTGCCTTAGAGACCTATTTGATACAAATAACACAGTATCATTTCTCCATGGCCACTGAAATTAAGCTCTCAAAAGACTGTTCAAAGAAATGTTTAATGCATAACACTTGCATCATTAGTTCTGTGTGGGCTTCCTGACTTCTATGGAAATGGCACACTGTGAGATTTTTCATGTTGAATTTTCATTGGGCACTTATTGAAATACTACTGTGACTATTGAGGTAGATTTACATAACCCGGTCACGAACATCATGAAAACACACTCTCTTTCACTACAACTCTCATGAGCAAGAATGTGCCACAAATACGCACACACGTCATGCTGTACCATCTGGGAGTGGCCATACCAATAGCCTTACACTAGGACTAGTGTGCACAACACAGCAGACAGGGGAATCCTAGGTAACACAGGCCACAGCTCCACCTTTATGAAGTAAGTACTTGTGACAGAGGCTTTGTTTTTTTAAGAGGTCACCACCAAGGGGCTCACAAACAACAAATAGTTGTCAGTCCTTACCTCTTATGTTTAGCATTATAGTCCCTTTTGTCACAACCATGCCAAAACATTTACTCCACAAAAGCATGGGGCAAGTTACCCATGCACTATATGAAATTAGCATGGTTTTTGTCCATGTCCGTTTGCATGCATTCATCTAAAAAATAGTTAATACATATGTGTGATTATTCAGACTTTTGTCATTTGTTTCTTTGTCATGATACACCCTAAGATACCCTGGGGACGGTCATATGCCTGCTGTTTTTACACCATTCCAGACCTTTGTATACACATGCAGCAAAATAATCATGAAGCATGGAAGGTTTACTGTGAGGATAGGGATACATTTTTGCAGGATAGTACAAACAACATACTACCTTTTATGGAACTTTTTTCAAACAATTAGCGTGTGACTACAGGAAGGCCCTAGGTAGCCCATAGGGCAGGGTGCATTGTAATTAAAGGTTAGATATCAACTTTTAAGTTTTAAATGTTCATGTAGTGAAAAACTCCGGATAATTAATTTTTCACTACTGTGAGGCCTACCTCGCTCGTGGATAACCTTTCTACATTTACTAAGTGTTAACCTTTGATTGGGGACATGTGACCACTTTATGTTTGGTGTCTGAGAAATTGTAATTAGAAATCCTATTTAATGGTAAAGTCAGATTTTAAGTTACTCTTTTGAAAGTGCCACTTTTAGAAAGATGGCATTTTTATGCCCTATTTGCAGCCTGCAGTCTGTTCCTGGGTCACATAGTTGAGTGCAGGTGGAAGATGGACTTTGGTTATTCCTCATAGACAGCCATTTAGAGTGACAAAGTAGGAGGTGACTACTCATTATCATGATCACACATCTGGGTGGGTACACACGCTGTGAACAGGGTAACAATAGCTCTGCTATGTTGGATTAAGGTAGTGAGGTGTAGTGTGGGACTGTTTACTGTAAAGCAAATTGGAACTGCCCCAAAATGGGGAGGGCTACCTCTGAGGACGTTTTGCTTATTAATCAGCGAGGGGCTAGGAGTCTTCCCCACCCACAAGCTAGTGTCAGGTATAAGTGTGGCACCCCAGGGAAGCTTTATTAGAACACTACTGGACCTTTGGAAGACAGAAGAAGGACTGTACCTGTTGTTAAGACTTGTAAGGAGACCTGAAAGGCTGGATCCACTCTCTTTTGTACCCAGGACAAAGAAGTGGACTCCAAAGGTCAGTCAGGTGACCCTTGTTATGCTACAGGGACAGAACAGCTTCTACAAGACATTTTCCTGAAGACCCCAGCTGACCAATTCCAACTGGACCTGTCCCAGACTCTGCTTGTGGCTTCTGCTGGAGTATGTCTTGACCCCCAAGTGCTCTTCCTGAGGTCCTGGGACCCTTGGTTGTTGTCAAAGCGTACTGCTCCTAACCCTCTGCAAAACTTCTGACTTAGAAACATTTTGTCTTCAAAGACCTCCAGAGACTGGGAAAAGCCTGTAAAGTCAATCTGACAAAGGTGCAGTGCTGGTAGGCCAAATATTCAGGTTGTCCCCACTCCAAGCTTTTCCTCAGCAGCAAATTAATTTCAATAGGATGTTGTGGAGAGTGTATTTATCCTTGCAGCTTGCAGCCTTGGCCAGCTGGAGGAATCTGAGCTCCAAAAAGTGACTAAGCCCAAATGTAGAAATCTTGAAACTGGGGAAGGCACTCAAACTATCCAGCTGGCAAGTGACGTTCCTTGGCTGAATTTTGAACTTCTCTCACTTGAAGCTTCCCTTCCAGAACTCAACAGCTTCATTGGTACCTCACTCAACACCTATCTGACCTCATGGAGCCTTTCTTAGCCACAGCCTGCTGCCATACCCTGCTCAGGATTTTTGAAATCCATTTAGAGATTAAGGGTTTCATTCATACCCTGATGGGTGGCCCATTGTCCTGCCAAGATGGTGGGGTAAATTACTCCTTCACGCTGGATGAGGAACCACCCACCATATTTAGAAATGAGGTCAAATATCTGACTGGGATTAGCCTGGTTTCTGTATCTGACACACATCCCAAAGAAGTTGGCCTTTAATGGTGCCTACAATCCAGGCAAGTGCAACCAGAAGAAAAAGGTTGACATTTCACCCTTTTTGGCACTATTTTAAATTAAAATTTTAACAATTTATATCTCCTCTTCCCTGATTGAAATAGTGTCATATCGGTGTTATTTTTTTCATTAAAATATTCTCTATTTTTATGAACTCAAGTGTGTTTTTTTTACTGAGTGGTGTTTTTGACTTTACATCTGCTTTGTTACTTCTAAATGCTTTACATATTTTCTTAAGGTAAGTCCTTCTGGCCTGTGCCATGGCTCCCATGGACTGAGCTCAGGTTTATTTACTGAAACCATTACTTGTCCTAATAAGTATAGTGTCATTATTAGTTATATTTGACTATCATCCACACCAGCTAATAATCCGCTTTCTCTCAGAGGCTGATTCAAATTTGTGCTGTTGAGTATTAAGCAAAATGGTCAATATACATTCTCAATAATTCACTAAAGGAATGGCTTTTGCAGGAGGTTTCTCAAAGACATTTCTATGAGTCCAAACTGTTTATGATAAAATACCTAGACCTCTACAACTGCTGGATATCATCTCAATAACAGCAGACTATGACAAGAGTTCCGGGACATTATCTCTCTCAACTTTCTTGATGTTGCAGGTCTTGTTTAAACCTGAATACATTTTAGAAGTGTACCATTAGACACACCCTCTCTCTTCCATATAATCCGGCTGTACCACACATTCAGTACTGTTGAGGGGACATGCCTATTGCAATGCACCAATCTATTGCCTCTTGTAGCATACTGTACTCTCTCACCCAGGTAAATAGGTAATGCATGTGTTGTACAAGTGATTAAAGTAACTTTTGGTTCTGGTTACACTACTTTATCAGCAAATTGAGATTGCTGTTCAATAAAAAGGTTAGCCACTTCCTTTCTGAACTGCAAACACATCCTCAAATTGAATTCATAAACAATATTTTTTAAGCCACACTTCTACAGGCCCTGGTGACCTATATCGACTGTATGATTCAAGTTACCTTCTCTTTATGATGGCTCCAACCTTAAACAGTCTCATTTGGTTGTGAATGACAACTTCTCACTTGAATCCAGGAATACCTCTGTGATGACGCATATGAAGATGATGAATCCTTCTGTGCTTCACCTAATAAACCTTCTGATAGTAATAAATATGGAAAATCATCCCTTTGCTAACTATCCTATATCCTGTTATTGAAGTGGGTTTGATAATGCCTATATATTGGTAGCAAGCTTTTGATCTATTAATGCAGATCAGGAACTGTGATGAAAGAAGGTGAAATAGTGACATGGAGAAGGTAAATATACTTCTCCTTCTTAACTTAGTGATGCAAATTGTGAAAGATGATAATTGTGTATTAGGTTATGATTCTTTTATGCTGGGGTGCATTTGTAAATCAAACACCTAATCATGTTGACATCTTGGGTGTAGATGTATAGGTTTAAATTGGCAAAGACTATCTTCTGCTCTGAGGCTCTAACTCAAAAAGTTCCTCTGAAGCATATTTAGAGTAATTGTGGAATCTTCATTGCCAATGTACAAAGACCCTGTTTTGGATTTTAACAGTCACCAAGTAATTTTGTACCTTGTCTTTATTGATATGCCAGAGTCCATTGTCCCTTTTGCATGATAGCACACCTTTAAATAGGTGGACCGAGCACAGACAAGGACAGTGCACCCTATCACTGGTAGTCTACCATCCCAAGAGCAGTGGCAAATTTGCACCTACCTTAGAGGCAGCACATTATTGAAAAGCAGACTGGCTGTGCACCCCTACAGCTACTTTGCCTTTCCAATACAGTACAAGGGTTTACTCATCGGCATGGGTCCACGTCATCATATAAATGCAGATAATATTATTCTATAATACCAAAGTGACCTGGGCTTATAAAAGATGAGGCATACAAATACATACCAGTTGCACATCTGGAGTACTTAGTGAATGGAGTTATGGGTGGCATCAGTTTAGGTATAATCAATTTAGAACACTCTTTTTTGTGGCTAAAGAATCTCTTCACTCCCTTTCATACCCTGGCACACACATCTGGCATTACTGAATAGATCAGTGTGGTAGCATGGGGCATAGACTGAGGTCAGGAAATTGGGGTGTTTCAGGGAAGACCTTGTTGGAAAACTAAAGAAGCATTGGCAAAGCCAATGTCTCTTTAATGCCAGGGTTTTTTACTTTGGCAATGTGTTTTAGCCATATTGTACACCAGTGTGACTGCTGTCCAGCATGGCTAAAAGTTAGTAGTGTGGAGTGTGGTGGGGTAGATTAGTGTAGACTGGAGTAGGGTAGATTGAGGTAGAGGGGAGTGGGGTACATTGAGAAATAACAGAGTGAAGTAGACTAGGATAGAGTGAGATACACTGGAGAGGGGTAGATTGGGGTAGGTTGTAGCATAGTAGAGTGGTGTAGATTGGAGTAGGGTAAACTGAAATGGAGTTGAGTAGGGTAGATTGGAGAGGAGTTGGGTAGATTAGAGTGAGATAGTTGGAAGTGGGGGGCCAGGTAGATTTGCGTGGTAGATTGGAGTGGATTACATTGTGGTAGACTGTGGTGGATTGTGGTAGATTAAAATTGAGTGGGATATATTGGAGTGGGGTAGACTGATAGAATGGAGTGGAGTGGGTGCAGTAGATTAGAGTGGCGTGGGGTAGATTGGAGTAGGGTAGATAGGAGTGGGGTAGACTGGGGTAGATTCAGCTAGAGCGGGGTATATTAGGGTAGATTGGGGTGAATTGTGGTAGATTGGAGTGGAGAGGGGTAGACTGGAGTGGAGTGCGGTGGGGTAGTTTGGGTTGGCGTAGGGTAAATTTGAGTGGAGTAGATAGGAGTGGGGTAGATTGGTAAAACTGAGGTAGAGTGGAGTGGGGTATATTGGGTAGGATGGAGTGGATTTGGGTAGATTGGAATGGGCTAGAGTGTAGTAGATTGAAGTAGGATAAATTTGGGTGGGGTAAATTGAAGTAGGGTAGATTTGGAGAAGGGTAGATTTGAGAGCGGTAGAGTGGAGTTGGGTACAGTGTTCTGGGGTAGATTGGGATGGGATGGGGTAGATTGGGAAGTAGTGGGGTCCCTGGGGGTAAAGTGGCTTAAAGTGGAGTGGAGTTGATTAAGGTAGAGTGAAATTGGGTAGGTTGGAAATGGGCATATTGGGATGTAGAGGGGTAGAGTAGATTGGTGTAGGGTGGATTGGGTGGAGTGGGTGAAATTGGGCAGGAGTGAGATTGATTTGAGTGGCACGTGGTACATTGGAGTGAAGAAGGGTCAAGTGGAGTGTGGTAGACTGGAATGTTGTAGCTTGGGTGGATTTCATTGGGGTAGATTGGAGTGGGGTAAATTGGAGTGGGGTAGATGTTGGTATATTGGATTGGTGTAGATTGTGGTAAATTGGAGTGTGTTAGGTTAGGGTTGAGTGGGATAGATTAGGGGGAGTGGGGAGATTAGGGTGGATTGCAGTGGGGTAGGGTGGATGAAGTAGACTATTGAGGGGGTAGATTGGGATGGATGGAGTAGATTGGGAGGATTAGAGTATGGTAGATTGGAATGAAGTAGGATAGATTGGAGAAGAGTAGATTAGAGTGAGTGGGGTAGATTGGGGTAAATGGGGTGGGGTAGAGTGGGGGTGTAAAGTGGGATGGGGTAGATTAGGATGTGGTTGTGTAGACTGGAGTGGGGTGAAGTGTGGTAGATTGGGGTAGAGTGGGGTAGATTAGAGTGAGGTAGACTGAGTAAGTAGATTTAAGGTATTAAAATTGATTGGAGTTAAGTGGGTTGGAGTGGGCTGAATTAGAGTGGAGTAGACAGGAATGGGGTAGATTTAAGTGGGTAGATTGGGGTGGAGTGAGTTAGATTGGAGTGAAGTGGTGGAGTAGATTTGAGTGGAGTGGGCCAGAGTGGAATGAAGTGGAGTGTGGTAGATTGGGGTAGACCGGAGTGGAGTAGTTTGCAGTGGGGTAGATAGGTTTAGATTGGAGTGGGGTAGATTGATCTGGAGTGCAGTAGGGTAGATTGTGGTAGATTGGAGTGGTGTGGACTGGGGTAATGTGAGTGGTGAAGTGGGGTAGGTTGGAGTGGAGTGGAGGTGAATAGATTGGAGTGCAGTGGGAATTGGAGTGGGGTGTGGTAGATTCAAGTTGAGTGTAGTAGATTGTGGTAGATTGGAGTGAGGTCGACTAAGGTGGATTGGAGTGGGGTAGAATGGAGTAGATTGGACTGGAGTTGGATACATTATAGTGGAGTGGGGTAAAATGAAGTGGAGCAGAGTAAATTGGAATGGAGTGGGGTAGATTGGACTGAGGTGGATTTGGGTGGAGTGGTGTAAATTGTGGTGGAGTGGGGTAGATTGGAGTTGAGTGGAGTAGATTGAAGTGGAGGGGGTTGGACTGTTGTAGTGTTAAGTGTGGTGGATTGAGGTCGATTGGAGTGGGGTATTTTGGAGTGGAGTGGGTAGATTTGAGTGCAGTATGGTAGTTGGAGGTAGGGTGGAGTGTGGTAGATTGGGGTGGTGTGGGGTTACAGTGAGTAGAGTAGGGTATACTTGGAAAGAGTGGAGTGGAATGGACTATATTGGAGTGGAGGAGAGTACAGTAGATTGGGGTAGATTTGAATGGGTGCAAGAGGTATATTGGGGTAGATTGGAGTAGGGTGTGGTGTATGCATGATGTTGTACTGCACTACCATTACACACCACACATTTTCAAATGAAATAACCACTATATTTGCACAGACATACAGTTTTACTACTCATAAATGACAATGTGTGTTGATGTGTTTTGATCATATTCAAATATTTGCATCCATCACACTTCAGAATTACAAAAAAAGTGTTTCACTTGTACTTTTGTAGTTCTGATGTGTTCTGAAATGTCAGCACATTTCATATTTGTTGAGTGATAGAAAAAAAAACACCACCCTACAGCCTCTCCTGCACAAGGGTACCCACAAGTAATGTCTCATAAATTCTCTCACTTTGAAGTAATTGAAAGAAAAGTAAACACCGAGCTTCCTCCAAAAACAGAGTGTGACATTTGACCTCTGTCTTCTAATGCACAGTAACTGGGACAAGATAAGAAAAAGATTTATAGGTCTGTTTATAGGGCCTAAAACAAATAGAGCCAGCAAATAGAAAGTAAGGAAATGTGAGTTTCAAAGCCAGCCATAAGCAATGGGCATGATGCATTCCTCGGGAAGCTTTCAGAATGCCCACAAGAAGTTGTAATCAAACCAGACAGCAGTGTAGGCTTTGACCCAAAAATTCCCACTAAAACATGACGATTTTTCAGAACAAGCATAGTCAGAGATCCAGTCTCTCAAGGGCAGGTGTATGTCAAGAGAAACCATAGCAGATGCGTAAAACAGAGGCCTGCTCTGTGGCTTCAAATGTGTCCTGCATGGCACTTCCTCTACACTCTGAAAACGTCAGGAGAATGTGTGGTGTGCATAAGTTACAGTGGTGACTACTGTCTGCAGACCAGCACACAAACTGTGAGCGTGCACCACACAAACTGTCTGCGTCTAGCACAGATAACTCCCAATTAAATAACAATGTAAGTGTCCGGAAGTTCTTTTTCTAATAAACGTCGTGTCATTTGTCCTTTGAGCAATTTTTTTTTCAGTGCATACCTCATATGAAGTGACCTGGATGATCTCATATTTGAAAGAACTAGATGGAAACTACAACCATACGGGAGCGTAGCGAGGATACTATGGACTTTAGTGCAAGCAAGGACCATGGCCCTTTTTTGCTGCTGTTGGGGTAGTAAGTAAAACAATTATCAGGGTTCAATGAGTACCTCTGGGGCTTGGCCCCGGTGCCATTGCATCTGCTGCACCAATGATTAGTTAGGTCCTGCAACCACCGAAACATTTAGTAGATTAAAATATAAAATATAAAAAAAGAGTATCAAACTGCAGCTTTGATTTAAGTTTTGTTATTTAAATGCATTTAAACAATTACTTTGTTTGGCACTGTGTCTTTCCATATGTTGGCCTGTGGGAATTTAGAACGTTCCAAAATGTCCCCTGCACAAACCTTATTTTTTTTCTGGCAGGCAGATTAACGGTGAAACATTGGAGATGTTCAAAGTGTATGCAAGTCTCTTTTGTTCTCCTGTTTGTAAAGAACACTTTATAATAATTGAAACGTTTTTGCTGAACTGCGCCTTATGCATCGAGAAAATATAGAGAGAGCTTCGCGCTCTGCTGCATTCGTTCAGGCCACGTCCATCAATCTTGCTGCATTTATCCACTTACAGTCGTTCCTGGCACACTTTAGATGCTGACAAATCCAGTATCTCATGCAGCCGGAGGCCGATGAACAACACAGCCTGACCTGTGATTTTTTTTCATTTTTTTATTTATTATTTCTAATGGATGGCTCAAGAATAATTGTGAAGCCGGACGCCGCTATCATTAGTGCAGCAGATTCAGTGGTGCCCGCGCCCAGGAATGTGAGGAGAATGCACAGCGGGGAGAGGGTACCGTAGCCTATTTTCCTTGATTGCGTGTGAACTCATGAATCTCTTGCTACGAAATTACTGACAGGCAATAGGACTAATGAAGTGTTTGAAGTGTTCATTTACTAAAAACACAACAGAACAGTAAAATTAGTGGGGGAACACTTTCTTTTTACTCGTGTTCTAATTAAGTATTGAATGTTTTTAGCATATCATGAAAAGGAACAAACAATGAATGAATGAAACAAGCGTCCACATCGCACAGTGTTTAGTGCTGAAACGATGTTAAAACAAGCATTGGCAAAGCCAATAGGTGTGGTGCTGCATGACATCCCTTTGGCTTTGTCAGTGGTGTTGGATGATAGCCCTGTGGCTTTGTCAGTAGTTGTAGTGTTGGATGACACCTTTCTAGCTTTGTCAGTGCTTGTTTTGTCAAAGTTATCATTGGGAAAGCTGCTGAGCCTTTAATCATTCTAAAAACAAAAGGGAACTTCGGTTAAAAATGATATTATGCTCACATTGCCACACTAGACCTTGGCACTTAGGAAACTATTTTGAGTGTGACTGTGCTCCCTGTGAAAGGATGTGGCAGAATGCTGTCATTCATAGGTAATTTAACCAGTGGCTGAAGTGCGCTGATAAACTGCTGCATGCTTTAAATGGCAATAACAGACCAATGAATAAAGACGGCTGGCTGAAATCCCCTATACTTATTAGACATTGGGGGTCATTCCGACCCCGGCAGGCGGCGGGCACCGCCCGCCGGGCGGAAACCGCCCAAACACCGCCCCGCGGTCAAATGACCGCGGGGAGCATTCTGACTTTCCCGCTAGGCCGGCGGGCGATCTTCAAAAGATCTCCCGCCGGCCCAGCGGGAAAACCCCAGCAAAGATGAAGCCGGCTCCGAATGGAGCCGGCGGATTTGCTGGGGTGCGACGGGTGCAGTTGCACCCGTCGCGATTTTCAGTGTCTGCCAAGCAGACACTGAAAATCTTAATGGGGCCTTGTTAGGGGGCCCCTGCAGTGCCCATGTCAGTGGCATGGGCACTGCAGGGGCCCCACGACACCCGTTCCCGCCAGCCTCTTCCTGGCGGTGTAAACCGCCAGGAAGAGGCTGTCGGGAAGGGGGTCGGAATCCCCATGGTGGCGCTCATGCAGCGCCGCCATGGAGGATTCCCTGGGACAGGGGAAAACCGGCGGGAAACCGCCAGTTCCCCTTTTCTGACCGCGGCTTTACTGCCGCGGTCAGAATTGCCCCGGAAGCACCGCCAGCCTGTTGGCGGTGCTTCCTCTGCCCTCTGCCCTGGCGGTTACAAACCGCCAGGGTCAGAATGAGGGCCATAATATTTTAGTAAAATCATCACAAAAAGGAGAGCATTGTGCACAGGCACCTGGAAACCGTATGGGATGAAGGCAAAATCCCCAAGACCATTCCAGTCATACATTTATAGGATGTACTATGATTCCAAAGAACGATAAGAACAAACAATTTGAATAAAAAACGTCATAGAATACAAAAGTTCCGTGATGTTACAGAGCCTGAAACATATTTTCTCATACAGAAGCAACCTAATTATTTTTATTCTTATGTATCTCATTTGAAAATATAAGTCCGTTAAGGAGCTTATCTTCTGCAACAATTTGCTAAAAATGGATTGACTATAGTTATCACATTCAACAAGAAAGTACAGTTTTCTGAAATTGGGAAAAACAGAATATGAAGTGAACACAATCGTTTCAGAATAACCACAGCCTATGCAACTAATCTCTAATTGAATTAATTGAATGACCTTTTTGTTTTGTTTTAAGTGAATAACGCTCTACTGGAACTATGCTGGACATCCTCGTATTAGAAAAATGTATATGTAAAAACAAAGTTGCAACTAAGTGATGATTTGGGGGGCTCCAGAATTAAGAGGTGTGCTGTTAGAGCACAGTCACAGCATGAACTCAGATTATATTTGATCCTTCACGTTTCTCCGATTCATACATGGGAAATTGATTAGGGCTCCTCTGTACACTATGAATTTCAGAAAATTGTGGCCTTGCTTTCAATATAGGAGAAATCTATGTTCTCAGCTTTGACCATGTACTGTTGGAAGTCTGGACTCTGCTTCTTTTCATCTTCTCGACTGGTTTGACATTGCTACATCCTGGAGTTAAATGCTCCATAGGGACCTGCAAGAAATCTGTTTTAACATAATTAATTGACAACACTAGAAATGCCACAGCCCTTCTACCACCTATAAATCCTGGATACTCCATGCTAAATCCCTGAGTGGCACACTTAACTTACATATAAGTGTATGGTACCCACGTACCAAAGGCTTGTAAGTTAAATGTCACTAGTGCACTGCAGCACTCATTGTGCCGCCACTACAGTGGCAAGGTAAAACATGTCTCCAGCCCTGCCACTGCAGCCTGAAAACTGCATTTTCAACCTGTCAAAATAAGCCTTTTGAAAGAACTAAACCTTCCTTTTAAATACTTATGAGTCACCACCTAGTTTGTCTTTAAATGATCTTAGGGCAGGGTGCATGGTAGTTAGAAAGTAGGACATGTATGTTTAAGGCTTTAATTGCCCTGGCAGTGAAAAACTACCAATGTCATTTTTCACTCTGACAAGGCTAGAATTCCCCTAGGCTAAATGTGAAATCTTGTACAGCGCTCTGATATCATTGGGTCATGATTGTGCTTCATAAAACGCTTTAAATAAACCACCTTTTGAAACAACACTCATATGAATGAAAATGCCAAAATAGCACAAAAATAATTTGTTGTAATAATATTTGTTATTTTTTTAAAATCACTGAGGAACAACTGTGAAAACAGACATCTACTAATAAACTCGAGTACACAGACCAGCTAGAACAGCTAAGGTGAATATTTCCTTAGTAAATGTGCAATGGTGATGCAAGCTTTCCACATTGCTTTTCCTCTGGTTTAGTCAAAAATGTTCAAGACCAGTTTTCCCAGTGTAATCCCCATTCAATAAAGGTGTCAAATAAAATCCATGCACTGGAAACTAGTCTGCAAGTTCCTCACACCAATCTAGAAAACTGGAATTCTGACATAAATGATTTAGGATTCCTCTGGTACTTATCAACTTCTATACACATATAAGAAAGTTTCTCAATACATTTCAGCAGTCCATTACCTCCACCCATAATGGAAAGTGCCCTTGCAATAATAAATTACCAAACAAGCTATTTTTCCAGCTACTCATCCAGTTGTTGCTCTGGCACATCATCCTCTCCATCCTAGGAGGCACAGTTGTCAGCAAGAAAGCAGCTCTGCAATTCATACATGCATTCATGCATTCTTTTTATGGGAGGTCTATGAAAAAACTGTCTTTCACTTGGAACAAGCTGGAACACATACCACATGTTCCAACAACTGTTTGTTTTCCTCTGACAGGAGGTGAAAGTGCTCTTCTTAAAAGAAGCAATAACGCCTTCCTCTCTTCCCTTTTTAAGTCTTGTTCTGCGGTAAAGTATGGTAAGTATGTGGCTGTTAGATTGCACAATTTTATGTTATGTCAACTTGAATAGAACACTAATCACACATGAGGGTATCCAGGTGCTTGGGCAGGTGTGTATGTGTGTGGCCCCTCAGTGTTTAATTGAAAAGCCAGGTCTTCAACTCCTTGCAAGACTCAAGAAATGAGGAGAAGTCTCTAATGTGTTGAGGGAGGTCTTTCCATGTTTTTAGCTGCAATGTAGGAGAAGAAATGTCCCCCTCCATTGCTTCTGCAGATGTAAAGAGTGTCAGTGAGAGCGAGGCAAAGTGTAGGTGGCTGGTGGGCTAATGAAAGTGTATGTGGCTGTTCAGGGTTGCTAGTCCTGTGTTGAGTAGGGCTCTGTATGTATGTGTGAGAAGTCTGAATTGGCTGCTCCTGTGAACGAGGAGTCAGTGAAGCTTCCAGAGGTAAAGTGTGATGTGGGTGTGGCATGGGAGATCAAGTGTGAGTCTTGCAGTGGTGTGCTGGATGGTCTGGAGCTTGTGTAGGAGTTACTTGCAGATTCCAGCGTAGAGAGGTTTGACATAGTCTAGCCTGTTGGTGATGAGTGCTTGACTGATGGTCCATCTGGTGTTTTTTGCCAGCCATTTGAAGATCTTTCATAACAGGCATGCAATGTGGAAGCAGGAGGTGCTTACTGTGTTGACTTGTGCCTTCATTTTTTAGCCTGTCATGGTCTGTGGGCGTGAGTGTTGGTCTCAGCTCCAATGGCCACCAGGTGGAGTCTCAGGGGGAGGTCTTGTTGCTGAAGACCAGTACTTCCATCTTGTTGGAGTCGCGCTTCAGGCCGATGGTTCACATGCAGTCTTCTACCATGGTCATGCAGTCAGTGAAGTTGGTTCTAGTGGTGGTTGTCTTGCCCATCAGGGAAAGGATGAGTTAGGTGTCGTCGGCATAGGAGATGTTGGTGATGTCTTGTAATCGGATGATGCTAATGAGCGGTGTCATGTTTATGTTGAAAAGGGTCGGGCCGAGGGACAACCCCTCTGGGACTCAACATATCAGGTTTTTCGCATCCTATGTTTAACATTGCTGGGGACTTCTAACCCCACCTTATAATGGCTGCCCCAGTATCCAAACCATTTTCACAACAGTGAGATTTAAGTTAAATCCTGTGAGATTTGCTTTAGAGTACTTAAGATTTGACAGGGACTGATTAGAAACGATCCAAAAGAGCAGAGCACTACTCCAGTCAATAAGAACTCTAGGCAAGAAAGGACACTTTCTTTTTGAAACCGCAGCAATTCTCCAAAAGAACAAATGCAATTGTGCTAGCGCAGGTGTCCTTAATAAAATGTATTAATGAGTGTTTATGTATTTTGAATAATGAGTTCATGTAGACAATGAAATAACGTTAAAAACAAATGCACACATTTGAAAATGTGACATAAAAAGAATGGCCATCAGTGTTAATGAAATGTACTAATCAATGATTAATATTTATGAAATATTAAATATGAGTTAGACTAATGCAGTAATATGTCATATTAAGGGTTATGAGTTTAGCTTTAACTAATAAATTGTAGGCCTTTACTTAGCGAGTGTCTTGGCCTATTTTGCCAGGCCTCATGCAGAAGTTGTATTTCTTAGCATTTAATAAAAGTGCTGATCAAGTGAATTAAACTGTGAAATGTCCATTTTATTGTTAAATGTGCTTAACGGAAGCTTTTCGTGAGAACCGACTGCTAGGAGATGATGTTCTTGCTAATGCAACATTTTATGCGTAATGTGTGTGAGACTGACTTTCCCAGGACAAGAACAATGAAGATACTGACTAGAGTGGAAGCTGCAACAATATTGTGACCTGACAACCCAGATGATGAGAACATCGTAAGACGGACCAATCAACAGTATGGGAATAGAAAAATATTAGAATTCATAGATTTGCTATAGTAGTGTTATTGAACAGCGTGTGAACATACGATTAACTGACCAATAGGGATTTAGGGGATAGTTTAGGTGACTTTGATATAACAACTCTGCTGAAGGAAAATACTTTAGCAGACTTTAGAAGATTGTTGGCAGAACTTTAGGAGAGATTTGAGATCTTAAGAGAGAGACATTCATACCGACATTGGGCTCATATTCCCTGACTGAGAGCCTGATGCATTGCTGATCGACTGATGTCCTGAGGACAAAGACTGATTCTGCTTTGCTGACCCATACCGAGGATAGGTATAAATTGAAATGTGATTATTCTGCATATTTGCTTTTTATTTCTCGGTACCAACTACACTGTTTTTTTATCTATGACTCCATTGTAGTTAGATGGTTTCCACATTTGTGTTACTAAATTGTTTTGCATGAAGCCTGTTAGAAATGGGGTCTTTGGTTGACAGTCAGGTTACCCCTTGTTCAAGCAAGGACCCTCATTCTAGTCAGGGTAAAAGAGAATCACCCTCAGCTAACCCCTGCTTACCCCCTTGGTAGCTTGGCAGAGCAGTAGGCTTAACTTCAGAGTGCTAGGTGTAAAGTATTTGTACCAACACACACAGTAACTTAATGAAAACACTACAAAATGACAGAACACCAGTTTAGAAAAATAGGAAATATTTATCTAAACAAAACAAGACCAAAATAACAAAAATCCGACATACACATTCAAGTTATGAATTTTTAAAGATTAAA
This sequence comes from Pleurodeles waltl, assembly GCF_031143425.1. NCBI lineage: Eukaryota > Metazoa > Chordata > Amphibia > Caudata > Salamandridae > Pleurodeles > Pleurodeles waltl. Next base: position 812,356,182 of record NC_090437.1, on the reverse strand, counting down.
CTCAAAAATAGCGATTGAAACACAAAATGCTTCGATGAGGTGTTAATACGGTATCGTGACGGAGTCATTCTCAACAAGCCGACACCAGCGGCGCCAGACACGGAGTCAAGACATGGTGCGGCGACTTCCACGGAGTCGCGGACTTCAGTGGGGCTGCAGCAGCTTCGGGCCTGCGATGGTCGTCGCGTTCCAGCGAAGATCACGCAGTCGTTTGCAGGCGGCGTCACCGGATTCAGCAGCGGCGTTGGTCCGAAGTCGTCCGAAGTCGATTTCCTTGGATTTCCACCAGCTTTCCTTTCAAGGGCCCAGGACTGGATAGGGCACCACTTGTCAGAGCAGGAGTCTCTCCAGAGACTCCAGGTGCTGGCAGAGAGAAGTCTTTGCTGTCCCTGAGACTTCAAACAACAGGAGGCAAGCTCTAAATCAAGCCCTTGGAGATTTCTTCACAAGATGGAAGGCACACAAAGTCCAGTCTTTGCCCTCTAACTCTGGCAGAAGCAACAACTGCAGGATATCTCCACAAAGCACAGTCACAGACAGGGCAGCACTTCTCCTCAGCTCTTCTCCAGGCAGAGGTTCCTCTTGGTGTCCAGAAGTGATCTAAAGTCTGTGGTTTTGGGTGCCCTTCTTATACCCAATTTCTCTTTTGAAGTAGGCCTACTTCAAAGTAAAGTCTCTTTTGAATGTGAAATCCTGCCTTGCCCAGGCCAGGCTCCAGACACTCACCAGGGGGTCGGAGACGGCATTGTGTGAGGACAGGCACAGCCCTTTCAGGAGTGAATGACCACTCCTCCCCTCCCTCCTAGCACAGATGGCTCATCAGGAAATGCAGACTACACCCCAGCTCCCTTTGTGTCACTGTCTAGTGTGAGGTGCAACCAGCCCAACTGTCAAACTGACCCAGACAGGGAATCCACAAACAGGCAGAGTCACAGAAATGGTATAATCAAGAAAATGCTCACTTTCACAATCTTAAAATCAACTTTACTAAAAGATGTATTTTTAAATTGTGAGCTCAGAGATCCCAAACTCCATATGTCCATCCGCTCCCAAAGGGAATCTACACTTTAATCAGATTTAAAGGTAGCCCCCATGTTAACCTATGAGAGGGACAGGCCTTGCAACAGTGAAAAACGAATTTAGCAATATTTCACTGTCAGGACATATAAAACACATAACTATATGTCCCACCTTAACCATACACGGCACCCTGCCCTGGGGGCTACCTAGGGCCTACCTTAGGGGTGTCTGACATGTAAGAAAAGGGAAGGTTTATGCCTGGCAAGTGGGTACCCCTGCCAAGTCGAATTTACAGTTAAAACTGCACACACAGACACTGCAATGGCAGGTCTGGGACATGATTACAGAACTACTCATGTGAGTGGCACAACCAGTGCTGCAGGCCTACTAGTAGCATTTGATTCACAGGCCCTGGCACCTCCAGTGCACTTTAATAGGGACTTACTAGCAAATCAAATATGCCAATCATGGATAAACCAATCCACAATACAATTTACACAGAGAACATATGCACTTTAGCACTGGTTAGCAGTGGTAAAGTGCTCAGAGTTCAAAAGCCAACAGCAACAGGTCAGAAAAAATAGGAGGCAGGAGGCAAAAAGATTGGGGATGACCCTGCATAAGCAAAAAAGTCCAACAAAGCCTAACATGCTGATGCTAATCTGAGGTTAGTTGAGGATTCTGACTTATGACGGAAAAGACTAATGCTTGATGGATTTCTCTGCTTAACTACATGTATTACATCTCGTTAATGCAGCTGACTCTGCTATTGATTTGCACTGTAACTCTAGAATGTGTTGTAGTTAAAGCTTTGATTAGATTGTGTTTCTTCCGCTGCTTTGGACAACCTGTGTTGTTTCTGTGTGTGTTTCATTTGATATTAAGATTAATCTACATCACCTTAGCATTGTTAATATACGGAAATAAACATTCTAAACTTTTACTAAAGGTGTGGTTATTCATGACTGAAAGGTCATGGTGCGTGAGAATTACTGACTCCATTGATTATTGATTTTATTGATTACTAATGACTGTTGATTATTGTCATCATCGATTATTGATGACGTACTGGATGACGTACTGGAGCTATGGTAAGAACTTCTTAATTGTGAGTCAAAAGGTTCATCGACCTATTCGCGTTCCTTTGTAAGTTTACTCATAAAGGTCTGACACGCTAACAATTGTGAACAGGAGGCAGTCAGCCCACAGGACGTTGAGCAAGAGAGTGAGGATGCTCTCATGTTCAAACAATCTTACACACTGTGAGTCTGATGAGACTTCTTTGGACATTTCACGTCGTCTGTTTGGCATCTGTCTTCTATTAGATCTCACCAGTGATTCTTGTGCCCATGGCCTCCCATACATATTGACAAGCATCATGATACCCTTCCGAATATTGTAATTGGGATCACTTTAATTTCATGGCTTTGTTTGCAGTAAAGACATTGTTATTAAATCGTTGACTAAAAACACGATTGCAACTTTGTAATTTTGACAGCTATGATTCATGACCACTTCTGGCCAGAAACGGGTCCTTCTAAAATGTAATTTATGAATAGCAGCTTTTTCCTTATTGCACGGTTGTTCCCTGGCTATTTCCAAACAATGAGAAACAGAAAGAAAACGCTTGATGGCACCCAGCAAATCGATGCCGCCTCAAATAGAAACCCTGCCTATTGTCTCATCAAAAGCTCGGTACAAGAGATGAAGTGATGCAAAGGACAAACACTAATAGCTGAACACAGGTAACAACAAAGACTGCTTTAGAACGGAAGATTAGCTTTGTTGACAAGAGTCAAGAACAGACACACCTCTCTTAGATGAAAAATCTCACTTCACAATCTTTCCACTCCATTGGAAAGAAGTTATGTATGACTCATGGTGTTGTTTGCATCCTGAACCCTAAACGCTTTACAAAATAAATCCATACATGGGTGTATCTAGATGTATTTTCAGCGCTGATAAGCATCTTGCTCCTGTCGGGCCTCTTCTTAATCTGTGGGAGGTGCTGCCACATTCACTGCTGCCCTAGATTCAATGTAAGTGCAGGCTGATATAAGGCAATAATGACACTAACAATCCTTTGTTGTTTGTTTCATAAATGACCCTGCCGCCACCAGGGGGTGCTGCGGGAAGAAGTTAATCTCTATTGAGTATTGAAGGATTTTACTGTATTTTTCAGGCAGTAAAGTCAAGCATCCAAAACAGACATGCTGAGAGCCTGATGAACTGATTTAAAATCGGAGCAGAAGGGGATATGAGTCCTCATGTTATCGGGAGGTTTATCTTGGTCTTTCAGACGTTTTTCATAACTAATTCAAATGACTAATGGCTTTGTAATGTACTTTGTGCGCAGTCTGATGCTCGAATGAATTGTGCTGTATGAATTACCATACCTGGCACGGGGATCACTCGGACTGGTACAGTGCCAGGTTCCCTCTGTTTTGCCTCGTTGCTCAGTGCAAATTGTAGCATCGCTGTCTGTGTTATGCTGAGTCTCCCCATCTGCTGAGTTTTGAAGACGTGCCATATTTCATTAAAATTTGACATCTTCATCCAAAGTAAACAAAGCAGTATTAACATTTTTAGTTCAGGTAAATGTACAAATTTGCATAAAGAGTGTGCAGACGGCCCATATTTCTCAAGAAACATCCAGTATGAGTATAGCTTGCATACTAAACTTTACATTTATTGATGTATCATTTTAAGTTTTAGGGATTGAATCACAAAAAAAACTAAAATTACATGCACTGCTTTATTATCACAAGGAGACACTGTTCTACATGCTTTCTCTGATCACATACTTTTTCAGAAGCATCCCTGTGCCTTGTGAAGGGATTATCTGGCAGAGCTGAGTTCCTGTTTTATGTGACAGCAGGGTGCAAAGAGAATTCATTTAACCCATATTTTTCCGAGTTAATGCAATATTTTCAGACAACATAGCTGAGGAACAGAAACAATAAACCTTGCTCACTCTTTCTACGCTTTATTCTCTCAAGATGAAGGACCAACTCAGATAAACATCGGGTTAAAAGAGTTCAGTTTTCTCCGTGCAGGCCATAATCAGGTGCTGGGCTCTGCCAGCTCCAGAATAGCCCAATATGAAACGGCCCTGGAAATCTACCAGTTACAGTGTTTTCCAAGCTTTCTTCTTTGACGCTTGTGCCACTTGCCTCTCCATATTTTATTTATGCAACTCAGAATTGTATTCAGAGTACAATTCTGTATTGGGGAAACGATCGCCTTTAGGAAACTCATGTTTTTTCCACAGGTTCAACACTTTTCCCTGTAGAGATATATTAACCCGGGGGGAAACTCTTTTCCTGCCCCACTACAATGTCTGGGGCCCTTCCATTCTCCTTGCCACCCAGTAAAGGCATTTATTTTCATCCCTCCGCAGGAGCAAATCTCCAACCATTTCCAAGCAACGTGAGATACGAGATGGAATGTGCTTAACACTTGTTCTAGTTTTAGGATGTGTTTAGTAGTTAAACAGTCTAACATCAGATAGTCATGAGCCAAAAGGCTTGTAGTGGCCTGCAGTAATTTAACCCATATCTAAAGTCTCAGAGTTGAACCGTTGTCCCTGCGATAAATAGAGAAACCAAAATATTCCCAAAGCTCTAATGAAAGATTCCCATTTCTGTCATGAGATCAATCCGTTTTCTCTCACAAGCTAGTCAAGAATGAATTGAATTGAAATGTAATTATGGAATGTGTAACATTAGAGCAGTTCATATATGTTTTCTATCAATAACGAGCCTGTGGAATCTAAGTACATGACAGAAACATGTTACTTTCAGCAAAAAACTCTCACAACCAAATCAAGATATCTACACATCAATTGAAAGCAGATACTCAGTTTTCTATATTTGAATATTACTTACCTTACTTTGGGAAGCATTTTATTAAATACAATTGTGAATTCACATTTACTATCAAACTTAATAAAACCTAAATAATACACATAACTTAGTTACAAAATTTCATAGTTGTATCATTCCAATAGAATGCGATCAAAGAGATCAAACTAATCTTCAAATATAGAAATTAAGGGTACAGTAAACATTTCTAAAATTGGAAACAGCACCAGGCCAATTGCTCTAGGCCCACGCGGACAGACCTTGAAGTCCTTGATTGCGATCACAATCGGCTCTGTGATATAGTATTATATGAGAGGTGATCCCACAAGGCAAAACAGTATATCTATGGTTCCAGCTAAAGCTTGTGCCAACTGGGTGCTCACCATGAGGCAATGTTAGGGGTGTACCAATTATGGCCCAGAATCATGTCTTGCAACAACAAAGCCAAGAGTATGCAGCCAGGCTAGCACTTTCTCTACAATTTAAGAGAGGCTAGTAGGAGCTAGGGCAGGGTGGTGGGTCACATAAAATTAACAACTTTAGTTATTGGAGCATGCAAGTATAGGTAGCTCTCTTCAGATTTTAATGGAGGGGACAGGGACATTTCTAAAATTATTTAAATGATCCTCTGCACCCCATGAGCAGCATAGGTCACCTATACCCATAAGGAAGAAGCTGGGTAGATTAGCAGAGGCTTAATAGAGCCCAGGATGGGACACAATTTCAATAGGCTATGTGTCTGACTCATACACTAAGCAGTTCTAGTTTATATTTGCAGGCAGAGGCAACTGGGCAGGCACAGTCATCTTGTAAGTTTACATCACAGACACTTCAGATGAGGCTAAATTAGCTTGTCCTAGGAAGGTAAAGGTGTTCCTGGTCAACATATGCTTGTCATGTATTCCACATGCATTCAGGGTCTGGAAACTACAGACCACCACACAATGACCCTACTCCAGATGGACTGTTTGTGTGGGCTACTGTGGTTTACCCACCCAGAAAGCTCCTTGGGAGGAAGAAAGAAGTTGTTGGGGACAGAATGACTTCCATGTACTGTGTGCAGCAGACAACATCAATAATAACAATATAATGTAAATAAACAGACGATCGGGGCATTTAGTGATAACACAAATGGCCTGAGGCCAAAAGGTGATCAATTTAATTTCTTAATCTCAATGTCAGTGTTAGACCTGACAGCCTTAGGGTGGTCACCCCTAACTTTTTGCCTCCCCCCACTTTTTAGATACTGTGTTTGCTGGTTTTTAGACTCTACGCACTTTACCATTGCTAACCAGTGTTAAAGTGCATATGCTCTATCCCTTTAAACATGGTAACATTGGATCATACCCAATTGGACTATTTAATGTACTTATAAATCCCTAGTAGAGTGCACTATATGTGCCAAGGGCCTGTAGATTAAATGTTACTAGTGGGTTTGCAGCACTGATTGTGCCACTAACTTAAGTAGCCCCTTAACCTTGTCTCAGGCCTGCCATTGCAAGGCCTGTGTGTGCAGTTTCACTGTCAATTCAACTTGGCATTTAAAAGTACTTGCCAAGCCTAAAACTCCCCTTTTTCTACATATACGTCACCCCTAAGGTGTGCCCTGGGTAACCCATAGGGTGGCAAAAGGCAGGACATGTACCTGTGTAGTATACCTGTCCTGGTAGTGTAAAACCCCTAAATTCGTTTTTACACTGCTGTGTGGCCTGCTCCCTTCATAAGCTAACATTGGGGCTGCCCTCATACATTGTTTGAGTGGTAGCTGCTGATCTGAAAGGAGTAGGAAGGTCATATTTAGTATGGCCAGAATGGTGATATCAAATCCTGCTGACTGGTGAAGTTGGATTTAATATTACTATTTTAGAAATGTCACTTTTAGAAAGTGAGCATTTCTCTGCACTTAAATCCTTCTGTGCCGTACAATCCACGTCTGGCTGGGTTTAGTTGACAGCTCCCTTGTAAATTCACTCAGACACACCCCAAACACAGAATACTCAGCCTCACTTGCATACATATGCATTTTGAATGGGTCTTCCTGGGCTGGAAGATGGAGGGCCTGACACTTGCATGTCACAGGACAGTAGCCTGCCCTCACACAAAAGACTGCCACACCCCCTACTGGGCCCCTGGCAGACAGGATTGAACTGAAAGGGGACCTTGTGCACTTCTAAGCCACTCTTTGAAGTCTTACCCACTTCAAAGGCACATTTGGGTATTTAAACAGGGCCTCTGCCCCTACCAACTCAGACACTTCCTGGAGAAGAAACCTGAACCAGAATCTGCATCCTGCCAAGAAGACCTGTCTGGCTGCTCAAAGGACTCACCTGTCTGCTTTATGTGAAGGACTGCTGCTTTGCTGTTGCCCTGCTGCCTTGCTGCTCTCTGCCTGTGGTGAAAGAAGTGCTCTCCAAGGGCTTGGATAGAGCTTGTCTCCTGTTCCCTGAAGTCTCAAGACCAAAACAACTTAATCTCTACAAGAAGGACCCCTTGTGCAGCAAAATTCGACCCACAGCCTGCCAGAAACGATGCACAGTCTGCACTACAGTGAAAATTTCACTGCACGCTGAAACAGAATGACGCAGCCCAACTTCGCAACGAGAAGATCGACACAGCGCCAGCGTAGCAACCGGAAATTTGATGCACAGCCCACCGGATCGGCGCACAGCCGAGCCAGAATGATGCAGCCCGACTTCCAGAGAGAAATCGACACAGCACATGCCGTGGGGTAGAACATTCAACACAACACCCACCGAATCAACGCAGCTCCTGTGATTTCGTCCTGCCAGTCAAGGAAATTCACGCATCGTCCCCGCGGCGTCAGAAATCCCCGCAACCCGAAGAGGATCCACGACCGAACGCCGGAAATCGACGCACAGCAGTCCCTGCATGAAAACTAAACAAAACATCGGCATGTGCGGCCTGAGAAATTGACACACACCCCTTTGTTTCCATGGATCTCCTTCTCTGTGGTTCTTTGCAGAGGTTTTTCACACGAGCCAGGTACTTTGTGCTTGAAAGAGACTTTGTTTGCTTTTATAGGATTTAAGACATTTTATATCACTTTTACACTGATATCTCAAAGTATACTTATTGCATTGTGATCGTTTTGACCTGCATTTAACCAGATAAATATTATATATTTTTCTTCACACTGTGTGGTGTATTTTTGTGGTGCTATATTGTGTTATTGTATGATTTATTGCACAAATACTTTACACATTGCCTTCGAAATTAAGCCTGACTGCTCAGTGCCATGCTAACAGAGGGTGGACGCAGGATAATTTGGATTGTGTGTGACTTACCCTGACTAGAGTGGGGGTCCTTGCTTGGACAGGGGGCAACCTGACTGCCAACCAAAGACCCCATTTCTAACAGTCAGCAATGCTGTCAATATTCCTTTCACATTTTTTAAACTGTTTTCAAACGCCTCTTGCACACAAAAAATGAACCCAATGGGCTCCACTTTAAAAGAGGTCAATCAACTTTACTTATTTAGGAGCGTAGCAGGCATCTCTACTGGGGGCATCTCCTGCAACCCCACACTAAAGGTACACATTCAGCTGAAAGGTCCTGGATTAAGAAGACATAAAGGGGGGAACCTCAAACATACGAGTGAGAGTCCATTGTAGAGAATACCATGTTCTAGGACTTAGAAGCAAAGTTTTGTGACAAAAATGGTTTTCATGCGTGCAAATGGTTGGAGTAACATTAAAATGTGAACTTTAAATAAACTTTGGTGACCGTGAGTTTGTTGAAATGTAATTATTTTTGGCTTCAACAGTACAATCCTCCACATGCTTTAGCATGCATTTGGTAACTGTTTTCGGAATTTTCAGTCACAATAGCAGGTCTGTAGGTACTTAATTCTTAATATTAACTTTTTTTTACACACAAGGGTATAATAATGCCTCTATACCAATGTGCAGGTGCAATATGTAAGGAGATTTTGGATTTCATTACAGTTAGACCTTCCACCTACCATTTGAAGTTCTGTTTAAATTACTTGATATGAGGCCCACTGGCTGACTTCTTTTGTAGTTCCAATGACCTTATATGTCCATAAATACCTTCTATATGTAGCCTTTACACAGAAGCATGGATGGGTGAAAAATGAAGCTATTCGGAAGTGGGATCCAAAAATGTGTTTTGAAAGTAGGTTATTCACTATAGGCATTATTGTTGAGTGTCTACCTACAATAGTGATATAGCACGTTCCTGGAAAATGTGAGGCTTGAGGAAATACAGCAAATCAATAGGGAAATGTATTAGCTATTATTATTAGTATAATGATATATGGTTGCCAGCGACTGAAACCATTGGGGCTATAACACAGGTATGAGATTTTCATACAGCACTGAATTTTATGTTCTCCCCAAGCTGCACGTATTATGAGAAACTGATACTGTGTAGCAACAAATGCAGGGTCACCACAGGGAGGGGCAGGGGGTGTTATAACACAGACCGGCACTTTTCAGGGCCCCATGCACCTGCAGAAAAATTATTATTACATTTTTAATTTAAAGCAAACCTTCCATCTTTAATAATAAGGAGGCTGCTTGCACAGCTATACTCCCTTTTGGTGCCAGATGCACATATTTTCTTTTTCCCAGAAGGAAACAGTTTTTCATATTTACAATAAGGTCCCTATGGCAACTAGCACAAACGCAAGAAGCATCAAGTGGGCCCATAGAACATTTTCTACCAGGCCAACTAATACTTCGAAAATGTCTTAAAGTATTATAAAGGAAAAGTCAGGAATGACCATATTTCTTACTTCTGTCATAGGAGAACTGAATTTATGTGACCTATATTTAAGTTCTACGTCTTCTGTTTTTATTTAGTTACTAAATGATATTTTCCAATGAGTTACTAAATCATTCTTAGTACCGCTGCTATTGTGATTGTGAACAAGCAAGTCTCCTCCATGCGCTTTGTCACATATGAAGATTTTGACCTCAAAGTACTGTTCAAAAACTTTGCGACAAATAATGTGTGGGACACAGGGGGAATAGGCAAACATCATGTGTGGTAAATGCAGACAGGTACAGAATCAAAGTGTTGTAGAAGAGGAGCATCTGAGGAGTGGATCACAAATTATTTTTCAGTAATGCCAGTTGATGTTCTTGACGGTAAGTAGTGCTTTGTACAAGTGCTTTTACTGTATTATGAAACCACAAAAATTGGAGAAGAATGAACTAGAATGTTATCGCATATTTGTTGTGTGCAGTGTTGGTGCTGGGATGACTGGAATTTTCTGCTATTGTATTTTGTACTGCATTATTGCATGGGTATGTCGTATTGTTTTGTGGTTGCTGTGTTGTGCCCTATTAAGTTTTAATAGTAGTTGTTACACTGCTTTGGTTGTATATTATTGTGTTATAATATCTAATTTAGTTTTGTCACAAATGCTGCTCAATTCCAGCCAAAAGCGTCAATATCCCACTCTGAGGGGTTAAAATAATTCTGTTCCAGCTCTCCAACTATTTTAGACAACAGATAACATAAAACTAGGGCTGAGCAGAGGTGGCTCATGGGAGGAAAAGGGGAGGGGCGGTGCATGGCGGCAGAGACTAAAAAACATATATAATATTTTTTCTAAAAACTTATCTTCCTTGTTGCTCCGCTCTGATCAGATCCTCGGTCCTCCACTGCAGACACAGGCTCCAAGGCTGACCTGCATCCAATCCTAATACTGCTTTCATGCCACTGGCAGCATGAAAGCAGCATTAGGATTGGACAGATTGCCCAGCCAGGGTGCTTCGAGGCAGAGTGAGAGTCTCTGCCTGCTGTCTCCAACCCGACAACGCAGTGCCGGGTTGGAGAGAGCCTAGTGTGCATGTGTGTTTGGCCGGCCCGAGACCGCCGGCAAAACACGGGCAAACATACATGAGCACTGAGGGGGAGTGCTGTCACTACCCGTGGCCCCACCCCTTTTACAAGAAAACAATAATAAACATAGCTTAATGTTCCTTTCTTACAAAAGTTTTGCAACTGCTGCTGCTGGCGGGGGTGGGGGTATGCGACGCCCTTCCATCACAGGGAAGGAACCACCCCTGTGGCTGATACCTGTCTTAAATTATCAATTCCTGTACTCAATTTTTGTGATTCTCTCCTGAATGTGCGTGCATCAGTTCCCTCAGCACAGGGCACTAGAGAGTCAGTGGGACACTGACAGAACCCAGGTTTTTTAGTATTTCCATTTGTATCCACTCAGGTGCCATAACATCACCTAAAAAGAAAATGTTTCCTTTCATATGTTCTTCCAATATTTTATACCTGCATAAAACAAAATGTATTTTCCAAGAACAGCCATTCAAAACAGCTTCACCAGATGAATCCGTTAAGAGATGTCCACTGGCACCATGCCAAGAGTGAGACTTCCAGTCAGTCCTGCGGTTTAAGCTTAGAACACTTTGCATGCTGTAAGCAGCATTCTGTAAACTCAAAAATTAGGTTTCTAGACAAAGGGCAGTAAAGGGTAGCAGAAAGTGGTTAAACGTATAACGCTTGGAAGCATTAAGTCATGAAGGACAAAATCGGTGACAGTCAGCATGTATTTCTCTTTTTTTTTTTACAAAATTTCCATTAAAAGAAATAAAAAGCACTGAATTCTTATGGTAGCTAACATACGTCTTACTTCGCTGACCATTATTAGTTCACATTTTAAAACACCTAGAGTGCTAACCCATTTGCTATTGCTCCTGCAGATCTCATGGTACCATGCTGATAAGGTAATTTACGTGGCATAATTCTTGAAGAACACCTTCAAAATGTATTGGTCACTGGCTGTAACAATAATAAAAAAATTGCAAAGAGGTTTAATGCCTCTGCTGCACTGCAGTGTCGGTAAGCAGAGGTTGAAAGGTTTATAGCTTTATAACATTATGACAGGTTCATTTATTTAAGCAGAGATCATTGTGTAACTTGCAGGTCACCAATTCCAGGCTATGTACAATAACTCAGTAGGTTATGTTCTTGCCAAAAGCTTTGAATGCCTCCACCATGGCAATCATTTTAATCTTTGCAGGTTTTAAGTCAACCTTTCTTCTAAAATTGATAAAATCAGCAGCACTGAATTTAGTACCAACTAACTCATATTATCAAGTCAAATAAAGTTCAGTTTGTAGAATGTGCTATAGAAATTGTCTTTTTTGTGATTCCTCACTGTAGGAAAGGGCCCCTTTTGACATGGTCACCCCAATGTTGATGTAATGCTGACAGACAGTGTCATGGGTTCGTGCTAACCTGGTCCCCAATGCCAGATCTCTTTCCTTAAAACTGTGCAATTGTTCCCCAATTGACAATACCTTTGTTCTTCCTGTAAGTTTCTAGTAAATGGTACTCTTGGTACCTAGGGCAAGGGTACCAAATAGGTATTGGGCCACACTCGGGGACCCCCACCTAGCACATGCAGACTGCCATTGAACAAGAGCACAAACATGTTTAGTGTAGAAAACAAGCTTTGCGGAAAAATATATGTGCCACCACTGTGACCGCATCTAAAGATGAGCACAAAATGGAGTCAGTGGTCAACATGGAGTTGGTGGTCAAATACAAGTAGCATTACACCTGTGAGCCTGCATTCCAAGGAAGGGGGCTTCAAAGAGGACCACTACCCTTGGTATGCAGATCTGGCTTCACTCACAAGAGAGATGCCAACCCCTTACCCCTGGGCACATTTGGCACCTGGACAGGCAGGACATTTATTATGAAGTGAGGTATGTGCACCCCTCAGGTCAATCTCACCCCTAAGGTGAGCTGCCTGATGTGGACACACCTTTTAGGAATCTGGCATCTTGGTGTTAGCAGATTGACTGTGTGTGTGTTCTTAAAGATGTCTCACACTCCTCTTGTGTAAGCCTAAGGCTGCTTGACCAAACTACCTCCTATAAGATCATCTTGGAATTGCTAGAGCAAGCCTCTGTTGACTACAAGCCTGGCAAAGGTATTTGGTCTTACCCATCTGGGTTTCCTTTGACTGCCAACATTGCTCTCTTCTGGGACATTCTCACAAACTAATTTCTCACTGTCCTTGAAGTGTGGCACCTGGCAATGTGCACCCACATTATAGTAGAACAAATTCTCCCATTTCTCGTATGCCAACACCACACCACAGCTCATCATGCACCGAATTTACGCACATCTAATCGTGGTAAAGACCATTCTGCATCAGAACACATAACTGAGCATCCATCTAGACATGGTTGTTTGAAGAGCTCCAAGCTGTTCCTCCTACCCTCAACAAGAAACTCAGTTCCTGTCAGAGGAATACTATGGGAAGTGAAATCATGTGAGGCACCACTATGACAGTAATGCCCATATTTCTAGTTCAAAAATAAAAACTGCAACCACCATTACAATTGGTACTGTTGGCTGATAAACAGGACTAGGTGAAAGACACCCACTTGACTAGGGCCAGATAAAATTATATTACAAAGCATGCCGTAGTACAAGACTAGTTGAGTGCTATGCTATGTCACTGGTAAAAAAAACTTTCCAGTCCTTTTTTTCATTGTTTTGAGGTGTTGACATTTAATTGGGTCAATAGAACTGAACCACTGTTGCAAGACCACGGATGCAAAAATGAACTAAATAAATGCAAATGAATTTAAACATGATACATGATTTACCAGTGATATGAAGTCATCTCATGAGTTTAAGTTCAACAAACAAATCCTGCTACTTCTACAAGACACACATTGAGCTGAAAGACAAAAAGTGGTGTATGCATTATGAAGCACACACTTTCAGCATTGGTGATTGCAAGCCAAATTGCCAGTGCCAAGACAAATTTCCCATTGATATGTAGCGAAATTATACAGTTTTGTTTAGTGACGTTATTTCTGCTCCTTAGTTGGCGCCAATAAGGTCATATGGAATCTTCAAAATTTAAGTTAATAACATTAATAAGAGACCTTTTTAGATTAAATGTAGCTGTACAATCTGGGAAAACAGACTACAGTAGAGTATAAAATGAATGCCAGCTGTCTCCTGGACTCATACCACAAAGGTAAACAAGCCCTGGTCTGCTTAGTCAATTATCTGTAGGTTAATTTTCCCCATCATGAATAAGGGTTATACATATTTGTGTAAGTATTAACATGCTTAGTGTTCTTCCCTGAAAACAAAGAATTGGTTAAATGCACCTTCCTGAGATGATACAGAAGATAGATATGTCATGATTACCATGATTACCCTTCACAACAAATATAAAAAAAAAGCCTGCTAAATTTTGTGTGGTTACATCAAATTGTCCCAAATTTGTGAGCAGATTAACATTTCATAAACCCTTTCCCCTTGAAATATCACCCTTTTGATGGGGTCAATGAAGTTGAGAAGACCATGAGTAGGCTAAATATGCTAAACCTCTGCCAAATTGTATCCCCATTTATCAAACAGTGTAAAGGTATTAGTAAGTCAAACATGTTTCAACCCCACTTTAGCACCCCTCACCAGTTGGACCTGCATGAAATCTGAGGAATCTTCAGTGGGTTTAACTAGCTAACTGCCTGCCACGTCTGATGCAGATTCATCAAAGAGCTTTAGAACTATAAGCAATCAAACATTTTATTGCCCCTCCCTTTAACTGTGCCACCCCACTCAACTGGTACAAAACCTGACAGAGCAATAAAACAGCAATCCTTTCAGTGATTCTGTCAATTGTTGATCACATTTGTCACACATGCCTTTATTATTAGCAAATACTGCCACTTTGGAATCTTTGTAACTTCCCTATTCACTCACCCCTTTGATGGGCCAACATGTACTTAAAATTACCAAGAGAACGTAGCTCCTCTGAATCGATCTTCACAAAACCTGAAATCTGCACTAGGAATTACTTTGTAACTGCTCACAACATGTAATTCAGATTCCTCAAACATCACAATAGTTGTAAGCAAATTAAATGTTTATTGACACCCCCGTAATATAACTTTGCCCCCCCTGATGAATTGGCAAAAAGAACTTCACATAGCATAATGAACCACTGGATCGAGAAATTCTTCAAAGCCTCTGCCAAATGTCATGCAGAATTATCACACAGTGCCAAATGTGTTAGTAAATGAGCACTTTTTGTCCTCACTTTTTAACTGGACCATTCCCCTTGATGGGTCTGTAAGAATTTGAGAATACCAAGGTGTTAGACCTGTCAGCTTTAGGGTGATCTCCCCCCAGACCTTTTGCTTTATTCCTGCATTTTTTGCTGATCTCATTTTTGGTGGCAATAGGACTCTGTGCACGTTACCACTGCTAACCAGAGCTAAAGTGTGTGTGCTTTATTCTTTAAAGATAGTGAAATTGACATATATCGAATTGGCACATTAATGTACTTATTTACATAGTAAAGTGATACTACATGTACCCAGGACCTGTAAATTAAATGCTCCTGGTGTGCCTGCTGCACTCATTATTCCACCCACTTAAGTAGCCCTTCTAAACATGTCTCAGGCCTGCCTGTGCAGAATGTATGTGCAGTTTTAAACCGCCATTTCGATTTGGCATAGTAAACCTCTTGCCAGGCCTAATTCTTTTCTTTTTAACACATAGGCTCTAAACAGTCATAGGGCAGGGTGCAGTGATTTTGATAAGTTGGACATGTGCTTACAACTTTTTCATGTCCTGGTAGTGAAATACTTCAATATTGTTTTTTCACTAACTCAAGGCCTACCAGTCCCATTAGATAACATTGAATTACCTTATTACATTTAATAAGTGCTAACATTCAATTGAGAGCAGGTTAGAATGTCCACTTTGATGTTTAAAGATATTAATTTAGAGCCTTCTTTAATGGTAAAGATAGATTTTCAGTCACAATTTTGAAAACACAATTTTTAGAAAATTAGCATTTTCTTGTCCTAGCCATTAAGCGTCTGCAGCCTGTATCCTGGGTCACACGACTAGATGTGGCTGGCAGTTGGTCTTTGTGTACTGCTCCCAGACAATGAGACAAAAGGGGAATAGGTGTTGGCAGGACGGGTCATCTTTGACTTGATGAGTTGGAGGAGCTGTCACCTGTCACAGTTGTACACCACAAAGGCTTTCCTAGCACATTCACAAAAGGTTTTGACACTGGTGTTTTGTGACCCCGGAGAAGCTGGGGCCAGGGCACGGAGGTAGGAAAGTCCAAACAATTCTGGATGTGGAAACCCCGAGGACCTTCCCTGACTTCAAAGTGGGCACCAAGAATAAATAATAGACCAAACTCTTCAGTACACACCTGGACCTGTGGATGACTGTTGTGCTGCTCTGCAAGAAGGACTGCTACTCTGCTGCCTTGGTGCCTGAGCAAAAAGGACTTCATTTGTATCATGAACCAACGACCACTAGAGTATGAGCAAAATTTGTTATGGCAGCAAGTTTTCCCAAAAAAAGACCTGCATGAAATGTGGGGGCCCTGGGCTACAGTTGCCTGGGCTAAATGACTGCCAAATGTGGTGCAGGACAATTTATTGAGGGCAAAGTTATAGGTAAATCAAAAATGCCTTTCCTAAGGAACATGTAGCTGAACCATAACTAGACATATACATGACTTATATGTTGGAAATCTAGCATACAATGTGGATTTTACTGTTGATATTGCAGAAGGATGAACCAAAGAAGCCACAGATTTAAATGCATGAATATTCAGTGGAGAGAGAAAAAGGGACCAATATGAGGCTTAGAAAGTGTGTTGGGCAGTGGCAAGGATACAGGTGAAGAGGGAATGCGATGGCAATGGATAGGAGTGGGGTTGTCCAGCATTCAGGTGGCTACTTTGAGGTAAACCAATGCTGGGGAGAAGCACACTCAAACCCTCATGATCACTTTCCAAAGAAGGATATATGTCCCTGTAAATCCCATAAGTGTAGGGTGTGATGTTTACGGAAGCACAATTTGTGTATCTTAGTTTTAGTCAAGGAAATGGGGAATAGGAATAGGACATAGTATTATGTTATCCCCCATGTTGAAGTGCCTAAACTCGGAATGTACATAGTTTGCCAGAATGATTGGTGGCTAGGATATGCCTCGCAGAAACTGATCAGACAAACTCTACTGGGATGTGCAAATACGTCACCACAGTTGTAATCCCGATACAAATGTGCCCAAATTAGCCTTTCAACTAGTAATGAAGCCTTTAGTGTTTGTTTAGAAGGTCTAATACTAGTATTGTTTTTCTCTGAAGTGCAAAGCATTTGCTATTGAAGTCAACTTGAAATGAGCGCTGCAAACCAACATTTACAGTAACCATTTTAAAGCACAGAAAAACACAAGCTGTTTGTGTGCTATATTTAGCCTCATTAACCTGCTTTTTGAATCACATAATTTATGCAATCACTAAAAATGATTAATTTGACATTTAATTAATATATACCACTTGACTTGATTTTGATTATTTTATTGCACAACTGCTGACAATTTAAATAATTTAAATTTAAATGTGCTGCGCTTTGAGTGTCACATATTCTGATAGAATTACAGCTCTTGCCTCACCTAGTAATGTTTATTACCCTGATTAAGGTTATTTTTTTCCTGCTGTCTCATTTGTCAACTAAGGCAAACAAATTCCAAAAGACTTTCAGCCACTAACTTATGACCTTCTCTTAGAGCGCATGGAGATATTACAACCAGGATGAACAGGGAAGTGTTCTTGAGAACCACGACTTCTTCCATGGTATGCATGATGACATGATGACAATGTGGCTGAGAGCTTTGATGCTGTATTACGGTAAATAGGTCAGGGGCTGCAAACTGTGCAGTTGGTGAAGAGGAATCATTAAAGCTATATCCCACACTCTGGTAGACTACTCAAGATATATTGACATAAGGAAAATAAATATATTCCCGTAAATGAAAAACAAAACACAGAAAACAACTTCAATGGTGCCCCTGCTTGTGTGAGCCCCATAGTCCCACAGAAACACCTGTCAATGATATATTTCAAGGAGGTGTCTGTTTTGCAAGGTGTGCACATTTGCTTATCTGTTAGACCTGGAATCCTTGGTGTGGTTACCCCCCCACCAAACACTTTTTGCCCTCTGACCTGTTTTTCTGACTTCGTTTTTGCTTTGTTTAGGAATCTGTGCACTTTACCACTGTTATCCAGTGCTAAAGTGCAGGTGATCTGTATCCTAAAACATATTAACATTGGCTTAACCACAATTGTCATTTTTAGTTTATTTGTAAGCCACTAGTACAGTGCAGTATACATGTTCAGGGCCTGTACATTAAATGCTACTAGTGGCCCTGCAGCACTGATTGTGCCACCCATTACTGTAGCCCAATAAACACCTGGCAAGGACACCCACTTGCCAGCATAAAACCTTCTTTTTTATTGCATATGACACCCCTAAGGTAGGTCCTGGGTAGCCCCAAGGGCAGGGTGCTGTGCATTTAAAAAGTTGGATATGTACTTTTAAGTTTAAACATGTCCTGGGAGTGAAAAAATATTAAATTATGTTTACACTATTGCAAGACCTATCTCTCCCTTAGGTTAACATTGGGGTTTCCTTGAAGCAACCTTTAAGTGGAATGTCCAATTGGGAAAATGTAGAAATTTGGATTTTGGTGTCTCCGGACTCACAATTTAAAATCACAACTTATGGTGGAGTCAAATTTTTAATTCTAAGTCTGAATATGTCACTTTTAGAAAGTTAGAAAACAGGGGGGATGAGCCCTTTTCTTGTAAGCAAGGCTATAAAGTATGAAAGTAGAGAATGCCAATGCTAACATTGATTTTTCTGTTCAATTATTCAAACAGGTCACGCAAATCAATTGGCGTGATCACTATTTTTGAATTCAATTGTTTAACCTTTGTTCTCTGAAAAAAGTATTTTTGAGTTACATATGCATACAGTATTTACAAGCCCACATGTTTGACAAACTGAAGACAAATAGTAAAACATTTCATTTGACATACAATATAAACAAGTGATGTAATAAAAAAGCATTTTTTGGGCAATTTGAAATCGTATCAGATTCCTTAATTGTTTTCCGAATGCTTAGATAAGCCACTGCTTTAATCTACATTTAGGTCTTCATTTTAAACTTGGTGGGATAGCCGGCCGCCAACCATGCTGACAGTCAACGGAAGACCGCCAGTGGCAGGCATCTCACCAGATAATGATGCCTGGAGCCTCACCATCATTGATGGCAGTGAGGGCTGCCAGGCGCCATGCTGGTGTTCGGTGGCGGGGGTGGATGCTGCTCCACCCTCACCACCATGTCAGTCCAGACACCACCATGCCTATAATGATGCAGTCGTAGGCATGGTGGTGTGCGGAGACGCGGCAATTGTGGTGGAGAAGCTTCCAAGGAGCCCGTTCCCTCCCAGAGCAGTGCCACGGTAAGTGCTGCCTAAGAGGGAAGGGGGTGTGTGTTGAGTGAGTGTGTGCATGGGTGTGTGTGTGTGTTTGTGAAGGGGGGATGTGTGTCTGCGTGTATAAATGAGTAAGTGTATGTCTATGTATGCGTGCATATGTATTTGGGGGGTGGGGTGGCCTAAATAGTGGTGGGAGGGTGGGGATTATGAGGGGGGTTGAAGAGGGCCTATAGTAAGCTCGGGGGGGAGAGGGTAGGGTGGAGGTTTCCAGGGTTCGGGGGGGTGTCCACAGGCCTGGGGGTTATTTGGGGGTTGTGGCAGTGGGGGGGGCTAGCGTGTCATATACTGAAGACAGGAATGAGTATTCCTGTCACCAGTAGTCTTTCCACCAGGGATTACCTGGGGTCGCAGGTAGCTACCTTTGGCCGGGCGATCGATTCAGGCCTGGCGGTGAGTAGTAGTCTAGAACTGAGAACTGCTGTCATCATGATTTGGCGGTCTGCACTGCCATGCTGTTGGCGATAATGTTCAAAATGAGGGCCTAAGTCTGTGCTCCTTCTGTGTGTTAAGGCTAGCAATCGGGAGCAACATTTCCTCATTAGGCAGTACAAGGGGCCCAGAATTTATATTTAAGACAACACTTACTGGCCCAACTCTGTAAGTATCAGACTGTTGATTCATTTCGAACCACATTTATCTTAGGTTCTCCTCAGGACAAAAGACTGTGTGACACGGTGAAATATCAGGAAATTACAAAATAGAAAATACTCTTGTGATTATGCACACTTGTCTTATGTAAACTGAGCTTTACAACTGTGGGCTAATGAATACATCACTGGCCCTCACTTATATAAGCTCACATGTTTGTTCAAAGTCATATGACTTATTCCAGCTATTTGCTCTTCAATTGGAGGCTGGGAACAAATTAAAGATAGAATTTGTGATGGAATAGATGTTACAATGAATTTCTGAGTACTCATCAGGATATTATACATAAACTCACTGTTTAGGCAGAGAAGTTGTCTTAGAGCCATAACCTCATGTTCCATGTGCTCTTTGTTAGCTTTGGACCTGGATTTGTATTAAAAAAATCTATTGGGAACAAAAATTAAGTCTTGGCAATAAGGGAATTTGTTTGGTTACGAGTCACTGCTGACAAGCATAAATTCCTTGTGATTAAACATTAAAGGATGGCGAAGCATGCAGTGATACTTTCAGTCCAGTGACACTTTGTGTCGTGAGAGGCCAGTACATTTGCAGGTCTCATGTTTGGTGAGTAGCACATCTTTTTCTATGGGATGAGTGCTCTTTAAAAAGAAAACATGTGCATGACATTCCTTGGAACAAAGTAACCACAGCTTTGGCGGTGTTTGTAACCTCTACAGACATGTTTGCCGCCCGCCAAACTCAGACCGCCGAGAGACCGCTTGTGTGGTCCAAACACCACCAGCCCTATTTGGAGTTCACTGCAGAGCCAGAGGGCAGAAACAGCATTTCCACCCTCCAGCCCTGCGGTGAACAGGGCCTTAACTTTCCAGCTAGCTCAGCGGCAATGTGGCAATGCAGTGTGTGCAGCAGCATCAGTTGCGCATTCCACTGCCCGTAATTCGGGCAGCGGAATGCGTGATGGGGCTGTGCATGGGGGACCCTGCACTGCCCATGCCAAGTTCATGGGCAATGTAGGGGTCCCAGGGGACTCCTGTTCCACAAGCCATGGAAAGGCTGGCAGTGTGAGGACTCGTAATTCGGAGGGCAGCTCTGCTTGCAGTGCTGCCCTGGTGGATTACAACTGGCGGGACCACCAGGCTGCCGGCTGGCGGCAACCTGGTAGTGTCTGCGGTCTGACCATGGCACCTCCACCACGGTCGTAATGTGATGGTCGAACCATCACCGTGAGTCTGGTGGTCTCAAGAATGCCAGACTCATAATGAGGGTCATTGTATTGAGTAGCTAATCAGCATATGGAAGGCATGTGGGAGACAACATAGTAGTTTTTGAAGAGCAGAATGGTTTGTGAGTGTCACTTACTTCCTTAATGCATGGAAAATTACCTTCAATTGTCATACATCAGTATATAGATTTCTCTGTATTGCCTCTGTCCGACACTATCCACTTCTCTTGTGTAATACACTCACTCGGTCAGCCTAATTACATAAAAAAATCCAGTGTGTCATTTTCTGCAGATTGGTGCACTTATGATGACGTGCCTGGGAGTTCAGGTAGTTTCAAATGTAATAACGATTAAAACATATTGTTTGTTAGAATTCTGTGAAAGTTTCGAACACAGTGAAGAAAAGAATTGTTTTATGCCAAATTATTTGGTAAACCATGTTGTTCAATTAGAAAAAGTGTGCATTTTGCCTAAGGGGTCAACAATGAGCATTCTGGAATTTGTAGTCTTTACTTTTTTAGCTTATGTCTGTCTTCATGAGGGCAGATTCTGTAACTCAGTCATCTCATTAAGTCCTTCTGCGGGTTTGTTGTATCACCCTATCAAATATGCCTCTTTCTGTGCTAAATTGCGTTCCAGTGAGCCACCACATGGGTCTTGTTGGATGACCGTTGACATTGTCCACTTAAATTGTCCTCTTTGTGCAGAGTTTTAATAAATTGACTCACCAATATTGCTGTAGTGACTTTGTGGCAAATCCTAGATTTATGCTGAATTATTCTCTGTCTGACTTTTAAATTAATTTTTCCTTTATAAAGTCCTTTACAGACACAAACTATTGCATAAAGAAAAATTTTTGTCTTGCAGTTTGAGAAGGTTGTACGCTTCCATTGTATGCTATTGTGTGTAAATTCTGCACCTTCTATAGTTTGATTGCACTTGACACACATGCTACATTTATGGTGTCCCATGCAAACCTAGAGCACAAGGAGTATTTGTTAACTTAGAAAATAATTTGTCAGAGAATAAAGGTTAAACAATTGAATTAACAAATAGTGATTACGTCAATTGATTTGCATGACCTGTTTGAATAATTGAACAGAAAAATCAATGTTAGAATGTTCATACTTTTAGAAAGTGATATTTTCTTACTTTAACCATTCTGTGCCTTTGCCTTCTCTGAATACACATCTGGGGTTGGTGACACCTAGGCTTTGTGCATTCCCTCCAGACAGTCACACACACAGGGAGTTGGGGTGTGACATTTCCATCCTGATGGCCTATCATCATTTGATGGGTCTTCCTGGGGTAGATGGGAAGGAAGAGCTGACACGTACACCTGAATACAGCTCTGCTTTTCCCCACACAAAGGGCTGCATAACCCCCTGTAGAGTGTCTGGAGCCAAGGAAGGAAGGGTAGGGACCTAGTCCACTTCAAATGATTCTCTTTGAAGTCTTCCGAACGTCAAAGGCTCAATTGGGTACAAGTACAGGACCCCAAACCCAACCAAATCAGATCTTTGCTGGAACCAAGGACATTCTGCCTGGCAGAAGAGCTGATGTGTTGCCAGGAGTGACTCCCACTTTTCTAACTGCTTTGATGTGTTGGTCTACTGCCTTCTGTTTGATTTGCTGTAGGATGGACTGTGACTTTGCTAACTGATTTGCTGTGTTGGCCTGCTGCCTGATGCTTCTTGCCTGGGAGTGAGAAATACTGGACCTACTTGCTACATCCTGGAACCTAAGTCTCTCCAAGGGCTTGCTGTCTTGCACCCTGTTCTTGCAGTCTCAGGGACATCAAAGACTGCCTGCAACACTGGTCCTACTGCTGGACTCTGCCATCTGTAAGTCAAATGCCAATCCAGTCCAGGGCCTTTGAACTGGGTTTGCAGATGCGTTTCAGCAAGAATCGATGCATCCAAGCCGTTGTGCTCCTTGGAACTGACACAGTGCCTAGGCACATTTTAATCAGGCTCTGCATAAGTCATGTAGCCAGCCTATCCAGCCTGAACAATGGATCTACACCGGTTAGCGTGACCTTAAGTAACCTTTTAGCGCTGTTGACTCCTAACCACTACATTGCAGTTTATAATTTAAAAAATCATATCTTGAGGTCTATTAATTAGATGTTTGTTCGTTTGGTCTTATTTTACTCAGATAAGAATTCTCTATTGTTTCTAAACTGGTGTGGAGGATATTTGTGGTGTTTTTCACTGTGTTACCCTAATTAAGTGTTGCACAAAGACTCTACACATTGCCTCTTATGTTAAACCTGACTGCTCTATGCTGAGCTACCAGAGGGTGAGCACAGGTTGATTTAGGGTGTGTATCTGACTTGCCCTGACTTGGATTGTGTTCCCTCCTTGGACATGATGCATACCTCTGCTAACCAGAGACCAAATGTCTAACACTATCCATTTGAATAAAGGTTACATGTATTTTTCTTTTAGCAATAAATAGAAAGTGCCAAAATTGTACAGGGAGATTATTTGTGGATACCCTCTGTGAAGTGAACTTACACTTTATGCCTGCTCCTATAACGGTAACATTCCATTCAGTAAGATCCCACCTGGTAATTAGTTACTTTACATCCCTTTTGCACTGGTGTAACACACACACAAATTTATGGGAACAGTGGAAGAGACTGAGCAAACCACTGAAATTCTATTCTCATGGATGCCTACATGCAACTTGGCAGAGCAAAATAACAGCACCTGTAAGTGGAGTGCCTGTTGAAGTTTGAGAGTGGGCCCTGTGTCAGGGGAAGGAAAAGAGCTGGCGTGGTGTGTGATTGACCTGTTTTGGCCTCCCATGGTAGGTGGTCTGCCTGGCAGGTGAGCAAGATGCATCCTTCTAGCATTGTGGTGCTGTAGAGAAAGTACGCACATTGAATGTGTGCTTTGGGTGGATAATGTGCAATGAGGCAGGCAGTTTCCAGAGACTTTGTCAGAATGTCTGAGCTACTGGTGTACAGAGGAGAGGCATGAACTGAGTCTCCAACACTCTGTTCCCTCACAAATGTTAAGATACTTTGATGACTGGAGTGTTGGCACGCCCCTAGAGTCTTGGTGCACTCCACCGTCAAACAGCTAAAGCCAATTTCCCTGCAGAACTACCAAAAATCCTAGGCATGTACTCTTCTTCCCCGAATTAGACAGCCAACCTTTTAGGCAATGCCAAGACCCATAAATCCATTTGTATTGACTTAGTGTGGATTCAGAAAGATCCCAGGAACAGACAAAGTTGGGAGTTTGTCTTGTCATGCTGACAAGCTATATAGTCAATCAAGAACATCAGGAGCGTTTGCATTATTTCTAAGGTGGTCCTGTGCCAGGTCATGCAAGAATGCCTGAGATTTTGTAAAACAATATATTTGGTGGCCTAAGATAACAGAAAATGTGAAGGATTGTGTTGTTAAATGTATCACGTGTTCAAGCTTTCCATGCATAGCAAACCAGTGGCATTTCTACAACCCTTACCCATGCCAAAGAAACCCTCAACCAGCCTCTGTATGGGCTTTACTGGAGAGCTTCACAACTCAAATGACAACACTACCCTGTTGCTGATGGTGAAAGACTGAAGAAGAGTCTTGCACACTTTATTGCTGTCAGAAAACCCCAGACTGTTTCTGAATTAACCTTAATTGTCTTGTAAGACTTTTTTGTCTTACATGTTTTCCCCTCAGGTTATTATAACATATAAGACTCAAGGACTCAATTAATCTCACTTTTGGAGGGTGCCTATACAAGATTGGTGCCATACACAAACTGATGGAGAAACAGAATGAGTCACCTATTCCTTTGAACAATATCTCACTAAGTTATTGATGAGTATGTGAGAGACAAGGCATCAGTGGCTACCAAGAGTGGAATTTTGTTACAACTCTTTACACATGCTATGTGATTCTTATCTTTCTTTTGTACATCTGACCATCAAACTTGCACCTGGTCAGAAAATTTACTTTGTCCACAATCACTGCAGTTCACACAATCCTACAGACTCTGCACTGGATACTAAAAGCTGCAGTCCAAAACATATTGAAAGCCAAGGCAGACTACATGATATGTGCAGATGGACTTAAGCTACCAAGACTTTAATATAAGGTCAAAATTAAAGTCTGGCTATCATGAAAGAAAATCTCCATTCCTGGCTCATATCCTAAAATCAGTCCCGAATTGTGGGTCCTTTTGAAATAGTTGAGTTTGTGGGTCCAGTAGTAGTTTCTCTTGTTCTACCGCCCGTTGGTGACTTAATCAGTGGTCCACAAGTCTAGAGTAAAGAAAGTAGAAAATAGGAAGAATTCCTCCACTACCAGTCATTGTAAATAGGGCACCAGAGTATGAGGTTAACCATTTTTGACTTCCATACTCACAAGGGCAAATACAGTACATACTGTCCTTCAACGCGTATGGCATATCTGATTGCTCATGGGAACTTGCTAATTTCATACATGTTCTTTAACTAGTAAAGTTCTTTCATAAGCATTTTCCCATAAACCACAGTTGATCATACTTGCAAGTGTGGTGGAGTAGCTCATGGGCTATTGTTAGGATCAGCAAGGTTGATACACCTTCCAGTCATACACACATGTGAGACCTACTAAACTACATTATGGATCCATATCATATCATAGATTAGCTACATGGCAGCATCATTAGTATTGAAGGTTGGATCAGCAATTCAATGGTGATACTAAGCTATGGTAAGAAGATAACAATTCTGCCTAACAACCAATGGCAAGCAAGCACCAGCACCTACAGGTCACAATAGGCAGTAGTAGAATAAGACAGGACTCCACTCAGCAGACTGTGCCTGGCACCTACGGTTGGAGTTTTGATCTTAGGTTCATCAACTCTCACTATTTGCTTCCCTACACCTTTGTTATTATTTGCTCCTGGCCCCACATGATTAGTTATTGCAAGGTAGGGCCTCCAACTTTACCTCTTGCCTCCTTCTCTTTGCTCCTACTAGATGACCTGTTGGAACCTCTGATTGAACTCTTTAGTCGGTGACTGTTTCTACGTTGATTGGAAGTAGCCCAGGGGCAAGTTATAGCACTCCCTCACCAAACAGTGAATATGATCAAGGGGGGGGGGTTGTGTTCTTATGTTTCTCTATTGCTATGATGTCTGATTATGTGCTCATATTACCACCTACCAGGCATCTATCCATTCTAACCTGTTGAGGCAATATCTTGTGGAAGACGCAGGCCTAAGATGACACACCACACCCTGCATTGTCCTCTTTTAGCACTTCACATTTTACCTCCACTGGTAGGCTTTTCATCATTAAGCTTGTATGGTGGCATTAACTGGGAAGGCGTAGAATTGACATGTGAGTCCTGTGATGTACTTGACAACCTGAGTACCTGGCACAAGGTCAAATGCTGAAGCTAGTGAGCTGATCTTAAGGTTGGATATTTTGTCATTTACTTCCTACTAAAGCAGTTAGTTTTGGTGCCAAAAGCTCTGCAGGGGACACAAATGGATTCTGTAGCTACAGAGGTTGCCTTGCAGGTCAGATAAAATTACCTCACTCCACTCCAAGACTTTAAATTCTGACTCAGTCACTTTTTTGGTTTTCAAAATCCTCTTGTGGGGCACAGTTAGAACCTGTAGCTGGACATGGCTCAATGAGACACAGATAGATTTATTGCAAATCCAAGCTGCACATGTTTTCAGTGCAGCAGCCTGCTCCGTGCCTGAGAAACCTGGATTTTTTGCATACCTTGGGTGCAACCTCTCTGGACTGGCCTCAGCAGTTTGACCCAGTCCTTTGGAGCTGGAACAACTCCTAAGTCTGTCTTTTCTCAAACCACTAAGAAGCATCATTCTGGTCACTCCTCCATCCTATAGGTCCTCAAGAAAGGCTTCTAGGCTCCGGATCTCTCTCCATCCATATTTCCTGCAGGCTCCAGTCTTCTATGGTTAGCAGGGCTCTCTTGTTGTCAGGAGTTCTTCTGCTTTTTGTGTCCATGGAGCAGGCAAAGAAAGGGCAAACTGCATGACCCTTGAATAGCATAGACCTTATCTTTTTGCAGAAGTCAGGAGTCTTCATTCTTCCATCAGTACCTTCTCCGGGTGTAGTCTTCCCAGGTCCTGTAATGTTCTGAGGGAGTAGTGGTAAGATGTCCGTCTCATCATGTGCGGTATCCAGTTACCAGAGAAACTGTCCTACATAATCCAGGCTGCCCATCTCCTTCTGCAGTACTTCCTGTTGGCGTTATTGTAAAATGAACCAGAAGTCCTTGTTTCAAGATGACAGAACCCTTCTAATTCACGTACTCATTAGTGTGGTTGGCTGGCACTGTGCTCCATCCAGCCCCCAGGAAGGATATGTAAAACAGGTCTTACCATTTAAGTCCAAATAGGAAAAAGCTTGAGCTAAGAAATGTAAAGATAAAGAGTGAGGCAAACTTGTAGCTCAGCAAGCAATCTGCTCCCATTTAGCGCAGTCTTGTCCAGAGTTAGAGGCCTATTGTAAATAAGTTTGAGGCAAATACACTTAATATGGATTTATCAGTGTAACTGACTCCATGAGTATGTTTCCTAAGTATATCTTCCTTTTAAGTCTAAAGTAAAATCAGAGAGGAAAATCTTTTAGCACTGCATCACTATAGCTGAATTTAAATTATCTCCCGAATAGCCTTGACTCCCAGCTAGAAACATTTATTCTAAATGAAATGAAGAACAAGTGGTTAGGAATCCAGGCAACCATACACAAACTCTATTCTTATTTCATTTAGTCCAATGGAAAACAAAGTATAATGTAGATATGCAAATGTACATTTGCAACATATTCACATGTGGAATATTCCACCATCTAGAATATTTTAATTAGAAAAACTCGGTGTCTTGAAATTGGCTATTATCATTTCTAAAACCCCAGAAAACTGCAACTTTGTTGCAAATATGGACGTAATCCTAGAAGAGAAAAGCTTTCAATTTTTTCTTGAAATTTGTGAAGCCGGCCCATTATCATACATGGAAATTGAGCCAGTTTCTTCAAACACTGAATAATATTCTATCATCATGGATCTCAATCATCTCATTGGAAATCGGACTATTAAAGTGCACCATTTTGAAACAATAATCTAGAGCAAAACTGCAAAAGTAAACAGCAAAAAAATGCATACACAAATTCAGAATAAGAATGTTCCACTTTAATCAATTTAGCGGCCATGAAAAACATTGCCTTGGCTGTTTTTCTTTTCATTCTATATAACTATCTTACTGCAACCAGGAGGTGAGGATGTATCTATTACTCTACTTCACATAACACTGAATAGCAATGTTTAGATATTTACATTAGACATCTCCCCGCAAAAATCAGGCTACATCGGAATAGCAATTTCTAACTTCTATAACTATATATAGCCTCTATTCTAGTAAAAAATCTTTCAGTCATCCTCGCATTCGAATTACCATGCAGAAAGAAATCTAATACTTCCATGCATGTATACATCTAAAGCCAATTACAAACAAGATTCAACCCTAATATACATCCGGATTAAAAAAGATCTCGATTGCAAGGTCTTGTAAAATGCAAAATATTTAATGTATGTACAAAATTAACATCAGATGCAAACTTGTTGGAGGAAACAAGGTAGATTAAAATGTTATTGCTTTTTGTAAAACGGAGAATCTCTGTTTTTAGATTCTGTATGCTTATGCACATGTTAACTAAACAGCAATCTTAACAGTAGATAAGGGCATCCCTGGTACTCACTGGGAATCACAATCTATAAGGTTAAATACTAGTTCTACATTTAATAGAAAAAGCGTTCAGAGGTAATGTTTTCAGCATAAATTGAAGATAAAGTGCTCATGCATAAAATGGACTAGGCGAATATAAATACTGTTTTATAGCATGGACAATTTTAATGTGAAAATATTCTGGGCCTAGCAACATTCTCAAAGTTGCCAGCTAATTTCGCTCATGCGTTTTTGTCAAGGACTGTGTTGCCTTATCTCTAAATTCTATCTCCCTGGGACATCCCACAAGTGTGCCAGGCATATTCTAATCAAGGCCCCTCCTGTGTTTCACATTCATGGAGTGCTAAACACACAACTGCATTTTAAAAGATCCCATATCACTTTCTGGAATTAAACTCGTTTCAAGGTGACCAGATCAAGAATATTATTTACTCAAGGGTTTCCTGCAATATTAAAAGAGGGGATACATTGGGGGAAGAGACATGTTTTCTAGATGCAATAACCCAAAATTGGAAACTGTGCAGTTTCTACCAGAACTTGAGAAGAGAGCCAGTGAGTGAGACACTTCTCATTCTGAAATAAATAGCGCAAAACGTGAGGTGTAGACCAGGATTTGAGCACTTTTAGTTAACTGGGATTGCTAGTTTCCTAACTTTTGAAATCGCAAACCCAGATAATCAAAGTATGCAACTCCTACAAGTTTGGTAAAATTAAGCCTGGTTTCTTTTTTTAATGAAAAGTGTTCACCATTTACCAATACTTTATATTTACTGACTTCAGCTGTTACCACTCATAGTATTGCTCAAAAGAGGAAAGTTGATTATGTTTTTAAGTCTCAGAACAGCCATCTAATGTAGAATCACCTGCCTATTGAAGATTTGATGTTGGCTTCCCAAACAAGAAATATGCATCCTGCAAATTCATTCATAAGTAACTTAAATAAAGCTTCTTGCTTGATCACCTTGGTTGCAGCATTTAATTAAGTAATTTCCTAAAACAGCAAAATATGTGCTCCCGTAACTGTAATAGAATATTTAGCTTGGATAACTGAGTCTGCTGAATAGAACTATGAATATTATTCAATGCCGCCTCTAGGCATACAAAAGCAAAATTTCTTCCGGAGCCTAACATACTTTGACGTTATTAGCACTGCACAATAATTACTACATAGCTCTTGTTACAGTACTGGAACCAGCTATGAGTTTCTTCCGCAAGTCCTTTCTCAAGACTACATCTCTTTAAGTGATGACACAGTATGGTCCTATGTTTCCCTATGGTGTCAGGAAGTGGAAGGGGACCACAGTATGCAGATTCCATGCTATCCTATTGTTCAAACGTGTGAACTATTTACATCTTTGTCCTGTGCTTGGGAAGGTTCAAAATACCATTACATAACAATGTTATTAATGTTGTCTTATACATATTCACCATCTCAGGCACATGGTAAAAAAGCACTAGGAGAAGGTAACTCATAGCAAGACAGGTGCTGAATGCTTAGAGTTCAAATACCATTCACTGCATATCATTGACTTCGAAAGAACAGAGAATGTAGACCATCCTTTTTACCTCTGTGCATTCAATGAATACATTGTTATCATTCAAATATCGCCAAGTGTTCACTGTACTGATCAAATGATGTTGCTTTAGACAAGAGCACTTGATCAATACAGTTCAGCAGAGTAGCTAGCAAATCAAAATAGAATGAGAAAACTGCTTAAATGTAGCATAATTCATGAAGGCATACATTTCTAGATCCAGAATGTCGATCAACCCTTGCTACCACCATTGGTTATTTTAACTCTCAATGAGAACACGTTAAGTAATGCCTATGCACTGACAGAAACCATATTTATTCTTTAATAAATGTTCACCCACTCCAACACAGGGACAATGATGCATCCATTCGCTGCAGTGGCAGCACACAGGCACTACACTGGCTCCATTTAATCTAAAAGCCTTCACAATCTTCCACTGGGACTGGAGTCATTCCGAACAGTAGAAATGTGGCGTGACTGCAGATGACTTTTCCTTAGTTTGCGGATTTACCTTCATTTACTATGGCTACGCAGCTGCCTAATTCTATTGTGCAGCAACTGTTTGACTGATTCTGAACACTTTGTGGGCTTGAAGAAGCAATGTGACACTTCAACAATTTTCTACACTCCATTTTGTATTTCTATATTTGCATCCTTTCTCTTAATAAAAAAGCCGTCATTGTGGGGCTTTTATTTTCCACAGTTATATTGTGGTTATTATTAAAGTACATGTTTTGAGTACATTTTCTATCTGAGAGGTACGGCAGTAGACAACAGCAGGCAACAGTAAGCAAGGTTACATTTTAACATGAAATAATCCTAATATTGCAACTGATATATTACCAATTCCCAAAATACGTCCAAAAGCATGAATATTTCATTCTACTTCATGCAATACTTTTAGCTCTCACACGAACCATACATGGAGAAGCTAACCAATCTCGATCACCCCCTAGAACGGATGCCTTCATCTGTGTCAGGGTCACATTGACCTTGCTGGGTCTCCATTCCATCTCATTGCCCGCTTGCCAGATTCCTATTTCCTCTCTTTCCCAATTCCATGTAGCAGAGGTCAATGCAATGCTATTACATATCAGTACAGAGACATTCTTCACACTCATGTGCACAGCGTTTTGATGGGTCATTGTTTTACACTTTCTGATCACCTCCACTTACGTTTGATCTCCTACTTGCCGCCACTTTGGAGCACCATATTGTCCCATCATCCTTCCCCTTGAACGATAAAGAAACAATCGTCTATGCACAAAAGAAAAAGGGTTAAGATGACGCAATGTGCACATACGTGGACTGGGGCAGTCAGTATGAGAGATCCTGCCTAAGCCACTCGACCTCCAGCCATGGATTGGATATGAAACAACAGTGTGGTGTGTCACCCATGATGCATTTGAGGGTAGCAGTTCAGGTGGAACCACGGAAGAGTTTCATATGAAAGGAGTGCATAAGGGCACACAAGGGCTCATGTGAAAAGCTGTTGGTGTAGATATCCATTTGAGGAGTTGCACATGGCTGATCAGAGAGGCATACTTTGAGAAATGTGTCCAATCCACTGGCCACTTCTTTAAATGATGATACAGTATCCATATGTGTGTATGGATCCATATGTGTCTGACATCTATGCGTGTGTCTGTGCTTCTAAAAGTATTTAATGTGTCATCTGTTTGTAAATCTAGGCATATCATATACCATTGTAGACATAATAAAATACAGCAAAATACCCATTTAAAATGAAATGATCCAGGCCTGTTGGTTATGTTTTTTGGCTGGAACATGTATGTGCAGACAGCATTGTCAAATCCAATAGGGATGGTATTGGCTGGTGACCGTTTGCCTTTGCTAATGCTTGTTTTGTTTACATTTGTTTATTTTTTTATGAAAGTACACATCGTATGAAAACGTGCATCGTCTAAAAGCCAAAATGTATATTTTTTAATTAATGGTACATATTTCACCAGTACTCTCTGAGACAGAAAGATCCTGCTTTTTCCGGATATGCAAGAGCATGTGTAAGAACAAAATGCCGGCACTCACAGTCAAATAAGCCAATGTCTTAAGTGGGATGACGATGTGCCCCACATTGTATGCTCTGGTGGCCAGAAATAAAATGTGATTGACACTAGAGCAGACCAATGGATGTAGAGGGCAGACTGATAGACCCCGTCAGTAAGTTTTCACAGTATGTATACATTCTTTTTAGGAAGAAAAGGTTTTGGCTAATGCTAGATCTAAACAAGAGCATTAAATGTGATAGTTGGTAGGCTGCTTGAACACAACCCTAATCCACAATTGGATTCACTTGTAGATGTGCGTATTTCAGCCTGGTCTTCCCACATCCGAAAATGTGCAGGACACGAACAAGGATATGTACAATGAAACAGGAATCCCACTAGATTCACATCTTTATTGAAATCCACATACAATATCACCAATTACAGCAAGTGCAACCTGCAACTGGTCCCAGAAGACCTCGCCAAATGCCTCCCAATCTTATTGAAAGAACCAGTGCTAACCACATGGCCTGTCATTACCCCAGAAGAAATCACTGCCACCATGAACTCCATCCACTCAAGGGACCCACAAGAGCTCTGCACCCACCACACCCACTCCAGAGGACTGCAATTGATCAGCACAATGCTTATACCCATTCTGAATGCCTCGACCTTTTCTGCAACCTACCCAGATGCTTGGAAACACACAGCTGTTCTCCCAATGCTGGAGAAATGCTCTGCAGACCCGTAAAGCACACCAATATCCCTGCAACTATTCCTGCACAAGGTTTAGAGAAAATCATAAGCAGCACCTCTCTCAATAACTCAACGGCCACCAACTCCTCAACACGACTGAGTCTAGTATAAGACCAAACCACAGCATGGACACTGACCTCATCGCTGACTCTGGACAGAGGAGACACAACAGCTGTCATCCTCCTGGGCCTCTCTGAAGTGTTTGACATGGTTTCCCACCCCATCCTCATCCAATGCCTACACGACAACAGAATCCAAGGACATGCAATCCAATGGATTTGCTCTTTCCTGACTAGCAGGACCCAGTCAGTCAGCCTGGCACCATCTACTTCAGATGCACACAAACACATCTGCTGAGTTCCGCCAGGATGCACCTTGAGGCCAACCCTCTTCAACAAATACATAATTCCTCTACCCAGCAACATCCACACTCACAAAATCAACATCCGGCCCTATGCCAACCACACTGAACTCATTCTCACCCTCGTGGACAAGATTCCCAGTACACTGATCAAGTTCAGTGCCTGCATGACTAACATTTCCCACCTGATGGAGATCAAGTGTCTCAAGCTGAACACTGAAAAAAAATATGAAATTTTGATCTTCGGGAAGAGCACTTCACTGTGGGATTCCACCTGATGGCTAACAGAGCTAGGCTCGACACCCACCCTCACCACCGATACTAAGAACCTCAGGCTCAAAGCTTGAGAAATTACTGCCATCACCACCTCATGCTTCCATACTTTGAAGATGCTGAGGAGGATTTTCAAGTGGCTCCCAATCAGTACCCTGAAAATAGTAATGCACATCCTTGTCATAAGCAACCTGGACTACAGGAACACCCTCTATATCAGCATCAACAGAAATCTCGCCAGAAGGTTACAGACCATTCAGAACTTTGCAGCCAGAATCACTCTCAACCTCACACACTGGAATCACTCACTCACATAATATCTGAAGGAGTTCCACTGGCTCCTCATACACAAACTAGCACAATTGAAACTCCTCACCCCACTTTCAAGGCACTACATAGCCCCGCATACCTCAATAATCACATCTGTTTTCACAAACCTTCCAGACACCTCTGCTCACCCAGTCTCCTACTTACCCACATCCCACACATATTGGAAACAAAATCCGGCAGTTGAATCTTTTACTGTACTGCTCTCAAAGCATTGAACAACTGGCTGGTACAGATAAGAGCCTCTTTCTCACTTCTTGAACTTTGCTAGAAGCTAAAGACCTGGCTTTGAGAATTACCACTAGACCTTAGGTTAGGCTAGAGTTTCACCTGCTCAGCACCAGGATTATCTCCCAGGTGATAGTGTACTCTACAAATCTGCATAACATAATATAGATTATGCATTGCCTAAGCATGATAATCTCTCTTTCCTTCATCATCACTCAATTCCTAGTAGCAAATGAAAACTTGCACTTTAAAGGACTATCACTCCAGGGCTCTTTCTCTGATATCTGTTCCTATCACCCATGTGTTTGGGTGGGGAGTGTCCTGTCACTGTCAGTAGACCTCCACACAAGTCAGACATAGAAGTCACTGAATAACTAAGCATTGCGGTAGTACTTGAGCCTGTCAATTCATTGAGGTCAGGGTATTTGGTGAGATAAAATGCAGAACTATATATTCAAGGTGCAAACCGTGGGTTTACCAATTATCTTTTTTATGAAAGCTGATAGATAATATGTGCTAAATAAAGATTATTGACAAACTTTTACCCTAGTTCTAAGAAACAACATGCATGTAAAATGCTCGGTTGTAGCTGCAGATATTCAAATGTAACATTATTTCAGCCGCATCAGAACAATTGACTTGGCCCTACTACAAGTTTGATGTCCACAAGAAAAAGGAATGTAAGTATTCTGGGTGCTCCATAATGGAGCTTATATTCATCATGTATATCATAAAATGTGTTTTATTCTGAAGGAGTTTCTATACTGGGCAAATGTATATCAGTCTGCAAGAGAGGGAGCATTTCGCACACATATGTGAGACTCCTAGAAATGGAATAAGAAAACACGTGTTTCCTTATGTCTGTTTTCAACCCACATCAACCAAAATCCCATATCAAGAAGCAATTAGAAATGCAGGTGCTTCAATTTTCTGACTAAATGTAAAATAACGACTGCTGATTTCCCAATGAATAGATGGACTCATTTAAATCTCAGGGCTAATTCCAGCTTGAAAAAAAGTCTGCAATATTGTTACTGGGATCGTTTGATGTTACGAACCTTACCGATTCAGATGTTCATTTAATTTT
Organism: Pleurodeles waltl; assembly: GCF_031143425.1. Lineage (NCBI taxonomy): Eukaryota > Metazoa > Chordata > Amphibia > Caudata > Salamandridae > Pleurodeles > Pleurodeles waltl. The sequence goes on along the minus strand of NC_090437.1, from coordinate 812,320,821 downwards.
ATTTTTATGATTTGCGAGGTTTGTGATATTTAGAAAAAAAAGAGCATTATGTGACAGTGAGAGCACATTCCATTTGCAGTTCAGAGTTATTAGCCAACCCACAGCAGTCCTGCCAATGATCACTTTTTTAGGTCAAGTGCACAAGCGCTCTGACATGTTGTAATCTATCTGTGGGTTTTTAACCACACCCACAGCTTGCCCATCACTATCATTTGTTCATGGGCTTGCCTTTCAAAAATACTTTGTTAACATTGGTAAATGTTTTACGTTTATCCCTCCTTGGGGCAGATTAGTTACCACTTTGGCCATCGACCCTGTTACACGGATAATTGCACGTTTGCCGATACATTTGAGTGCAAGTTAACTTCTTTTTCCTTTTGTGTCTCTCCTTCATGCTCACGCTCATGGTGGCAGTGGCACTTTCAATCGACTTGGTTATGTCAACTGTTTTACTTTTCATTTTCATTTTATGTGGCAAGGAAAGTCCAGTTAGGAATTTACAACGCTAATGGCTCTAACTCGAGCAAACGCGAGACCCATTGCATTGCAAATGCTTGTTATTTCCCTGTGTGTATCTGACAGGCACCACTCACTGCCCACAGTCTCACAGGAGACAACAGTTGTAAAAAGGGGGGGCAGTGCTGCACTCTTTCACTACAGCTACTCATAGCTAAAGAGATCCCTGAGTCATAAAAGGTAAAACTTGCAGCCAGTTCTGCATCCTGATAGCTTGCCTTTCTTGGGTCGGACATCACCCCCAAAAATACTGGGAGAGAACCTCATAGCTTGAGCAATGCCTCCTTAAGTGCTATTAGACTCATTTCCATTTGAAGTGAAAGGCTGTGCTTTCTTCGCACTTGGATGAGGAAGCAACCATTTATTGTAACTGGCGGTTCATTGATAACACTTACTGCAAATGTCATCGGCTGTTTTCCATGGAAGCCAGAGAATTGGAAAGCAGAGGAAATAACGGATACGAAAGTGGGGCTATAACATGGGGCACTAATGAGCAGCTCAATGGAAAATGGCAAAAATGACACTGCTATAACAACATTCCCATTTTCTTCTGCTGTACTGTAGCTCTGCCTGACGTGTACACACACAGCTGCATCCTCTAGTACCTCTTCCACAAAGATAACCTTGATAAAAGGCATTTCATTTGTTTAATTTAAAAGTGTGCATTTGGGAGGAGCCTTTAGCAGGACGTAGCATTTAGGGGTGCAGCACATTTGTGAAATTCTCAATACATCAAAGCGGAGTGGCCAGTCTCTAAAACAAAATATACATTTACAATTAACACCAAGGATCTCAACATGGCTTTGGACGACATTCAAAAGTCCTACCCAACGCTTCCAAGCTCCTGCCATTTCGGCCGGCAACAACTTTCATATTTAAAGCTGTTACTCAAAGACACATACCAAAACTCCCACAACAATGTTAGACACACATCAACACAAGTGTTGAAGAAGCTCATAAGACCAATACCCCATGCTATTCTTTCTACCAACAACATACAAGCAGACAAGGCCACAGTAATGACTGCACAGCGCAAGACACAAAATTGTCAGTAATCAACAATTTAATCCAACAATTAGAACCGCAACCACAGCAATACCAACAGGCCAACAAAATGGAAATTGCTACAAAGATTGCATAACATAGAATTAGAAAAACTAAATAAAATTTGCAGTTTAAACTAAAGAATTGTAACAGTATTAGTGCGGAGTACAACTTTGGAGCAACAATCTGTGCAACGTCCGAATCTATCAAGGATTATTTGACCTTATATATATCAAAATGCATGTGAGATGTCTTCTTTACCTGTCATTTTGACCTCTTTAATGGCAATGGATCGACGGATAACAATTCCATGAGCTCATGTATCAATTCATAATGATAATGACCAATTATAAATGAGCCATCTCCACCCTTGATGCTGCACAGAAATCAGTAAGCGACACATTCTGCTGAGTCGGCTTAGCAGCAGTGGAGTGAATACGTCTGATCTTCAGAGGATGAAGAACTTCATTAAACAAAAAAATGGTAGACAAGTAAAATCACAGCTAATTTGTCTCAATTGCCTCAGACTCAAAAATCCTTTTTTCATTTCATGTTTATAATTAGAATTATGACTGTCAGTTGCTTATCTTATGCGTAAAATCGAATGCTTCTGCTGCATAAACCCACCTGAAATCACAGTGCGAAAGTTAAAAGGCAACGCATCTCTGGAAATTGCAAGGAGAAAACGGTATTTTGTCTGATGAATTCCAAATTAGCAAATTATATAATCTAATTTGCGTGCATTTAGGATCCTGGCTATACCTACAGTGAGGTTCAGCTAGGGATACAGCTATAAACCACCAAATTACAAATGGTAATTGCTAATTACTATTAAATTGATCTTCCTCTCATTATCTTGAATGGAGCACTTAAAAGAACACATTTACAGGAAGCAGAATGCTGCAATGGGCTCGTTCCAGTTGCAAGCCAGGAAAAGTTAAATAAAGATGCTAATGTTTTTCTGTAAGCCTCATAATTATGATTAGACCGTACCGTGGTGAGCCATGCCAACTAAATAGCAATTCCTAATTCTATGAAAACCGCTTGATGTGAACTTCTCTGCAATGAACAAGAATGGTCAATTAGATTGCCTCAAAGGATGGCATATTTATCCATCTTTGAAAATAATGTATAAAGCAAAGAAAACATTGTGAGATTTGTAAGCTGGTGATGTAGAAAGGGGCAACAGTTAATTTTTACAATTGTGTAATATTCGTTTTCTATTTACTTTGATTATGTACCCATAATAACCTAGTATAAAATGAGTTGGTTTTATAAAAATCCATAGAAAAAAACATCACAAACTGTACACACATTTCTAGCATTCTGTGTACAAAAACAAGTACGTCTGGAATGGTTTGTCTAGTGTCATAAAGCAAACATATTAGACTTAATTGGATGATTCACTCACTGATAGAATCTCAAATCAAGGACAAGTTGTAATTCCTTGATAGGTCAAGGAAACCTTTATTAATCATGAAGAAAATTCGTTCTCTTTGAGTTCTGAGCAAGAAAGACAGACAGGTAACGTTAGAAGTTATGGGCAAGAGTCGACATTGACTGAAAGTAAGCTTTCTACATTTGTCAGCTAACAGTTTTCCACGTTCTGCTCATCAAACACCATTTTAAATAGGAGACGTATTGCCAATTGGGAGATAACACACTAGTGCTGTCAATAGGAACATCAAATGCACAAAAGATCTTGAGAGGAATGCTTGTGTTAGACTTACTGAAATAATTCCTCTTATCACCTTTTGTGTGTTTGGTGTTACACCCTAAGTGGTAAGAGCTTACTGTGCCACTGGAACTAAGCTACATCTGACTGACGAATCCCAATCGGGGAAAAATTGGTATTATGTTGCTTGTGTTCTGGATCAGTGAGGACCTGCCCTTGCACTTTGGGGGGGACTGTTCCTATTGGAGCAGGGTCAAGACTGATTTGCCTGTTGCTGGGTCCAAACTGATGTAGCAAGGTGGGCAAAAAGAGCAATGGATTGGAATGCTTACTCCAGTGATTGTGAGTGGTTAAACCTATTACAAACATTCCTCCCATTACCCTTAGTGTGTTTGCTTTCAATAACAGCACCATATACTTTGCTTCTTGTCTAGCTCTACACTAAGATGCATCAAGAGTGCTGTTATGTATGTTACAGGAAAAATATAGGCAAAAAGACTCTTGTTGCAGATGTGTATTCATTCAGAAATGGAGCAGAGAAAAATGTAGGAAACATATTGACATAAGAGACCTTTAGCCAACAGGTAGCAGTACTTTGTGTTTGCAGTATTCAACTGATGGGAAATTGGGTGGCTACAGCCAGTGAGTAAAGGATGATGGGGGGCAGGGATCTCAGTTTAAATATCAATTTACGAGGTAAGGCTTGCCAACTCATCAGAGAGAAAGCCCAGCTGTTTTAAATTCTAGGCCGATGGGTCGTTGACCATAGTTGAGATTAACCCAGAGTTGTACATCAGTTAATTTATCATCATAACGTAAATAGTGTTTTCAATCAATAATTATATTTGGTGTGAGTTTAATAGCTTTATTAATCAAATCTTTTAGTATTTAATCTTTATTGCTTTATTGAGTCAGTAATTGAATACATCAACATCAATCGGTTTAGTCAATGATCAAATTAAGCAATCAATAAATTATAATCAATGCAGAAAGGGAAGAATCCCTAATCTAAGAATGAGAATGGTTAGAGAAGTTGTCAGAACTCATAATGAGCTTCAATTAGAGAGAGATCAATTAGCACAAAGCATTAGTATCACATATCAGCCTAATAATTCAGTAATCAATCAAAGCAGAACTTCCCAAAGAGAGAGATTAAAAAAACTCAGTGGAGGCTCAGCATGAGGAGCATAGATACAGGTAAATGGCGGCGGGGAAAGAATGAGTTAACCTACTCTAGCAACCCGCATTATTTAAGGCAGTACAATCTAAGCTTTTGCAACATGTTGTTTCTTTCTTCAGTTAGTCAATCAGTTTTCAATGCCCTCCTGGAAAAATAATCACTACTACATCTTCTCACCAGGAATAAAATCATCTACAGAGAGCAATGTCGAATGAAACATTTTGATCAAATGCAAAGTTTAGGTTTACAAACATTCTCACCGATCATTTGCCTTTAGAAACTGCATCTTCAAGTATAAGGTTCTACATTACCTGACTAAAAGACAAGATACTTAGGGCCTCATTACGACCCTGGCGGTCAGGGATGTTTCGGCGATTGTACCGCCAACAGGCTGGCGGTACAATTTTGCCGATTACGACCATGGCGGAAGCACCGCGGTCGCACCCTGGGGACCAGCGGTATCCCGACAAAGTCGTCCCGGCGGTTTTAATCCGCCAGGGCAGCGCTGCTTGCAGCGCTGCCCAGGGAATTACGAGTCCCCTTTCCGCCAGCCATGGAAAGGCTGGCAGGAAGAGGAGTCGCCGGGCACCTGGGGCCCCACACTGCTTTTCACTGTCTGCACAGCAAACAGTAAAAAGCACGACGGGTGCAGCTGCACCCTTCGCATGGCCGCAACACCGCCGGCTCCTTTAGGAGGCGGCTCCCATGTTGCGTTCGACATCCCCGATGGGCCGGCAGGCGGTAACTCTGTTTCCGCCCGCCGGCCCAGCGGGGATGTCAAAATGGGCACGGCGGTTACACCTTGGTGGGTGGCGATTACCGCCCGCCAAGGCTGTAATGAGGCCCTTATTCATTATTCTACAGTGTTCTTTGCATAAATAGAAACATTTGCAGAGTTAGACAAAAACTATTTGAAACAACTGTTATACATTATGAAAAATATGCCTATGGAGAGGTCAGGAAACATAAAATGTCACATTCTTGAAACAGGCCAGCTTGCCAGAAGATGCTGGTTCAGCTATTCAGGCCTACCACATGTAAATATGACTGCCTACTACAATTCTTTGCATTTAAAAGAAATTATATTCGTTTAAGGCGTACAACTTAACTCTGCAAGTTATTACATTAATTTTCTTGACATTAAAAATGCTCCTTGTGAGTATTTGGGTGGTCTGTATTGTATGGCTGGGAAGCCCCAGCATGCAGTACACTCACAAATACCATCTTGGGTCTAGTCAGGTATGTTTACTCAAACAGAAGTGAAACCCTGAGTAGCTGTGAGTGAGAGCAGTAAGGCTTATCAAAGGAACAACTTGTAAAGCATTTGACAGCAATAAACAACAGAATAGGAAAGTCACACAACATGAAAGAAACAACACACCAATTTATAACAATAGAGCAGATTTTAGAATTCTTTTGAGACCTTTATCATCAGAATCCACTGGAGGGTTCCAGAGATACAGGTTTTAGAATGAATAAATAACTTTTGTGTTAACCGTAAACAAGTATTGGCCAATAAAAAGTTTGGAAACTTTTGAAAAGTTTGCTAGAGTTACTTTTACAATTGTAACCTGTGTTGGTTGACCAAGTCCAACAGGACAGAGGTCTAGGTGACCTGAAAAGATACAGTGGACAGTTACATGGTCAACACAGCATTTTTAGGACTAGATCCAAACTTTACAGTTTGCCATAAATGACAATGGAGTGGTCCTGATGCTGAGAGATGCAAGCTCAAAGATGCTCAAGGATACCCCTAATGCTGTGCAGTCAGCGATGGTGAAGTCCAGTCTTCTCATCGGTTCACAGGTGAGTGGGGACAACCATGTCGTCCTCTATTCAGGGCTGCACTTTTGCAACTCAGTGGCAAAGGTGCAAATCTTTCGTGGAGGCCGGTTCCACCCCTTCCAATTTTCCATTCTTGCCTCTTGCAATTTTCTGAGGGCTTTTTCTAATTACTCCTTTTCGCTTGTCATGCCTAGGCCAATCCCCCTTCTCCTAAACATCTCTCACAAATCACTGATTTTAAGTGTAGACAGGTTAGCAATTCAATTACCCCATTCTCCATCTTTATGTCCATCAAAATGTTTTGTCACTTACGAAAACTGGTTGGTAACTTCTTTGGCTCTTGGGAAAAACAGCGCCTAGTGCATGGAGAACTTTTGGCAAACTTCTGAAATTGTCACTTTGTCTCCACTCAGTATGTTCTTTCTGTGGTCAGCAACTTATTGGTTGTATGGAACCGCCAAATACATGTTCTGGACCTCATCACTAGGCACCAATGTGAGGATTTTGGTGTACTCTATGGTATGCCTGAAAAGCTCTACCATGAAATACACTCACAGATACCATCCTGTGTCCAGTCAGGTGCGATTACTCAACCTTAGACTCAGTCCTGGATAGCTGTGGATGCGAGAAGTAAGGCTTAGCAAAGGAACAATTTGTAAAATATTTCACAGCACCAAACAACAGATTAATAAAGTCACACAACATGAAAGAAACAAGACACCAATTTATAAAAATAGACCAGATATGAAGAAAAATTTAGAGACATTAATCATCAAAATGCACCAGAGGTTTCTGGAGATACAGAATTCAGAAGTCATAAATAACTTTTGTATCAACTACAAATAAGCATTGGCTTTTTTTAAATAGTTTGTAAAAGTTAGTTGGACAGTTCTAGCCTCAGTTAGGTGACAATGTCTGACAGAACAGAGGTCTACGGGATGAGAAAGGATATTTTAGACAGTTACCTGGCCACCAGAGCATTTTTAGGACAAGATCCAAACTTTATAAAATGACCGCCATAGATAACAATGGATTGGTCCTGATGCAGGGTCAAAGATGCTTGAGGATGTTTTTGATGCTGTGCAGTCAACAAGGGTGAAGTCTGGTTGAGTTCCTGGTCCACAGGTGAGTGGAGACAACTCTGTCTATGCATCTCCAGGTCACACAAAGTCCTGTTTGCAAGGTTCCAAGAGCTGCTGATGCATAACTTCCTCTTTTGCAACATAGTGGTCACGGATCAACTCTTCAGTGGAGGTTGGTCTCTCTCTTGGGTGATGAATCCCGTCACAACCAACACTGATGGGTCCAGGAGAGACAGAGCCACCTTTTGGCTACCTCCAAATGGTCCCTTGGGCTGTGCGGCATCCAGTAGCAGCAAAACATCTGCAGTGGCTATCAGAGGAGCGTTTTGGGCTCTTTCAGGTTTGATCCTTAATGGCATTCTGGAAGGGGGCAACCAACTAACCCTTGGAGTCTCTGTTTCAGACTGGGGCCCGCAGCGAGCTATTCCCAGAACCAGGAATGCAAAACAAGGTCCAAACTCCATTAATTCAAAGTGCAGCAGGTGCAGTTTCTCCAGCATCGCAACAACTGTGCATGCTTCCAAGGGGTGCAAAGTGGTCATCTTCTCATCCTTTCTCCAGGTCTAGAGAGTACTGAGGGTCAATGTTCCAGGGGTGCCACATTTATCCCACGAAAGTGCCCTGAGGGGACAATATGGTCACTAGCCAATGGGCCACCTGGTCCCCCTCTCTGGTGACTCAGTTCCCGTGATGAGTGGCTTCTGGCTATCCCGGAGTACAACATTCTTGCCACAATCAACATAAGTCTTCCTTAACTGTAAGGACCTCGGTAACATACCCCCAATTTGTCAACTGGTTTTCCTTCCTCTGTCTTTGGTTCTACTCTGTCTGCAGGAAACAAAAGGCATCCTGCCCGAGAGTGTTGTCATAGCGGCCCTACAAAAGCAGCTTCAACTTTGAAGCTCACCCTGTATGCTAACACCCCTGGCAGCCATCCTTCAAGTATGGCAACAGCCTTTCTTCCTGACCTGGGAGCTGTTCACACATTTCCCCAGGCGGGCATAAAGCTGTCTGGGTGACAGTGCCTTTGTCAAGCCACTGAACTAGCTGGAGCACAGGGTGGCAACTTTGTACAAGTTGCATACCTATAAAAGCAACATTAATTTTGACTTGTCCATCAAGTCGTATTTAATACCATGATTAATTTGATACCTTACATGACCCACTTTGGTAGTTCCAGTCGAAAACTAGCCGGGCTTGAATGCTACCCGGTTAATCTGCATTAGCCAATGGGGCTATCAATTTTACCCACAGCAAAATGACAATTTGGAAGTGCTGTTGTTGAGAAATAAGGTAAAATATATGCCTTACTTCACAAAATACACCTCCTGCCACAGGACTCCAGAGGCCTTTCTTAGGGGGGATTTATTTATAATAATGTTAAGGGATAGGGTAGCTTTGCCTTAGGTTTAAATGGCAAAGTTGAAGTGACAGTGGAAGTACTGTCCTTCCAATCTTCAGTAGCAGGCTGGGGTTCATTTTTGTATCTTGTCACACAAAGTGTGCTGCAAACAGTGCTGTAGCCCTAAGTGAACACCCTGTTTTTCATACCCTGGGTGCCATATACTAGGGACTTATAAGTAAGTCAGACCTTGCCAATGGGGGGTATCCAATTCAACATGCAATTTGTATGGGGTTAGAACCCTGGCACAGAGGTCTGGTTAGCTGGCCTCAGTGCACTCTTGGAGTAAAAAAACGGCAGCCAATATTCCAAAAGTGGGGGAACCTGCCAAAAAACCTGTTTCCTTACACTTCCACAATTCAAATTTCAGGCAAAGAAACAACGTAGGAAACACATTGGCATAGGAGACCATCAGCCAACAAGTAGCAGTACTTTGTGTTTGCAAAAGTCAATTGATGGGAAATTGGATAGCTACAGCCATTGAGGAAAGATGATAAGGTGCCCACTCCACTTTACTACGAAGCAGTCTTTCTTCCATTTCATTTAATTTACAGATCTTCATAAAGTATTAAACAGTGCTGAAGCAGTGGAGAGTAGAATCTAAGTCTGTAACAAGCGTTATTACTATACAGTGGCAGGGAGAAGGAAAATAAACAATGACATGTTAAGCCTTCTCCATACTAACATCCATCATAGAAGGAATGACACAAAGTGAAATAGAGAAGACTGGCCATTGATTAGGAGTATTGAAGTAAAAGGAATGAACGTGTGTTGCACAGTGACCCCTGTTGAGTGGCCTCCACCAGTTTTTCATTTATTTTGGACCTAGCTTAAATCTTAAACTATAGCACCAGGTCACTGCTATCCAATGCCCATTGTATGTGCTCTGAACCGTAAAATAAGTTGAAATTGGCTTAAGACATGATTGGCTTATTTAACTTTCCTAGTCAGTCATAGTATAGGGTGAAGAAATACATTCATGTCATGGAAAGTTAAATGACACTTGTGGACTGCAGCACATACTGTGCCAGCATGGCTCCAGACCAGTGTAAAACCTGCAGTGTGACGAGTCAAAATAACCTTTCAAACAGATAAATGGCACTTTTTGAAATATTAGTAAGTTACTCCTAGGGGTATGAAAGACCTACTCAGGCAACAACCACAATCCTTGTCAGGGTGAGCCACAGAAGTCCCTAAGTCAACCTGTATTTAACCCATGGGTAGCTTGGCACAACAGGTGTCAGGCTTATCTTAGAGGCAAAGTGTTTGTGCAGCACACAAACATTAATAAAGGGAAAATACAACACAAGAAACCCCCAAACCAAATTGAAAACATTCAATACATTTTAATAAATAAAACAGTACCAGAACAACAAACATTCAATCAGTAGAACCTGAGATATTAAATACTAAAGATTTAGGGAAAAATAGCACAAGAAGATACAAAGTGTCAACTGTGGTTATCTGGTTGCTCTGAACTGTGACAAAGTCACAAGTTCAGGCTTAACACATTGGAGTGCAGGCCAAGCGCTGGACTAAGTTTGACCTGCTGGGAGGTGTATGTTATGTCCTGCATGCAAGGTCTGTGAGACATTGCTTGCAAGACTTCATGTTGTTGTGCCTTGGTTCCAATGAAACTTTCAGCTGCGAGGCAAGGCTTAGCGAGGCTTTCTGTTGCTAGGTATTTGTTAGGATTAATTTGTCAGATATGCAGTGAGGCTTTGCGGGGATTTGTGTAACTTAACGTCTGTTCTGATAAAGCTTTCAGCTGTGCGTTGGGGCTTTGCGTCACTCTGTGTCACTTTCCATGAAGCCCTCAGCTGTACAATAATTCTTTGTGGGATTTAGCATTATTCGGTATCTGTTCCAATGGGGTGGTCAAATTTGTGGCAATGCTTTGTGGGGCTTTGTGCCGCTTCACACCAAATTTGATGGAACCTTCATTTAGGCATGGAGGAGATCTCTCTGATGCCAAACAATGGTCCAGGAACTAAGAGCACCTTTTGGGGAGCAGGACTGTCATCAGCAGAGGGCAGCCACAGGGGTTAGGTAGCTCCAGTTGCATGTCCAGGTAAGCCCAGTTGCAGAAGGTCAGCTGGTCAGTTGCAAGGGGGTCTTTAAAGCTTGTTGTGTAACTGAGGCTCACATACAAGTACAAACAACTGACTCTTGGAATTACACTGTGCAGCCTAAGGCAAGCAGGTCCAAACTTCCTTTTCAGAAAGCAAGACAGTCCTTTAAGTAGTAGTTTGGCCCTATTCTTCTGTAACTTCGACAGATCCAGGAGTGTTCTGATGAGTTCCTCTGAAGGTTCAATTTTTATACCTGGTGTCAGCCTTTGAGTACGGGGACTCCCTGTCCTGTCCCCACATCTGGTTCTGGAAAGCTCTCTCTCTTTCACTGTCAAGTTAACAAACTGTCCAAGGCAGAGCAGCCATACCGGTGTCAGGTTCCTTCATGTGTGTAGGAGACAAAACCCCTTGAGGGTGAGATGATACATGAATATCTTATGGTGAACACTAACGGTCAACAAATCCAAGAACATCTGTGGGTAATTGAAGATCTTATTTTAGATGAAGTTACTAATCTAGCAACCATCGAGTTTAGTAAAGGAAGTTAATGAGGGTTGTTTTGATAACAAAAAGAGGAGTTCTACTTTGTGAGCAGTAAGTCAAGCAAAATGGAAATGGCAAATAAGACACTCTGACTCTATGCTCTTTTGCTACACGTGCAGTGATCCCTCACACACGGCAACTGTTAGAAATGGGGACTTTGGTTGGCAGTCAGGATACTCCCTGTCCAAGCAAGAACCCTCAATCTAGTCAGGGTAAATCACACACACAATCCAAATTATCCTGTGACCACCCTTGGGTAGCTTGGCACTGAGCAGTCAGGCTTAACTTAGAAGGCAATATGAAAAGTATTTGTGCAATAAATCATGCAATAACACAGTATAACACCACAAAAATACACCACACAGTGTTTAGAAAATATAACATTTATCTGGTTAAATGCAGGTCAAAACAATCAAGATTTGATAAGTCCACTTCAAGTTATCACTGTAGGAAATGATGAAAGAGGTCTTTAGTTTTTTTAAAAGCATCAAATGTCTCTTGCAAGCACAAAGTACTTGGTTTGCATTCAAATTCTACGCATGGGGCTGTGCGTCAAAGTTCTGGTTGCGACGCTGGTGCTGCGTCGATCTCCACTTCGGGGAGCCATGTTGAATCATTTTGGTTTGCTGTGCGGTGATTTTCTCACTGGGATGCAGGCTGTGCGTCGTTTCTTGCAGGCTGTGCCTCTAATTTTCACTGCACAAGGAGTTCTTTTGCAGGATGAAGTCTTTTTGGTCCCCATACTTCAAGGAACAGGAGGCAAGCTCTATCCAAGCCCTTGTAGAGCACTTCTCAGCAGAGCCACAGGGCAGCAGGGCAACCGCAGGGCAACCGCAGGGCAGCAGTCCTTTGCAGAAAAGCAGTCAGGTGAGTCCTTTGGGCAGCCAGGCAGTTCCTCAGGGCAGGGTTCAGGTTCTGGTTCAGGGATTCTTCTCCAGTGGTATCTTGTCCAGAAGTGTCTGTGTTGATAGGGTCAGAGGCCCTGTTTAAATACCAAAATGTGCCTTTGAAGTGGGGGAGACTTCAAAGAGTGGCTTAGAAGTGCACCTGGTCCTCTTTCAGTTCCATCCTGTCCGCCAGGTTTCCTGTAGAGGGTTTGCCAGTCCATTGTGTGAGGGCAGGCCAGTCCTTTCAAATGTAAGTGTCATGCCCTCCACCCTCCCAGCCCAGGAAGACCCATTCAGTATGCACATGTATGCAGGTGTGACTGAGCATCCTGTGTTTGGGGTTGTCTCAGTGAAATGCACAAGGGAGCTGTCAAGTAACCTAGCCAGATGTGGATTGTAAGGCACAGATGGATTTAAGTGCAGAGAAATGCTCACTTTCTAAAAGTGGCATTTCTAAAATAGTAATATTAAATCCAACTTCATCAGTCAGCAGGATTTTGTATTACCATTCTGGTCATACTAAATAAAACCTTGTTACTCCTTTCAGATCAGAATCTACCACTCAAACAGTATATGAGGGTAGCCCTAATGTTAGCCTATGAAAGGAGTAGGCCTCACAGCAGTGTAAAACTGAATTTAGGAGTTTTACACTACCAAGACATATAAACTGCACATGTACATGTCCTGCCTTTATTTCTACATAGCACCCTGCCCTATGGGTTACCTAGGGACTACCTTAGGTGTGACATATATGTAGAAAAAGAGGAGTTTAAGGCTTGGCAAGTACTTTTAAATGCCAAGTCGAAGTGGCAGTGAAACTGCACACACAGGCCTTGCAATGGCAGGCCTGTGGCATGGTTAAGAGGCTGCTAATGTGGTTGGCACAATCAGTGCTGCAGACCCACTAGTAGCATTTAATCTACAGGCCCTGAGCACATGTAGTGCACTTTACTGGGGTCTTACAAGTAGATTAAATAAGCCAATTGTGTATGAACCAATGTCACCATGTTTTAAGGGAGAGAGCATATGCACTTTAGCACTGGTAAAGTTCGCAGAGTCCTAAAACCAGCAAAAACAGTGTCCAAAACATGGAGGGAGGCAGGCAAAAGGTTAGGGGTGACCATCCTAAGGCTGTCAGGTCTAACAGCTACATTCAAATCTGTCCTGCGACTAGCAAAGAATACAGCAACTGTAAATGAATAGGGCATTTTTCTAAAGTTTTTCATTACTCAACAACATTTAGTAAAATAAGTGTTGTAAATATAACAGATTAATTCACTTCATTTCCATGAGAGAACTATAAGAATAACAGTGAAAAAGATATAGTTGTTATAGTTCAAGATGAAGATGACTTGAATAAAAACCAATCTGTATTACCACAGATTTGTACAATCCAAATACATGGAACAGAATTATCTGTAATGATAGGTCCAGGATCACATTTCACCATTAATCTGAAATCTTATTTTGACTCTGAACTAGATGCTTCTAGAAATCAATTGCTTGCACCGGATGCTAAAGTAGTAAATTTTGATGGTGATAGGACTAACCTGCTTCTTTACTTCATTGCTGTGACCATATTGAAAAGAATATTTGTGAAGATTAAAACCTATGTGGAAAACAAAGGAGAAAATGTATCAGAATGGAGGGAATAGAAATGGCTACTGATGAGATCACGCTCAACCATTGTGCAGCAGACCCAGTTATTATGGTCAAAGCTACAGACATGAAGGAGCAAATCCTTGAATCCCTTCCAGAAATGTTCAGTGAAAAAATGGAAACATTACAGAGATTTGATCTTTACATAAAGCTGAGAGAGGAGGCTGTTTCTATAAGGCAAAATATGAGGACTGTTCCATTTAGTGTCTATGAGGTTCTAATAAAATATGAGGACAAGCTTCAGAGTAAAGACACTATTTAAGAAACAGAGTCTTCTGACTGGATGTCAAGTAATGGGGACGTAAGACTACGTGTGGCTCCCCAAGCACACAATGTCAGCATCACTTTGGATTGACATCCTTTGCCTAAAAATAAATGATCCAATGTCACTATTTGAAGGGGCAACTACATTTTTAGCACTGGATCTATGCAGTGCATGACACCAGGTAGAACCCCTGATGGATTCCAGACTGCTCACAGTGTCCATCACTCTGTTTGATGTGTTTAAGTACAAGAGGTGCCATTCGGCCTTGCATCACCAACATCTGTCTTTCAACATATTGTATATCAGATTTTCAAAGACATGGAACACCAAGTAAGATGTGACTAGGATGATATTTTAGCTTTCACAGGATTTTTCAGGGAGTGCGTGGAAGAATTTTAAATAAAGGTGTGCTCTCCGTGCAGAAAAATGCAAGCTGTTTGAGTTACAAGAAGACTATTCAGGTCACATAATTTCTGTTAAGGGAGGTGTCCCCAATGATTCATTACTAGATGCCCTAAATAATGTCCTAATTACAGACAACAAAGAAAAAAGAAATATTTTGCAGGATGATGGGATGTTTTGGAGAAAATCTGCTTCAGTAATGGAACCTTTACACTTGACTTTTATGCAGTGGTGCAGATTAAGTGGAATAAGAGCAGCAAATAGCCTTTGACTACATTAAGACACAAATTATCAATGCACCGGCTCTACAACCATTTTCCAATGGAAATCCTTGCATAATTTCAGTCACAGCAAGTGCCTGCAGTTTGGATGCTGTAGTTTACCAAAAACCAGGCAGCTCTGAATGGGTACTAGCATATGCCTCTAAACCCTTGAGTGAAACTGGGTGATGGTACCCAGTCGTTCAGCGCAAACATCTTGCTTGTGTTTGGGTCACTAACCATATTACACATTTTATTTGCTTTACCATTGGCACAAACCACAAGCAGTACAGATTATGTCCCTAGCTGGAGGTATTGTGAGACTGAGTTCCAAACACCAAGAATATTGCTTTAACATAGTCTACATACCTGGTTGAAGAAATGTGACAACAGGTGCTTTGTCTACGCTGCCATGTTCTACTTAATGGGAAGAATGCAGATGGTGATGGAAATGTTGATGTTGTTGCATGCAATTAAGGTATGTGTGGTATTAGGGGAACAATGGATTAAGAATTATGGTTATTGGAAGGTTTCAGAGAAGAAGAGCACAATGTAGTCTATATATATATATATATATATATATATATATATATATATATATATATATATATATAATTCTATGTTGGATCATTTGTGAGGGTTGAAAGGGTCACTCTATTCCTTTGCTCTGGTAACGTTAGAACTGAGTGTAGGAGGTGATTTTGCGTTTCAAAATGACATATATTTACCACCAGAAGGAATTCATGAGGTGTTGCTGAAATGTGTCACACATGAGGATATGTGCTATAAAAACTTACTAAGGGATCAATTCTAACGGCCAGGGATGCATGCGGCTACAGACCATTTACTAAGGAAGTATGACATGTGTTTAGAGTACAATAAGAACAGCAAACTATTTACTAATCCCATTCAGCCTTCTCAATGGCCCTATTTTGCTTGGCAAAAGGTGAGGTTGTATGTGACAAGCCCATTTAAGAGTCTTACGGCAAATATGCAGTTGTTCTAACAGATTATTAGAGTAACCACCTTCATAGTCCTGAACTTCTTTTTGGAAGTTTTCAGTAGAGAAAGTATTCCAGAATATTTGATCACTGACGATGGTTTGCAGTTATCTTTTTCAGAGATGGCGTAATTCTTAAAATGCATAAGATTAACAATGACCCACAATGTAATGGTCAGGTGTAAAGATTTGACAAATATTTGAAGGAAATTGTTAACCTGGCCATTGTGGTAAGAACAATAATATTGTATTGGCTTATAGAATTACACCAAATTATGTCAAGGGAGTTTCATCTTTGGAATTGTTGAAAGGCAGATAACCAAACTCATTAGTCTGCCCATGGTGGTTTAAATCTAAATTTCAAAATGCTGGGCAAAGGCATTCTGGTGCTGTTCACACTATAGTGAAATCCAAGGTTTTGACCAACTAAGGCATATCAAAACAACCTTATGATTCCTTGAACGGTGGGTCCAAACCTACTATGACTGTAGGTGATTATTTGAGAATCTGTTTGGCTACCTATGTGAATAAAAGGCAACATTTGTATTCCAAACCCATCCCGGTGGTCAAAATCAACGAAGGAAGTACAGTGGCCCACAATGATAAATGCTAGACTTTACAGAGAATATCCAAGAGTGTGTCCTTTTTTCATAAATGTGTCAAGTAAAATGGATTCCGACAGCAATGATGGGTTTTATTCTTGTTTTCCTATTGCTGTGGTTGCCTCTCCCAGGACTAATTCTATTGATAACCAGCCACATGCAGAAATTACTTTACCCCCAAACGTAACAGAGCCTGATACATCCAATCTCAGATCCCTCAACTAAGTTACCATTGCAGGACATGTTAAGAATAACCCATATCCATGATTCCATCAAGAAAGGTTCCACAAGATTACTGAAAGAATTTTCTTGTTGTTCACCCATGTTCCTGCCTTTTCTTTGGTGTTTAAGATGGATGATGCATCATGTCAGTGATTTCTTCTTGTTCATTCCATCCCCCAATTTATCTTTTGTGCATTGACTAGTTCAGAATGTTAACGTGTTAGAGTTCTATGCTAGACAGTTGGTTGGTTATTCATAGATGTCGACCTTGAGTATTGAGACATACTGAATAAACTCTCTGCGTACACCCACACAGGTTGCCTCATCTTTCCAACAGTTCCTGAAAACATTCCATTTTGTGTCTTGGTAATATTGATTTAACAAATTTCAAGTCATTGAAAAGTGTGTAGTGTATGACAGACTTTAGTGGATTTCAAAATAGTACCTTCCTTGGTTTATCTTATTTACAAAATTATTTATTAAATGTTTTTTTCCTTACCTTTGAAAGTAGACGTTTATAAAGTATACAGAAAGAAGTTATATACCATAAAAGTAGAATTTTAAATATTTTTAAAAAGTGTTTATATTAACCTTAATTTTGAAGCTAGTGCCACCTATGCAGGGAGATACAACTGATAACAAAAAAAGAGGGAAAAAGTAAAAGGAAACAGCACATATTTCCAAATACATTCTATGTTTTTACAATCAATTGGAGTACACCTATTAATTTTCAATGTGTCTTTAAATAGCTACCTGCACCTCTGAAAAAAATACTACTAACATATATTAATATGTAAAATTAAAAACACTATTGATGCCTACCAAACTGATACTATTTGAAAATTTTGGAGATATTAGAGAAAGAGAACATAGGTATCCTGAGTTAACATTTGTGGGAAACGGATGCCGAGATTAGATAGGGATTTCTCTCTAAATATCTATGTCTGCACCTTAAACAATGTTTTATGCTGCAAATGACTAGATGCCAATACCTCCCCTCAGTGTTTAAACAGCTGGCTTCATATGTATGTAAACACTTAAATTCCCATTTTATTCAGTCTTCTCTATGGGGAAATCTTTAAATTTAACAGTTCTTAATCCAGCAAATCAGCATTCAGGAGTGCCTTGTGTTTTTCTTTTATACAGAATGCTAGCGCTCTAGTTGCTCAATAGAACTCCATGGTAAATCTACCGTAGATCACATGGGAGTCACCTGAGGCTGCTGCTACTGTTAAAAAGTATGTTTCACTCTGCATGCCAAACTGTTTCTGGCACCAAAGCGGAAGGTATTTGAGAATTTATAGAAAACACGTCCTCATTTTAGCTATCCAGAGAACTAACCATAATTTCTATGATGAAAAGAAACCCCTCATTTTAGTCATTTACTGCAGTCTCTTCCATCAACAAGGTGTGAGAAAAATAAAATGTTAGTATTCTAGTTGTTCAGTCGAACTCTGTGGTTCCTCGAATTTCAGCAGCAGATCAGCATTTTTCACATGACATGATCAACTTATAACTCATCACATTTCCAAAAATTAGTATCATGCCACCAACAAATGATTTATGTTGGGACTGAAAATTATCAACCTTTATATGTGTCACTTTTTTGACCCTCAAAACCAGGCATTCGCTGAAATGCATTTTAAAGAGACAACTGTTGTGGATCCTTATAATTCATCTGATATGCTTCTTGTAAACTTCCACCAAAGTAGTCCCACGAAAAAAAAAGTGTAAGAAACATTTTTGTAAATTTCACCTCACATTTTAGCAGTCTGACTTACAACAACAATATTGATTCAAGTGGGGGTACTACCAACTTCGTTTCAGTACACTCTGGTTTCACCCTAGTCGATAACTATGTGGGGGTGCTTTCCCACTTGAATATATAGGTCCTAGTTGCATGCTATTAGAACATTCTGTTAGTGTTGGCCCTTGCTCTTTTTGGAAACGTGTTTGTGTTGTAGTTTGTGTATACAGCAGGATGTAGTGGTATCTTTGCTCCCAATCAGATTTCGAAAACTCCTGTCCCATACAAATACATTTTCAAGTGCTGAAATTCTGCTGATATGCCTTTGAAATATTATGCTTCCACTGATATGCATAAGAATAGCCCAGTGTTATGATACTGTGCCTTGTGTCATTTGACCCGGCTTGGCTACAGATGATTGAGAGTTACTTAAACTTGAAGATATAAAAAGCCCAACAAATGTGCATAGGTTGATAGGGCCTGCCTCCGATCCATATTATGTCTACGACAGTCATGCCTTCCCTTAAATCACTGCAAAAGCACTACACACAAGAGCCTCATCCTTATTTATTGTATTCTGTAAAAAGCTGACCTGGTGTTTCAAGTAGACCCATTTGGCCCTAGGTTTGGCAGTATTCACAGCTGCTCAGTGCCTTAATACCCTCCTGAGTGATAGTGCCTTGTACAAATCTACATAACATAGCACGATCTGGTTCCTGGAAGAGGTCCTTCATTATCTTTTTGGTTGATCGCTATTGCCTTGATGTCTCCTGTTTCACCCATGAAAACAACATTATCTTTTGCCGGAATAGGTTTCCCTCCCTCAGGCACCTACATTTACTGCTGTCTCTTCCTCATTAGCTACCAGAAGAAGAAACCGTGTCGAAAAACCTTGAAGTGTAGCCATTTAAAGTGCAAGACAGTGGGATATATTGAAAGGATTTCTTCTGAAGCACACTCTTAAGGGAGAAGAGAGTTCACTATCAAGTTTTTTCCAAGTTTTGCTTTGTAACCAACAGGTGTAAGCGGGTGCAACCATCAGTATTTGAGGTGATTCATACATTTCGATTTTTTTGGGAAACAGCCGTTGTGCTTGTCTAATTTGTATTTCCTGGATTTCCATTCACTATGTGCACTCCAATCACTTTTCGTTGTACTCAGGCGTCATACATCGCAAACGTGGATTTCATCATTGTAAAGTCCTTCATGGCTTCATTTAATTTGTATATAAGGGCAAGGAATTTAAACTAGACCCTAGATTCTCGTGCGAAGCAACACAAAACCCGGCGGATCAGAAATACACCTTAAAATACAACCCACTTTGAGAAAACTTTTGAAATAGCACTTTTTGGATTAATTGCAAAAGATGGATATTCCCAAAGCACTGACTATTCGCATTGAACTTGTTGCAAGAACATTCCCTTCTGCGGGAGAATTTAACCTCATCGCAATATTTCATTTTACAGGATGATTTCTGTCTTACAAAGTAATTGTGCTCTTTCTCGAAGTATATAATGAGAACATAGTATGAGTTGTTTACGTGAAATAACTGTGTTTCAACTGACAGAAAACTGCGAGTTCTGCCATCTTTAATGATCTACTTTCTTTTCTAGCTGCAGGGCACATGTTACTGTTGAGATTATAAGCACTAGGGCCTGTTAATAACTGTGGTCTGTGATTTTAATACTGTTCCTTGGTAACATACATCATGCAGTTGAAATGTAATATTGTGATTCAGAAACAAATATTGCTACGATAATATCTCTGGATTTATCACCTTATAATTCTTCTTCATTTTGAGGATCGACGCCAACCTACCAAACTAATTGATTTGTGTTTATTTTTTAACCAACAAGATAAAACTGAGTAAACAATGCTATTTTTTAATAGCGATTAATTACTTTAGCAAATCGTTTCTGTAAACCCTGTAGAACGATGTCACGAATTTCTAAAACATTCCTTGTATAGAGTTGCACTGTAATTTATTTAGCAAGGCGATGCTGTAATCAGCACAATATCATCACACATACACCCACCTAAAAACAATGGGCAGTGGGGGATAAACTGATAACAACCCACCCCAATCCTTTACCAGTCGCAAAATCCAGTCATGGTTTACACTCACCTTCAGTGGAGATAAACAGTACATTGCTAATCTTGGTCACAAACAATGGGTGCACTAGTCCTGCTTCAATATTGTTGCAAGGAGTCTCCGAGATCCCCTTTACTCGATCTCTGCCCGAGTTTTCCCTCTCTTCTCCCACTTAGGTTATCCTTTGTGCTCTAAGATAGTTGGGAAATGTTATTTCTTTAGTTTCTTGCACTAATAATGTCATCTCCCTAATTGTTGCTGTACTGGGTAGAGTTTTTCATGACCAGATGTTGTGAAGTCTGTTCCGGTGATCCCTATCTGTGCCCCCCAGGGCTGGAATGACTTGGCTCGCTATGCAGAGTGTAAGTGAAATCGCCTTCCACCTGGGAGATTGAAGCGAATATCTTTGCTTGTTCGGAAGGGTCTTACACATTCAATTAATGCCAGTTTACACTTCCTACCAGGATCGTTTTTTCAGGACAGTGCAACAAGAGGTGCAGAAGTACACTTGATTCTCCACACCCCTCCAGCAATCCCCGGACTTTGAAGTGATCCAAGCGTGTTCTTGTGTTGTTGTGTAGTATCAATATCCTGTGGCTGTTAACATAGCTTCTCTACTCCCAGGCGCTTGTGTCTGTCCCTCGCATTCTGCAAAATCTGTGTGATCATCCAGAGTCTGTGAGTAATCGACTCAATTCCTCCTCCCATCTCCTTTGCTGTGTATTTGTCTTCTTGCTTAGTTTGCACGAGAAACTGGAAGATTTCAAATAGCAGCCACTCGTCACATTTTTGTAATGAACCACTACTCAAATGTTACCGGCCTTCTCGCATTTGTTCTAAAAGTGCCCTGCGTGACCCAGTGTCTAATCTGAAGGAATCTTAATCTCTCTCAGTCATAGTCAGTCTTAATCTGGATGAAGGAACGAAGCCCCGGATGATCATATAGGTTCCTAATTCTTTTGCATTCTGCTTCTGGCACGCAGTGTATATGCGTTCCATCGAAGGTGGCGAGAACTCTCACTTACCTATAATGAAGGTTAGGGGTGAGGGAAAGGTAGTGAATGCCTTTGTGGAAGCCATTCTGAGCCAGGCGGCCCGGATGCAGTGAATTAATGCTCACTGTTGACACTCACTGTGACCGAGTTTGAGTTCGGATAAAACGAATACAGCCTTCCATCCTTTTTGAGTGCAGTACAGTGAGTATCGTTAAACAGGCTAATAGTGCCTCCTGTTAACTGAAGTGCTTAGAAGAAGTGAGAGGAGTGCATTTTGAAGAACTATTTTAAAGCACTATATAAAACGGTGTTGCAGGCAAAAAGCATCGCAAGCGCCTACATTAGGGTTGAATATTTCTTGTAATCCTTTTGATGCATCCATTCACAGTAACACTGCCATGTCCCACAATCTGTCAGTGTACCCACAGCTGCAACTGGCAAGGAAGGGATATCTCAAATTTTCTTGTGGTTATTTTACTCTAAAAATACCCATTCCCAACAGCCAGAAAATTATACGTATGTGCTGTTCAGCAGTAAAAAATAATTGAGTCATCTTCATTTTCATCCCAGACATCTGCAACACTATTTCTGGCCACCACCTGCATCCTTCTGTTTAGGTAAGGCTTGTGACAGGTTCACTGTAGGATTCCTTGCCCACTTTTCATGCACTCACCACTCCCTTGGCCTCTCTTTCTAGAGCCCTTCTTCCTGTTTCACTTGCCCCTCAGTCTCCTGCTGAAACGCTGATTTTAACAATAACCATTTATCAATTTTTAAATGTTTTTTTTTACAAGGTATGTCGAACACCCACATCATTCTGAGCTTATATTCAAGAGTTCTGCAAGATGTGAGGCATTCGAGCATGATGTGAGGTATTCGAGCTGGGCAAAGCCCTGGCAAGAGTTTCTATGAATACTTTCTTATTAATGTAGAACACGTTTAAGAACCTCATAATGAGGCTCTTCCAAGTAGTTGAATTAGACTCTTCCCATTTGTTATATTTGCCATTCACCTACACCATGTAAGAGAGCACACTTTATGCAGCCCTCTTTGTAAGGCCTGCTGTCGCCTACAGGACATCAATTTCCAAAGGAGAAGCATTATATGAGGACTAGTGACAGCTTTTTACCTCTTGGTTCCAGAACTCTCCATGCTTGACTAGCCTCCATGCCCTGGGTCCTGGTGCGTAAGAAATTGGGTTGTTGTTTGATTGGTGTGGGAGTCCTGGGCAAACAACAATCGCAGTCCTTGTCAGAGTAAAGCCAAGCAAAACCCAAATTAACCTGTGTGCACACTCCTGGTAGCTTGGCATAGAGAGGATAGGCTTAATTTAGAGGCAATGTGTAAAGTATTTGTGCCAAATTTCAAACAGTAACACATGGAAAACACATCACAAAAGAAGCCCACAATAGGATTTGAAAATTAGAGCTTAATTTAATAAACAAAACAAGAACAAAATGACAAAAATCCAAGTAGTAGAAACAGAGATATTGAATGGTAATTTATTTGACAAAATAGCAAGAAACAGCGTATAGCACTAGCTATGGATAGCTGGTTGTGCAGGACCAGGACAAAGTCACAAGTTCAGGTTGACCACGATGGAGGGCCGGCTGGCTACAGGGACCCAGTTAGCTCCCTTAATAAAAGTACCTTTGATCCTGGGTTGCAGAGCATTATGTGGATCCAGGAAGGTACGTTGTGCAGCCGAGGTAATGCATTGGTTCTGAGATGTGTCGAGACTATGGTGTGAGGACCAGTTGTGTCAATGTCAGAGATTCTGTTGATGGGGCTTGTGATGGGAAGTCAGGTGCCATGGATGCGATTCGTGCAGTTGGGGTAATGTATCAGTTCCTAGGAGCTGTGAGACTGCAATGCCTAGTCCAGCATTGTTGTTGAGTCTCCTGTCAACGAAAGATGTAAGGGCCTGTGCTGAGGGTGCATCGTGCAGAGGCGGTTCCAAATGCAAAGCGGCTGCGGCAGTGATGCAAGTGATTTGTGACAAGTCCAATCCCCAGAGATGCTTCAGATCTGCTTGGGGTTGTGCCGGGCAGCAGAGGAGATGGACCAGTACCCCTGGAGACACAGGCTGGCAGCTCACCTTAGGCCCATTTTCAAGGGTCCATGATTGGGGTGGCACCACTTGGAAGTGTAGACTCCAAGATAGCAGAATCTGGGTGCAGATACAAGGTTGTGGGAAGCCTGCTATGTCCCTGAGGGTTCAGATCAGGAGACCAGCCAGCAGGCCCTTGGAGTCACTTTGGTTTCTGGGTTAAAGAGATGCAGTTCCAGTCCTTCTCACCTAGGCAGGAAAGCAGTGGGCAGCAGGTTAGTACAGCAAAGCAGGAGTCCAGCATTGTGCAAGCCAACAGAGTGGAAGTCCTTTGTCAGCACATCAGTCCTTCCTCCTGGCAGAGTATCTACAGGTCCAGACGTATGCTGAAGTGGGGGTGGCTGAGGTCCATCTTTTATTCCCTGAGTACTGGTTCTAGAAGGTGGGAGGAACTTCTAGACAGTGGCTTTGAAGTGCAAGGAACTGCCTGCTTCCAATGGCCTGGCTCCAAACTGGCAGAAGTGACAAAGCAGGGCTGTTCGGCCCTTTGTGTGGGAAAAGGACACATCCCATTCAGGTGTAAGTGAGGCTGTGTCCAGCTCTTCCCTCCTATTGTGTCGGTGAGGGCCTTTCCAGTCACATCTAAGCTCCCATTGTATGTGGCTTTATAGAAATATGTACAGATCTCAGCTGGCAACTACACCCAGTCATGTGACTAGAGACCGGTTAAAGGCACCAAATGACTAAAGCAAGAAAATGCCAACTTCGCAATTTAACATCCAGTTTCACCACAAGTTAGGATTTTAAGTTATGATTTCAGAGACACCAAACATGAATTTCTTCTCATTTGGAAATTACACTTATAAAATGTAATAAGGCAACTCCAATGTTCTCCCACGGGAGAGATAGGCCTGGTAGTTGTGAAAAAATAATTTAAGAGTTTTTCACTACCAGAACATGTAAAACCTAAAAGTACATGAACTACTTTCTAAATACATTGCACTCCACCCTCTGGACTGTCCAGTGTCTTTCCTAGGGGTGACTTATATCTATTAAAAATAAAGGTTTGGGTTTGGCTAAAAGTTTATTTTGCCAGGTCGCAATGGCAGTTTAAAACTACACACACAGGCTCTATAATGGGAGGCCTGAAACATATTTAAAGGGATCCTTGACTGGATCGAACAATCCGTGCTGCAGACCCACTAGTAGCATTTAATTTACAGGACCTGAGCACAGGTTGGGCCATTTTACTGGGGACTTATAAGTAAAGTAAATGTGCCAATTAGGAATAGGCCAATATTACCATGTTTAGAGGAGAGAGAACACGCATCTAGCACTGGATAGCAGTTGCCAAGTGTACAGAGTCCTAATACCAGCAAGAACAACGTCAGAAGAAGTGGCGAAGGAAGGCTGACAGGTTTAACATGGTGGCAACATAGTCTCATAGAAAATTCTATGAGCTGTTTTTTTTATTCTCTTCCAAACTTCTTCAATCTCTTATTTACTCTGTGAGGCACCTGCTCACATGCTCTTAGATCTCTATGACCACTCCAATCTTCTGTTGCTAACCTCTCTCACCTTTCTTGGACAGCCTTTGCTTGGCAATATTTTGCTCTATGACTATAATTTCCTGGAAAGTACACCAGGCGGAAGTAGAGTCAGCACTCTCTGTCATGAAAATTCTAAATGAAACATCGTCTGCACAGAAAGGCAATGAGAGGAATCCACAAGTTACCTGCATGTTCATGAAGAAGATTGTCATCCTTGGCCCTAGTGATATGCTATAGCTGTCACCATCTCAGAGGTAAGGCATCCAAGTGAAAGGTAGGGCAATGGTTTAGTGTAGGAGAGACTGACACTGTTAGCAATATGAAGGGAAAGGTGTGGATAATTTAGAATGGCTGGTGGTTATCCCTAGACAACAGGTTCTGCATAAAATTGGAGCAGGACCACACTGTCATACAGCTGCTCCTGCAACCTATGTGTTACAGGTAGAATAATGATGAAAAAAATCAAGCTGCCATTTTATCTTGTCAAAAATATGGCCTACCACAATATCTTGAAGTTAAACATGTAGAAGTAAATATAGCTGTATTACCCTTACCTCAACATCTAAAATCTATATTGTCAAGGAGCATATCTGTTGTTTTGGGATTAGTAAATCTACACTTAACGATATATACACTTAAGGATATTTTGGTCCTTGATATTTTGGCAAAATCTTCATTTGGGTTAGACATTTATGTTCTTGAGTTCTTAACTGTACTGCTGTCTTGTACAGTTGCACACATGATTTCAAGAGTTTTCTCTGATGATTAACTTGTTGCTTCAACAGAGCAACCGCAGGAGCCTCGCAACGATAAGAAAAACCTGTTTGCATGAGCAGATTTACAGTGGGCCACTGCTGGACAAGCACATTTCTCGCTAATATCATATTGGATTTACCTCCAACAGTGGCATTTGTTTCACTTTTTCAAATCTCGCCAGACAAATGACAATGCTGTTGTGCGTTTACTGTCTTTGCAATATATTACAACTTGATGGAAATTAATTTTAAGCTGCCTGCAGGACATATACAAACGAGAAATTATATTTTAATTTGTTTTGGGTTTCTGCTTAAATTTGTTTTATTACACCACTCATTTTGCTCAATTACAAACCCTTAACCCATCTTTACCAAGACACTATGAGATGATCTTTTTAAAATGACACTAGCTGCAATGTGTTTCCTTTGGGCATTTTAATTTTAAGAAATATATTTCTTCAAGCTATGCGAATAAATCTACAATCATAATGTACCTTCAAAGACGAGATTTGTAGAAAACACATACATTTGACAACTGGCTGAAAGAACAGTGGCACAAGCAATAATGTACTATTAATGTGAAAACGTGCTATTTGATTTTAAACAGTTTCAGAATATTATCAAAAACAAAAATATTTGTCACTGCATTGTCTCCAGTTTGGCAAATGTAAGCAGGAATGATCTTTTTTGTTCAACATTGATGAGGTTCCTTTATCTCTATTTTATGTGATTCATTCATTAGCAACTTATAGTTACAGACAGTGAACCATAAACAGTAAAAATGAGCCATGCATTTATTGCCCCCGTCTTTATAGTTGTAAGAGTGTAAATTAGAGTATTATGCACATTTTTAAGAAGAAGCGAGATGGGTGGAACAGGTGTCATGAAGCAAAAGATACACTTTTGCCTAAAATGGAAAGGAAGTGAAAAAACAGACCATTCTGGAGACCTATCAAGTAACTCATCGATTGTAAGATTTAAAAGATAGGTGGAAAGCACTTTAAGGACGTTTTGATTTTAACATATGTATAGAGATAAGCCTATTGATATGAGAGTTTATCTGAGTTTGAAAAAATGTAGACTTTCTTGATACATGGTTGATGGGTACTACTGCAGGGTTAAAAGACCAAATGCCTTCTAAAATTATATAAATCCATGTTTTGTACATTTGTGCCTAGAATATCTGTATTTTAAAACTTGTTCGGGGTTTGCTAACCTGTGCTAAAGTGCTTGTGCCCTCCTGTAAACATCGTGACATATGCTCACACCTAGTTGGCCCTTTTTTATTTACTGTAAGTCTCTAATAAAGTGGTAGTGTATGTACCTATGCCAGTAAATTAAATGCTTATAGTGGGCCTGCAGCATTAATTGTGTCACCAACTTAAATAGCCTTTTTTTAAATGTGCCATTCCTACCAGTGCAGCCTTTGTGTACAGTTTAAAGTGGCATTTCAACCTGGCAAAATGAACCTTTAGCCAGGTCTAAACCTTCCTTTTTCAATACATAGAAGCCCCCCCTTCCCAGGTTTGGCCATAAACGGCCCAAAAGGCAAGGCACAATATAGTTAAAAAGTTAAAAAGTTGAACATGTACTTTTAACTTTTCCATGTCTCTGTAGTGAAGAAAACTCTTAAAGTCATGTTTACAACTGCAAAGCAAACCTCTTCCCTACATAGCATTCAATTGGGACTAGTAAGAAATATTGAGTTTGGAGTCTAAAGAATTGGAATTTCAAACTCCCTTTATTAGCAAAGTCAGCTTTTAAGTCACAATTCTGAAAATGCCACTTTTAGAAACTTGACATTTTCTTGTCATAACTATGTAGTGCCTCAAGCCTATGTCCTGGGTCCCTTGATTAGGTGTAGCTAGCAGTTGGTCTTTGTGTTTTGATCCCAGGCACTTGGATAAGCTGGAATAGGTGCTGGCTGGATGGGCCATCTCTGACAATAAGGGGAAGTGATGGCACCTACCACACTTGCACATCACAAAGTTTCTGCCTGGTCACACTCACAAAGGGGTTGACACCAGTGTATTGTGACCTCAGACAAGCTGGCACCAGGGTTGAAAGACAGGAAATTCCAAGCACCCCTGGGGGTGGTAACCTTCAGAACTTTCACCTGCTTCAAAGCTGTACCAGGTATGATTATTGACCATCAGACCCAACTCTTCGGTACACCTCTGGACCTGTAGAAAACTCAGATGGACTGCTGTGCTACTGTGCAAAAAAGGGCTGCTAATCTGTTGCCCTGCTGTCTAAATGAAGGACTGGACCTGGATCTTGAACCAAGGACCACCAGAGTGACACCAAGGGCTAGTTGGATGGCCTCTTATCAGAGCCTCAGGGACAAAAAAGGCTCTACCCGCTTGAAACCAGCACCTGGCATCTGTCTGCTGTGAGTCCTGCCCCACCATGTTCTTCCTCCCCAGTCCTGAACCCCTAGAATTGAGCCAAAAGGTGCTCCGACAGCCCAGCTGTGGCCCTGTGAGCAGTACCGATGCAGCATGACTCATCTCTTTGCTGCTGCACCATAACTGCCACAGCGAGATGCATCCTGTGTGTTGAACCTTGCATCACAGCTTCAAAGCTCCTTGGAACTGCTGCTACGCAACATAACCTCAACGTGTGATCTTGCAATGCTCCACAAATCAAGAATTGAGGTACTTTGTTCAGTAAGTCTAACAGGGTCCCTGTATCGGGCCCATGCTCTATCACGGTTGGCCCAAACTTGTGACTTTGTCTCAGTCCAGTGAGACCAGACAACCACACTTAGCGCTTTGTGCTTCTTTGTACTATTATTACCTACATTTTGAAATTGCATATCTCCAGTTCTACTAATTGGAGGTTTGTTTTTGGTGTCAAATTATTTATTAAATTTTAATCTAATTTTTTTAATTGGCGTGGGACTTGTCTTGTGTGATGCTTTCACTTTATTACTGTTCGAAGTGCTGCATAAATAATTTACACACTGCCTCTAAGTTAAGCATGCTAAGATACCAGAGGGTTTGCGGTGACTGTCCCCTAAAAGAAATTGTGGCTGCTGCTTGAGTAAGGTTTCACCCCTGCTGGAGCACTGGGACATCCGGTTCACAATAAATTATTTACAGGAAAGTCTCACCAACTCATCAATCCAACATCCCAGCGCTTAGGCCACATGGTTCTTGGTCATTAGATGAGATTAACAGAGAGATGTATATAGATGAATTAATCCTCAAAGTTTCATTCTTTCTCAGTCGATATTGAGAGTTTGATGAGAGTTCAAAACCTTTATTAATGAATCTCTTCATATGCTTAATGTTCATTAAAGCAGCATCAATTTTATCAAAGTAACCAATAAGAAGATAATACAATCAATATTTCATAAGCACTTCATACAGTGCATTCCATGAAGGAAGCCTTTAGAACATGTTTCTGCCTCAGATATTTGGTCAGTTAATCAGCCTGCGAGGTTTCTTAGGAATGGAACAGTCCTTCATCTATTTTCTGTGATACAATACCACAAAGAGCAACAATATGTAACCACATTCATCTCTTGTTGTCGAGTGTCCGCATTATTCACATTGGCTAAATCAATTTCTACTTAGAAAAATGCATTTTGCCTATAAGAACACTCTTAGGTAATTTACTAAATAACTTTTCTCATCTCATGGTTCTCATCATTTAATAGATCCAGTAGTTTGCATCTCGTGTTTAAGGCTCTAAGGGCCAGATGTAGGAAGGTTCCCTTTTGCGAGGTGCAAATTGAGAGTCCCAGCGACTCGCAATTTGCACCTCGCAAAAGGGAATGCAGAAAGGTGTCTCAGACACCTTCTGCTACTCGCTATGGGGTCGCAAAGACCCACCTCATAAATATTTACCCCATAGCGAGTCCCTGCACTCACGGGGATGGTGGCCTGCTGGAGACAGCAGGCCACCATGTCCGTGACTGCTTTTCAATAAAGCAGTTTTTTTTTTTTTTCTCTTTGCAGCCCGTATAAAACGAGCTGCAAATAGAAAAAATACCAAAACCTTTTAGTTTCGTTTTTTTTCAGAGTAGGCAGTGGTCCGTAGGACCACTGCCTGCTCTGAAAAAAATTTATTGTGAGCATTCACAAAGGGGAAGGGGTCCCATGGGGACCCCTTCCCGTTTGCGAATGAGTTACCATCCACTTCAAGTGGATGGTAACTGCGAGTTGATTTGCGACCGCATTCGCGGTCACAAATCAACTCTACATTGCGGTGCAACTCGCAAATAGGAAGGGAACACCCCTTCCTATTTGCGAGTCTGAAACACATTTTGCGAGTCGGTACCGATACCCAATATGTGTTTCTGCATCGGGTGAGGGCATTAGTGCCTCACAAATGGCGTTTTTCGCCGTTTTGCGAGGCGCTAATGCCTTGCTACATCTGGCCCTAAGTTACCTCACTAATGTACAAGATCCCTATTCATAACTCTGCAATACTTACTGTTTAATCAAACAAAAACATTTGCAAGGTTACATATAAATGATTTACCCAAGTTAATACATTTAATTGAAACATACGTAAAGGTTAATAACATTTCATTTTACATTTTGAACTAAGTCAGTTGTCAGGAAAAAAAATAGATGTACCTTTAAGCTATTTAACTAAATACATGTACCTGTGGCAGTGTCATAAGAATTTTACAACTTAAATACACTTACCTTTCTTATGAGGCCTGCACATTAATTCTACATTAGTATTCCACACGTTATTTTTGAAAATTATAAAATCTGTTCCCTCACCCCCTTTAACCAGTAACCCAATTCCCAACACTTTAGTTCTGCTTGCAGGCACACAAATGTTGATGAACTAGGCTCAGTTTTATTTTTTGTTCAGTGAAACTCAGTTGGTGGTGCTGGATCAAGGTGCTCTGGAGGGCAGCATACATTACATTGCAGATACAACTGTGAAGGTGCAAAAGATATGCATTACAGAACACAAGCTGAAGACAGCTGTGCTTTCCTTGTATGGCATGTGGTGAAAGAATTGCTTCAATTTTCACCAAACCAGAACAACCCTGTTGATTTTACTTGTGAATGACCTTACTCACTTCCCTACTTACTGTGTCGTCCCATAGCCGTGAAAAAGTCACCTGTTGTGACGAAACATGTGTTGGCTGTGTATATGGAACTATTCTCAACTGACTACTTGGCTGTATTTATGGATCAATGCTCAACCGATCTCTTTTGATGCCCATAGCTACTAATTAAAGGAATCCACTACAACCAATTCAACTGGAGGACATCTTTATTATGAATATTGTTTTGAGTGCTGTGGCATCTGTGCTAAATATCATGTTTAGTGTTTCTTTTAAGCACTCCTGTATGCCCTTGGGTAGTGGAACAGCTTACTGCATAACCCACCCCATGTTTGCATGATTTTCAACATGAACTACTATTGACTATACTTGCTCAACGTGTGGGAAGTGCACCCCTTTCTAACACCACTACCCACCCCCATTAATGTCTGTTGATTTACTAATTATGATATTGTCTTGAAGCTTGTTTGATTGCAAAAAAGAAATATCATCTGCAAACTAAAATCACCCTTAGTATCATATGAATATATTTACTTTGTTTATTATAGAGGATCAAGTATACTGAGTGGGGACCGTGCCATAGAGGTTGTCTGCAAGAAGAAGCCTTGATTTAGGGATGGCCTCTTTGGTTTAAAGCTCTGTATGCTCAAGCTAAAGCTAAGTCTTACAAATAAGGCCTAACTAGGCCAAAGCCAGTCTGCTGTAACTTGTGTTCCTGTTTTGAAAGGATCTGGCCTGGTAGCTCATACTTAATTGTTCATACAGGAGCATGACCAAGAGTGATATTCATATGGCAGGTTTCTATCTCCAGCAGCACTGTGGGTGAACACTGAAGAACTGGATTGTGGCCTGACTGATGACCAGTGGGTGAGACATTTCATCCATTACTTCAGTTTATTTTCCTCTAGAGATATGGAAAGAGGTGGTCCATGTTGGAGCCATGCATCTATGTAAAGGAAAACAAACCCAAGTGCTGCACTGAGAACTACTTCATTGCTGGGTGCTAAATATTTGGAAGATAAGACAATGATTCTATAGCTGATAACAAGTTCAAATCAGGGCACAAAGCCAGGAGAGTAAATGTGAAAGGGCCGCATTGATGAAAGCAGGTGAAAGGATGTAGGGGACAGAAAGAAGCAAGGGAGTGGCAATGGATAGTCAAGGCCTCTTCGAGCTTCCTCAGACTCATGGTACTCTGGGTTGCAGAGCAGCTGGTCTTATTCACTTCTTGTGGCATTTTTTCATCCCATTTCTCCAGATTGCTTGGCCATTAAGATAAAATTGTAAAATGCTAGTGCCAAATCGACCTAGTCACACAGTCAGCATAGGGGGACTGAAGGGTGGAGTAAATTGTGTGAGACCAAAGTGACTCAGAAGTAATAGAAGCTGGAGAAACAGAGGATCAGATTTGTACAAGAGGTTGCTCCCCAGTTTGCTATCTCCTCCAGTATGAACTCGTTTATTTGCTACTAACATCTGTCTTCAGTGCCACATAGTCCACCTCATGCATGTAATGCCCACCCCCACTCAAACTGCCAACAGAAATCTACTTATGCAAGAACCTACAACAGTATGTTTGGAACATCCATGAAAAGTCATTCCAAATAAATACATATCAAAAGGACTTCGCACCTGGAGCAAGCATGAGAAAAATTATGCTGTTAATAATGTTATGATACCCATGAACTGGATGATCCATCAGAAATATATGAATTTACTAGGCATAACTGGGTATTGGGTGATGGGAAACAACAGTTTTGGATTGTTGAGGGTGTTGCTTGAAACATAGTGAAAAAGCATGTACATAACCACGGTCAATGCACCCAGAAGGTTTGTCACTCTCTGAGTTAGACGTCCTCATATTCATGACCAGTTCCAGAATTCTAACCCTGGATTCACATATTAATTCTCAAGCAGATGTCCTCAAATATGTTAATGTGGTTCACCTCCAGCTTCTATTGCCTTCTCTTTAATCATGTTGAGCTAATGCCAGTTTTTAAGACTTGTGCACTACTCACAAAGCACATCATTTCCTGAAATCCAGAACAATAAGAGATATTGCATCTTCCTGTCCACTTTTTGCTCACGATTGACCACTAGTTTACTCTGTGTCAAGAATAAATACATGTTAATGTATCTGACCCCACCTTTCCCAGTTTCTTCTTCATTCCTTGTGTAACACTGCTGCAAATTTTTCTTTAAAGTGTAGTTTTTATCACTTTATGCTTCCAAGGTTTTTATTTTTCGAAAATATAGATATATTGAGCATAGTCAGAGTCTCTAGAATTTGCATCATTGTGTGGCTGCTACTTTTTCTGCATAATTTTGGCATTTCCAAAACTGTAAAATATTCTGAGTTTAGCAAAAAAATGTTTCTAGCTAACACGGATCAAAAGTTAAAGAAAGACGTCACTTCTGGTACAGCTCAGTGGCAGACACTTTGCAAAATTTAAGCGGCCTACTTTTGGTTCTTGATTGCTGTGTTAAGGTGTTAAGTTGGCTCTAATGACGTCAAGCTGTTAATCAGGCATTATTAATGGCCCCATTTGAGAGACTGGCAACGGCCTTTTGTTTTGTATCAAGAACAAAAACCGTGCATCTAATTCAGTCAAAGTGGAAATCATGTTCCCCTGTTCATCATGAAAATGTTTTGTTTCATTATTCATACAAAGTCTTATACCAGTTAAACTCTTATCACGCAGTGGTTATTTCAAAGAGATACTCATAGTAGGATCCCCCCTCACACACATTATTGCTCATAAGGTCTGTTGTCTTGAACATTACAGTGCCTACTAGTGTAGGCCCTTGCAATGTATTTAACTGCACTGCAGAGCTCTTTCGTAACTGAAAGAGGCGCTTCTAAAGGTCAAGTGTAAATTCACAGTGAATCTGAACTGAAGATCAGTTCTAAAGTATAACAAGGATACACATTTGTCACTAGAATTAAGCCAGAAATTAAAGCAAAACAATTCACTATATAATTAGCTTTTTCTTGTAATTTCATCAACCTTGCCACATAACTTTATCCTTCACGGCTGCATACTATAGTGCATTACTATTGTCCGTGTAGGACTAGACCTCATTACATGACATAGTGAAGATGAATAAAGACGCAAGTTTTTTGTTGCCTATGATGTACAGGACTATGACTACACAATTCACCTCGATGGAGAATAACATCACAATGCCAGGGCTCTTGTTGTTTTAATTAATGTGCTCTCTGGTTTAAGACTGTATTTTTTTTACTTATGTTTTGGTTTTTGCCCTCCAAGAAAACAGAGCTGTGTCTTCGCAGACTCTTTAAGGTCCAGAACATGACCAGGACATGGATCGACATTTTGTGTAAACTGTGTGTACAAAAATGGCCTATAAAAGTCCTAAACGTCTTGTGAACAGTCGTAGTTTAGTGAAGTGTAAGGCATATCATTTGAAGAGTGACAATTTTAGAATAAGAATTCCACTATCCCAAGCGTAACCATTTGGAGCGCTAGACATTTTACATTGTAAAAAGGAACAAGATTCCATTACTTTAAATCACCCAGGCAATAAGGATAAGAATTAGTGGGGTGTGGCCAAGGCGTCAAGATGGCGGTCGCACTTTCGTAGTGCTCCGGAATGCTCTCTCACTTGCCTTAGGCAGTGCCCATCTCAGCCCTTCTCATGTGCGGGGCAGGTGCCGGGAGACCGTCTGCTGCCTTCAGAACAGCCACTCGGGAAAATGGAGACCCGGAGACCAGGCATGCAGAAATACGACATGGAGCAGGCTGCACTGAAAATGGCAGCAGGGCGCCGCTGACAGGGCACACGGCTGGCAGCTGGGCCAGGGCATCGGCAGCCCCAGCGTGCAGGAGAGGCGAGCGACTCCCCACCTGCTGCTGCAAGAGATCAGAGGCCAGGGTGGCAGCCAGCAGAGAGTGGAAGGTGGGGAGGCGGGAGCAGTGAAGAGCAGCGGCGGGCGGAAACAGAGTGAGGAGCCTGGGCTGTACCATGAGCCCCCGGAGTGTGCCAGCCGGGCCTGGCGCACGCATCAGGCCCTCAAGTAAAGAGAGCAGCTTGAAGTGTTCCTAGGGGGGAGAGAGCAGCAGGGTGCATGGCCTCCCCACCTGTAGCTAAGCCAGCGCAGAGGCCGCCCGGCAGGAGAGCGGAGAGACAGGAGGAGAGTAGGCCATGCAGTGGATCCCGGTGTGTGTGGCTGTCCCAGGGCCTGGACTGCCCCAACCCCCTAAGGTGGGCCTGGAGCTCCAGCCGGTGATGGTGCTGGGGCTGGGAGAGCCCCAACAGATGGAAAAAAGTGCACTGCCCCCAGGACAGCGCGGAGGCCGCCCAGCAAGGACCAGGACTGGGCGGTGGCAAACAAGAGGCAAGGAAGCGGCATAGCTGGAGACTGGTGGTGGGTGCGCACGCCGGACACGCGGCAAGGGCTGTGGCAGATCCTGGCCCCCCCCCTTAAAGTACCCCTGGGGCCCGGTGGCACCGCAGAACGGGGTGGGGGCAGTGAAGCACCGCGAGTGGATGGACGGAGTGGCTGCGCCGCGGCAGGATGACCGGAGGTGGTTGGAGCGACCACTCTAAAGGAAGATCCCAAATCTAGAGACTGAGGCCTGGCTGTCCTCTGGCCATTGGAGACAAATTTGCAGCAGGTTGGAGAGTGGTGCAGCCAAGTGAAGCAGCGCTGAATATATGCACCTTGCGCAGGGCCTAGACGCTGCTGCCCCGGGGTGAGGAAGTGTTTGGAAGCGAGCCCTCTTCGAGGGGGGGCTATGTAGAGAACAAAACGGCCGTCTCTTTAGCCTCTTTCTTGCAGGATTGGTTTAAATCCTGGATGCCTGGAGCCTGCCTCACACCATGGTTCACCATAGAGTGAGCCCACAGAGCTCTGCAGGCCTGGCCGCCGCTGGGCTCCCTGCCAAGACTGGTGATACTTTGTTTCTTCAACTCTAAAGACAGAGACGCAGCACTACAGGAGGCGCGCTCCAAAGGCGATCTGTGCTGCGATGGAGCAAAGGTCCTTGTATTTCTGGATTACAGAAGAGATGTTCAATTGCAACGCCGATCCTACACGTAAGTCAAGCACAAACTGAGAGTGATGGAAATACTCTACCATCTTCTTTTCCCTGCGAGGCTCAGAGTGGTGCATAACAATAAGACCCATTTCTTTGGGAACCCTACGGTAGTATGGAGATGGATAACCAAGGATGTTCTTCTGGGTCCCGCGGTGGTGGCCCTCGGCAGACTCAGGACAGAGTACCAACGGACAGTCAGCAAAGACAGCCACAGGGCCCATGACAACGTACGGCCTCCAGGAGGCACAGGTTGCAGTGGGGCTCACGATCTGGCCCCCCTGTGGGGCCGTCATCTGTGGGTACCACGTCAGAGACCCTATCGGAGCAATCGGAAAGCAACGGCCCGTGAGGAGCGGAGGACGGGCCGCAGGCTAAGGGGCCAACGACTGAGTGCCTGAAGACGGCTAGTGACTCCGATCTGTCCCAAAGTCCAGTGCTTTAAATTTAATTGGGAGGGGAGGGTGAGTAAAGCTCACACTAAACATATGCTGCATTATAACTGCCTAGTATCCAATGCTCTTTACGCCGACGCTATGGAGGGTTCCACCACTGCCAAATCAATTGGGGTTTAGAACTTGCTGTGTTAGTGAGTGAGATGTTTTATAAGGGCAACAGATGCTTCTTGGGAGAAGTATGGGGTGGGGTGGGAGTTGGGGGTATGGGAGTTCAGGCATGTAACGAGGCACTTGTTATTGTTAAAGACACTATAATTACATGATCGGGGAGGACCCAAAGGATACCTGGGAGGATCTAGGCGTAGAACCTTGATGGACATACACCCACAGACAAAATGGGGCTGGTACATATTATCTCATGGAACGGCAATGGTCTTCTAGATAAGATCAAACGCACAGCCATACTTGCATATGTCCACCGCCACTGGCCTGACATGCTTATGCTGCAAGAGACTCATCTCCTAGGGGACCGCTGTCCATTTGTATGTAAGGGCTTTGACAGGGTATACCATGGCGGTTCTCAAGTGTGAGGGATCCACAAGGGCGATATGTGGCCCTGACTGGGAAAGTTGAGGGCCTCACTATCAATGCCATTAGCGTATATGCTCCGTCTGTGGCAATACGTGGGATTCTAAATGATCTTACCAACTTACTCTTTGGATCTACCCTGGGGAGTCACCATCTTAGGGGGAGACTTCAATGCAGTTCTCGACCCCAGGCTGGACGTGACTGGGTCACCATCAGCCCACAGGCAGGCCAGGGCCGCCGGATTGTCGGGGTGGCTGGCATCCACAGGACTATGTGATGCGCGGAGTGTGTGGCATCCACAGCACCGACACTTCATGCACACTTCTGCAGCCCATCATACGCAGTCTAGAATTGACCTTGTGTGCTTACCGGCCACAGATTGTTGCCACCTCATGCACACTGAAATTCTACTGCGCTGGATATCTGACCAGTCGCCGCTTCTGGTTTGTTTTGGGGCCTGCTCAGGCATTGGTCCACCCTATGTAGCGAATTAATGCATGGTACCTGCAGCACAAACCTTATGTCCAACGGTTGAAGCAGGCACTTCAGGAATATTTTGCCCTTAATGGGGATTTGGTTACGCCGCTGGCAGTCCTCTGGACCACAGGTAAGGCGGTGATACGTGGGACAGCCAGGAACCTTATCCGCTCCTCAGAGCGTTCCCAGACCCTTCATATTACTCAGCTGCAGGCCTGGGACATCCAGCTGGAGGCGGAACAGAGTACGCAGCCAAGGGAAGTGGTGGCCAGGCAGCTCCTACTGATCCAAGAGGAGGCCCGTGACCACTCTCTGGAGGCAGCTAAATACCTTTGGCGAGTGGCCAATGCCATGGTGTATGGATGGGGGGACTAAAATTGTAAGCTGCTGTACTGGTTGGCTTCCCATCATCAATCCTCTAGAATAATCCCTGAAATCTTTAACACGCATGGAGAATTGCCCCCTGCAGAGGCAAAAATGCTTGATGAACCTCTAACAGGTGAAGAAATCGGTGAAGCCATCTCCGTGCTGGGGACTGGTAGGACTCCTGGGCCCAATGGGTTTCCATCAAAGTATTACAAAGTGTTCCAGGATGATCTGATGCAGTACTTCGTAGCTTTATATGAGGAAGTGGACCGACGGGGCTCCTTTCCAGAGGGGTTAGATGTCGCCACTATTGTGGTTCTTTCCCAAAACTCAACCACCATCGCAGCAGTGCGCCGATTATAGGCCAATAGCTCTTATTAATAGTGAAGTGAAAATGTATGCCACAATTCTCGTCTCCCATCTTAAAAGGGTGCTACCGCTGCTGATTCACTCTGATCATTGTGGATTCATGGGCAACCAGAGCACGCAGCACTGTATATGTCATTTACACATGGTCCTAGCTCGGTGCCACCAGTTGCCCCAGAACCTAGACCTTCTCTTTCTTGACTTTGAAAAGGCCTTCAACACTGTTGACTGGGGGTTTCTCTTCCTAGTGCTACAGCGTGCAGGTTTGGGGCCTAGATTCCGCCGATTGGTCCAGGCCCTAGATGGCAACCCCACAACCCGAGTGCAGGTCAACTGTACCTTATCCTCTATTTTTCCTATCCACCGGGGAACACGCCAAGGTTGCTGCCTCTCCCCTCTCCTTTTTGCCATGGCCATTGAACCTTTGGTGCAGCTGTTTAGAATAGACCCACTGTATTGCAGTTGGAACTGGGGAACATCCTCAAAAGATCGAGTGGCCCTGTATGCTGACGATGTTCTGCTTTATATGAGGGAACCCAGTGAAACTGCTCCAAGGAGCTTCCTTCTTCTGCGCCAGGTCGGTGTTGGTGCCCCTAACGCTGTTGCAAGATTGCTATGATTGACCGGGAGTGGTGCCCATACACTGGCTGAGCTTTAGATACCTTGGTGTATGTGTGGCCCTCCTTCCGGAACTCACATGAACCTTAAACGCCATTATTATCTCGAACCAAGGTGGATCTACAAAGATGGCAAGCTCTGCCGTTATACGTCCTTGGCCATGTGGCCTTATAGAAAATGATGGTCTTACTACGCCTTTTGTATGTGCTCCAAAATTTTCCGGTTTTGATCCCACGTCCCTGGTTCCAGCCACTGTAGACAGAAACCACTACAACACTGCCAGAGGGGTGTTTATGACAGGGGGACGGGTATGGCTAACCCATACATGTACTACTTGGCGACACAACTCTTGGTGGTCCACAACTGGTTTAATGGGGGGTGGGCAGACCCGGCCTATCAGTTAAAGTTAAACCTGCTGGGATTTCCACATATTCTAGATCTTCTTTATGGCTCACCGCTTCCCCGCAACATGGATCCAGTAACCAGAGCAGTCTTCCTCACTTGGTGAGCGGCATTGCAACATACCCGATGGAACAATGGCATCACCCAACAGACTCCACTGTGGCACGGCAGGTGGCTGAGCGAGTCAGGTGCGCTGGGAGGGTTTGTGAAATGGGACCTTGTGGGCATTTCGCACCTAGGGGACGTATGGAGAGGGGATGCCATGTGACCCTGTACTCCGGTACACACTGGGCAAGCACTTGTATATACTACCAGCCGTATTACGAGTTCCATAGGATATAATGAACTCGTAATACGGCTGGTGGTATATCCGTCACTTTACCGTCACTTTTGGGACAGATTAACACCTCCTCCAAAGTTGTAATAACCCCCTTGGTGCCGGAATACAGTCCACTAGAGGGTAAGCTACTAATGGGTGACGTGGGTAAGAAAGGAGTATCCCAAATCTACAAAATGTTAATTAACAATGCTCCATGCAACCTAAACCAAATCAGGAACAAATGGCAGGGCTGGCTGGGATCCATTGAGGAGACTGACTGGGTGGAAGCGATAATGGCACCCAGACCGTTGGCGGTGTCCGCAAGACTGCATGCGGTGCAGCTATACTTTTTGTACGGGGCTCACCTATCTCCTGACAGACTATATCGGGCTGGGCTTCACCCCTCTGCTCAATGTCCACAGTGTGCAGGGGACTCGGCAGACTTCTTTCATATGGTTTGGACATGTCCACAAACACAGGTATACTAGGGTAAGATAAATTGCGAATTGAATGTTGTGCTGGGAAGGGAGCAACAGCTGTCCCCAAAATTGGTTCTGCTGGGCACGATAGAGGAGTTGGAAGGCACAAGAGCTGACTGCGCATTTGTTGGTACGATCATGCTGGTGGCCAAGAGAGACATTGCAGCTGCCTGGAACTCTCCCAATGGGGTGTCCCTCCAGAAATGGAGGTGCTGAGTGGACTGGTGTGCAAGTCAAGAAAAGTCAGTTTATGAGGCCAGGGACTGTCCCCATGAACACAAGAAGGTGTGGGGGAAATGGCTGGGTCTTCTCCTGTGAACCAAACATGCATGTGTGTCTCCCTACTGTATAGCAATGTTGTGGATCTGTCATATGGTTAAAATATATTGTCATTGTAAGTACAACTCTATGCTGGCTGCGCCAGACCTTATCTGTGCAATGTTTTTCTTCCTCATTTTCGTCCTCTTCCTTCTTTTCCTTCATTCAACAAAACCAATGAAAATTGTTTGTAAAAAAAAAATTATAAGAGTTACTGTGTGTGCTTAGATTTCTGAAGCTTGCAGGACATAGCAAGCAAGTAGCCTTTGGTGACATTATCCTAGTTAGAGAGGTGAGGTCTTACTTGTACACAAAGCAGTCACTCAGTTCTGGATGGGCAAGAATCTCCACTTTCTTATATGGCTGTGTCTCTCTTAAGGTCCAACACAAGGAAAACATAAGTGAAATAGGATATGTGAGTCTAATAATAACCATTGTAATCAGTCTGATGAGGGAGTTTGAGGAACCTGTATTGTCAGTTAAGGTGCTTATGTGTTACAGAATTAGGAATCATCTCAATAATTCACCTTCTTGTAATATGTACTATGTCCCTTATGCACTTTAAGAGAAGAAACAAAAGTTGAGTTCTAGTGTGGATGTGGTTAAAGATGGTTCATGAAGTACTGTAGGATTTCACCCTTGCTGTTATCAGTAGAAGAATGATGTAACCTAAGCATGTAAACTGATGGTGCCAAACAAGCATGGCCAAAAAAAGTATTGTTATATTTCTCTAGGTCCTGTATTGAAAATAATCATACAGGAGCTGTGGTTTTGCAATGATCTTTAGCAAGTGTCAGCACACCTGCCTTTTGACTTTTCTTGACTTTGACACAGTAAATCATGACATTCTACAGGAGGACCTGAGGCATGTTGCCAGGTTTTTGAAGATGCTTTGTAAAGAGTACATTCTTTTTTGAGTGGAAGGAAATAATGGGTTAAGCTAGCCCCTTTAACTCAGATGGTTCATTGTCTGGAATTGTGTATTCAAATTGATTGCCTTGGACTAGTTTAAGCTTGATGCATTAAAAAGGAGAGCAGATATTTTGTACACAATTTTCAATAGTGTTAAATGAAAAAAATGTTTCGAATTTTTAGAATTATTCACATGGTGGCAGATCAGACTGCAGTACTGGCCCAATAACCATGCCTAATAGTTTTTACAGAATATGCTACCACAAAATTTAACATTTTGATATAAAAACTTAAAATAATGTAATGGCCATTCCCACAATCTTCAGTTATGAACCATCAAGCAAAAGTCCGCTCAAGATAAAGGACCGTTTAAAAGTTTACATATCCAACAGCTCCATGGTCACAGTCTTGATAGCACTGATTTTTGCTCCTATTCCTGAGGAGGCCTTGAACAAATAGGACGAAATGTGTCAGTCATATGTATTACCAGAAGCTCAATGTAAAGACCCATAGAATCAATTTGATTGTAGACCCATGCTTTTGATTCATAGGAGATGTTGAATGCATTACCTTTTTTGGCTGGTCTTTTATCTCGAACATACTATTGAGTGATGGTTCGTAACAGAAAACATTGGGAATGATCATCACAGGCTGGAATGAGGTCTTAACAAGGATTGTGTAGCAATGATGTTATATGGTTAAGGGACTTGATTTCTAATATATTTTGCATTTAAGATTGTTAGAAATTGAGTTTCTGGTTGGCTAGGGTATGCACCTCAGCCAGGCAGAACCTACCCACTCTAGTCAGGGCAAGGGAGTTACACGTCTAAGATAAACCCTGCTCACCCCCTTGGTAGCTTGGCACGAGCAGTCAGGCCTATCCCAGAGGCAATGTGTAAAGCGTTTGCACAACACACACAACACACGTGACGCAAAATGTACATCACAAAGTAAACACAACACGGAGCTTTGTAAAAATAATCTGTATTGCACAAAACATAATTAGACCAACATTACACGTAAGTAATACCCTGCTACCTTAGCAGTTGTCAGATCGTTACACAAGTTACTAATACCCTGCAAGTATATGCAGTTGTCACATTAGAACACGTAAGTACTCAGGATTCTGCAACATAAACAGTAGTCAGGAATTACCATAAGAATGATATGCACTTGTCATGAATATTTCCCAAATACCCATAAAAGGAACAGCAGCACTTATATGTTAGGTCAAACAAGCAGGTAGGTAACTTATGAGTCCCCTGTGGTCCATACAATGTCACTAAACCAAACTATGTGCCCCACAGTACCTGTTTGATATGAAGAGGCACTCTCAGTGCCTAGAAGATAGACAATGGGGCCCCCGGCGCTCCTATGTGCAAAACGGGGGCCTCTGAGATCTCTTGGGAGAGAGGGGCGGTCTGCACCCCCTCTACAGTGAAAAGAACGGGCACCTCCGGGGACCCGCGATCTTAGTAGGGCGCCCACCCGGGCCTCGACTGGCCCTCCACAAAGGGGGGGGGGAACCACACAATTGCCAAAGGAGACGGAACGGGGCGATCGCGCCCCTTGCGCAGTGACTGGGGGAAAGGGAATTCCCTTTTCTCCCCGTGTCCTGCTGGGGGATAGGCAGCCGCCCTCGTCCACGGTGCGGCTGCCTAAAATGCAAGAACAAGGCGATGAAACCGGAGCCTGCCGCTCCAACTGCAGAGACCAGGGAAGGGGCGCTCCCCGCGCCTTCCCCGAGTCCTACTGGGATGCTCTTTGAAGCTTGGACCCCTCCGGGGGCCGAGGAGGCACTCGCCCGCACCCGATGTGGTGCGCGAGTGCAGGAAGCTGTTCCCGGGCCGCCAGGATGCTTCTGAGGTAATGGGAGGCGGTTGGTGCCCCAGGGGTGCTCCCAGTAGCAGGACGTGCCCCGGGGGCTCTGAGAGGAGCACGCTTGCTCCGTGTACTTCTTTTCGTGGCCCGGAGGCACAAGAAACAGCGCGGCCCCCGCGCTAAAGGGGAATTCAAAGCCCGGGTTGCGGCGGTGATTCAGGGATCCCAAATAAAGTGCTTTTCAGAGCGCTATGGCAAAATCTGCAGCCCGGGCTGCGGCTGTGATCTTTTTCTGCAATTTAAGAGAGTGCTCTTTCCAAGCGCTTTGTCAGCATCTGCAGGGATCATTTGCAGGGGTCAGGGGCCACAACACCCTGCCCCTGGGAACAGGTAAAACAAGAAAAAGCACAGGGCTGGTGGGCCCAGCTACAGGCCAGCACAAGGGGTGCAGATGGTGGCAGTTCCTTCTAGTGACCAGGCAGGTCACAGGTCAGCACAGCAGCAGCAGTCCAAGGTGGTTTCCTGGTGAGTCCATTCATCAGCGTTCTGTGTCCAGTTTCAGGTCCCAAGAATGTTCAAATTGTGGGGAAACTTCCCCTGTACTTATACTGGGTTTACAGTGTGTTTTCCAAAGGTGGGGAGAGGAGGTTCCAGCCAGTTACAACTGGTTCTGGGAGTGCCCCCTCTCTCCTTTAAGCACAGGCTCCAAACATCAGTGGGGGGTTAACAACCCTATTGTGTGAGGCCAGGGCACAGCCTTTACAAATGCAGGTGTGCCCCGCCTCTCCCTTCTCTCAGCCCAGGAAGGCTTTACAATATGTAGATGCACCTCTGTGTCACCTCCACCCTCCCTGTGTTCAGGCTGTCTGAGAAGTATGCACAAAGCCCCAACTGTCAGTCTGCCCAGACGTGGATTGGAGACAAGCTGCAAAACCCCAAAGTCATAA
This sequence comes from Pleurodeles waltl, assembly GCF_031143425.1. NCBI lineage: Eukaryota > Metazoa > Chordata > Amphibia > Caudata > Salamandridae > Pleurodeles > Pleurodeles waltl. The sequence continues at coordinate 812,276,927 of NC_090437.1, read as the reverse complement.
GCACAGATAAATGCACACTTTCTAGAAGTGGCATTTATGTGATAGTAATAAAAAATACACCTACACCAGTGAGCAGCATTTCTCACCACTATCACAACCATACCAAACATGCCTACGCTACCCCTCATAAGTCAGACAATACCCCTTACACATAATGCAGGGCATTTCCAATGCAATCCTTTGAGGAGGCAGCACTCAGAGCAGTGAGACACCAAGTTAGGCTGTTTGCCACTACCAGGACAGGCCACGCAACATGGCACATGTCCTGCCTTGAACATACATGGCACCCTGCCCAAGGGGCTAGCTAGGGCGTACCTTAGGGGTGACTTATATGTAGTAAAAGGGGAGTTCTGGGCCTGGCAGGTAAATTTAGATGCCAGGTCCCTGTGACAGGCTACTTCAGTGGGTGGCGCAAGCAGCGCTGCTGGCCCACTAGTAGCATCTAATTTACAGGCCCTGGGTATAGAGATACCACTGTACAAGGGACTTATAGGTAAATTAAATATGCCAATTAGGTATAATCCAATCATACCAATTTTGGAAAGGAGAGCACATGCACTTTAGCACTGGTTAGCAGTGAAAAAGTGCTCAGAGTCAAAACGTCAGCCAACAAAGGTCAGAAAAATAAGGAGGCAAAAAGCAAAAAGTCTGGGGAATGACCCTGTAAATGGGCCAGGTCCAACAAAGATAAAATCATATTCTGTGCTGTGTTATAAATGTTAATATTGGTGCATATATATGATCCTCACAAAACACTGGAATACAGAGGCTGCCAGTGAGTGGTCCGTTACGGGTTCCAGTAACCTTAAACATCCAAAAACAGCCTCCTAGACGTAAAGAAGAGTCTGGACTCCGTGGCACAGCAAAATATAGTTTACTATATAAAAATAGATACTGGTATCCACACTGTATATATATATATATATATATATATGTATATATATATATATAGCTATCCACTTTTTAAAAGCATTTACTAAAGTAACATCTGCTGGAGAGTAATGATAAAGTCAATAAGGATTTAGGTGTTATTGTTGATAACAAAGGTTCTGATTGATTCCGATAGACCGCCTATGTTTTTTGGTTTACGCTTTAATGAAGCCCAGACGCTAGACTGGTATGTAGGCTCTCCTCTGTTTCAATGCCAAGAGGCATCGGCAACTGTGAAATTTGAATTTCTCCTGCTTACAGCTTTTCCTGCATAAACTAACAGTTTCAGCGTGATCTCATACAGCTGCTATTCAGCTTCAAGAGGACTTCAATGGACCCAGCCTACTGCCTTTGCAATCAGAGGATTTCAACTTTCATACAAAATACTGAGGTTTGGAGGAGGGTTACTCTGTTGCAAACATGATGGATATCCCGTCGGACGTATTATGATTACCATAGACCAGGGGTCTTCAAACTGGGAGATGGGCCCCCATAGGGGGGCCTTAAGTGATCCCAGGGAGGGCACCGGACACTGGCCAAAAGAAGCATTAGACAGATAAAATGCCTTTGTTTTAAGCAGAAGCGTGTTATTGCATTTTTAAAAAGGTAACAGTACTAAACTGCAATGTTGAAATAGGTCTAGACATATTTAAACATTGCCATTTTTATAAAACAATTGTGAAAAATTCTGAGGGGGGACCAATGATTTTTATTTTTAAACTGGGGCTGGCACGGCATTAAAAAGTTTGGAGGCAACTGCCATAGACTATAATGGAATTGTAACTGGGTGGATGGGATATTCTTCACGTTTGTGTCAGAAGGTACAAACTTTAACTAGCACAACCCTCTTGGTGTATCTGACTTGTTTTCCATCATGATAGGTCTGAAATTGCATCTAGGCCAACCACCATGATTTCTGGTTGGCGCTTTTCTGTTTCTGAATGCTTCTTTCCCTCAAATTTTAAAAATTCATATTTCCAGTTCCCATTAGATGTTCTTTCTTCAATTTTATGTCTTTTTTTTACAAAATGTTTCTTATTTTTTAGAAATTAGCTGTGTTTTTTTTTATAGAGTTTTTTAATTATCTCACTCTTTTAGCGTTGCTAACTACTTTGCACAAGTTAAGCCTGTCTGCTCTGCGCCATAGCTACCAGGGGTTGAGCCTAGGATTAAATTACTTAAACTGTGTTTGACCTGACAGGATTTTGGACTTATTACTTTGGTAGGATTCACATCCTTCTTAACTAGCCATTTTCTTACGATAACATCTTAACATTGTCGAGTACCAGTCCAAGAAGACCCTAAAATCAGAGAGCGAACTGGGCAGGGGTTTGTGCTTTGCATCTCTTGAAATGCCATGAGACCACGCTAAAGATGGCCTATCCAATCATGGTCTAGCACTGCTTTGGCTAACAAACTAGGGACTGAGTTATTCCAGCCTCTTAAGTAACCTAGAATATGGCCGTGTTCTTTAGTTTAGTTACCTATTTCACGTTAAAATTGTTAAGTGCTATGCCAGGGCCATAAGCATTCTGAGGAGCACCCCCTTACTGGAACCCGTAGTCCTCTGTTCAACCAGAAGTGAAAGCACTGAATGAACTGAAGATGTGTACCCAATTATCTACCATTCTAACAGACAGATTCTTCCTCTTTTGCTCATGGGTGCCCCAGTTAAATGAGTAATTCAGAAATGTAAGCTGGCTGTGGCATGAATTCGAAAAAGTTACAAAGACAAAGATGGCATTGCCACTTGCTCATTTGAGATTGTTCCTAGGCTTAGTATTGCTTCAGCACCTTAGTAAAGACTGGCCATACTAAGGTCAATGATGCTATACAAATGTACATCACAGACCATGCATCTGTTGATTAGTCTTGTGTTCAATGTAGTCTAACCATGAAAATACCATGGTCAAACATAAAGTTAGCATTGAATTGATATTGATTTATTCACTATTTTATTGTCTCTGGCATAAGCATACAATATCTTTAAGAATTATGGAAATGTGAATGAAAATATTGCATTACGTATCCTTTTGTTCTTGTCCTTGTACTCAGCCAATCATCAACACACACACATGCATTGATTACAGTATAGATAGCTCTCAATAAATACAACCAACACATCGCCGATAAACCACTCTTAGGGTTTTATTAGACATCAAACACCACTCTATAGGAAATAATAAAACCACAACATCATTCAAACATCACCTAAAATGTGTCATCCTCAAACAGTACATGGTAGGCAGAAACACCTCACCATCTTGTCCACAATGCAAAACCGTACAGACCCTGTTGGCAAAATGCAAACAAATCAACTACAGGACACAAAGATACACTATGGGATGATGGAGATGAAATTAGCATAAACATAACACACCCCAGCTACACAGCATTGCACCACTTGGATTGTAATGCTTGTATAAAATGCATTATTGTGGCCGAGCAAAGAACAGCCACTGCCTCAATCAAGAGAAAAACAGGATGTCTTCTGGCACAACCACCCACTCACATCACACACCTCAAAAGTTTTTTAAACTAAAGTCACTTTATTTTCACACTGATAGAAAACATTTTGAATTTTAAAACTGTACAAACTTCTATTATGTCGCACTTAGGAGACAAGGCATATAAACGGGACACACAGTATTGAAAACCAAAAATCAAATTGCTACCTATCTAATAAAGATTAGACAAAACAGAACCACTAAAGAAGACGACCCTGCTCTTGGAAATCGAGAAAAAAAGAGCAAAAGCTTACACATGGTGAGTTGTGCTGGTGTGTTTGCACCTCCCTTTTAAACTGTGTTTTATTGCTTTTTCCTGTTTCTTTGATTTTGTGCTACTTTAGGTTGTAACTCCGATGCACTGACCTTTTTGTTTAAGTTAATATTTTCTGGGTTTCAGGTCGACATATTTCAAATACAAAACAACTCAACTAGAGTTAATTAGATGGCAAATGGTAATGACACAAAGACATCACCAAAGTCAAAATAATTATTGCTCCAGCAAAATGATGGTTTGTTTGATGTTTCCTTCACCGAGACAACATGCACATCAAAGTCCAAAACCAAGACTTAAAATGGCAAAAACTCCAACAAGATTTCCTTCTCCTAATATGACACTCTTTGGTAAATACCTACACAATCTGAATATTTTCTAGGAGTGTGAGGAATTCACTTACTTTGCGTTTATGTAATTATGTATACCATTTCGAGAATAGTCAGTGTAGTTGCTTGAAATGCGAATGTTTCATTTGGCTCTTTATTTCACCACACAAATGTGGCTTTGCATCAATTTTTGATGGTGGATGCATTTTGCTCTAAATAAATAATTCTCTGTTTCAGGCATATCGACTGTATGGTGCACCGTCAAAAGCAGTTCACAGTACACCTGTAATCTGATTTGGTCCAAGATCGACAGCACCGTTTGTTCGGGATTATTTTTAGTTCTTCACAGCGTATGTTCTCAGAAACAGAATAGCTTTAAGTTTGGTAATTTATGGCTTACCATCATGGTGCTCTTTTGGAAAGACCTTTCATGCAAACATTTTGTTAGCCATTTTTAAATTAATCTTTTGTTTGATGCTGTTGAGAAGCAAGTTCAATAGTTGCTCTAAACAAATAAACAGTTCTTTTCTGATACAGTGATATATCAGCACCCAAACTGTTAGTAATATGAAATAATAATCAGATTTTTCCAGTTACCTTCTAGAGTGGCGCTTTCATGGAAAACATTAGACTTGTATTTCTATTAACTGACTAACACAGTTACAGTAAAAAGATCTTTTAATATTGTCCCTTTAAGCAAAGACATAATATACAAATATTTTGTTTTGCATTTTATATAGGAAAAAATTAAAACAAATGTATATTTGCAATCAGTGTGCTCCGTTCAAATATTCAGCTTTTATATGTCATGTGTCCGTGCCATTTATCAGCAGTCCTAAAGCTATCGATAATGTGATTTTTACCGTTTTGCAATTTGACAACTTTTCTTCACTTAGAAAAAAAATCTTTCCTTACCACTCCTTCACAATAATTAGCATCAATTTCTCTACACCCAAAAAACGACTAAAACCTAAAAGGTGAGAAGGTCTTTACAGACATGTGTAACTACCCACAGAGTAATTGTTATGTGGCTCTTCTCTTTGTTTGCAGTGACGTATGCAAGGGTTTCTCAAAGAAAAGCCTCATGGCCATGTCTATAATTGCAGATAAATCAGAACTTTTACATAGTTGGCACTTTCTTTATAAGGAAAAAGCACAGAGTCAGGATTTAGGCATTCTAAGAGTTGATTCCATTTAATTACCCTCTTCGGTGAGCATTACATGAACATTTCTCTGACTCAGCCCTTTCAACAGGGTCATCCCCAAACTTTTGCCTTCCTTCTCCTGTTTTTCAGACTCATTTTTCCTGACTTTTAGGATTCTGGGCACTTTACAGCTGCTGACCTGTGCTACCGTGCAGGTGCTTTCTCTGTACTCTAAACATGGTAACATTGGGTTCTCCACAATGTATTAAAAATGGTCGTGTAAATGAAAAACAAAAAAACAGAATAAAACTTCAATGCTGCCACTTCTAGTCTGAGCCCCAAGTTCCCAAAGGAACTCCTGTCAATGATAAATTGTAAGGAGGTGTCTGTGTTTCAAGATATGCACATTTGCCCATCTGTTAGACCTGGTATCCTTGGCATGGGTTCCCTTGATTGTTTTGTCTTCTGACCTCCTGTTTTTCTGACTTCATTTTTGATAGCTTTAGGATTCTGTGCACTTTATCACTGCTAGCCAGTGCTAAAGTGCAGGTGCTCTGTATCCTAAAACATGTTGACATTGGCATAACAATTTCATTTACTTGTAAGTCCCTAATAAATGCCCAGAGCCTGTAAATTAAAGTTTCTCCCACCTTCTAGAACCCGGACACCAAAAGTCAAATATTGGACCGCAAACCCCACCAAATCAGATCTCTTCTGGAACCAACGACATTACCAAAAGCAGGACTGCTGTTCTCCCTGCAGGGACTGCCACTCTAACTGCATTGCTGTGTTGGTCTACTGCTTACTGGGCTGAGATAGACTGCTACTTTGCTACTTGGTTTACGGTGTTGGTCTGCTGTCTGCTGCTTTTTGCCTGCAGTGAGAAGGACTGGTCTTGCTCTCTAGATCCTTGAACCAAAGAATCTCCAAGGGCTTGCTGGCTTGCCCCCTGTTCTTCTGCAGTCTCAGGGACATCAAAGACTGCTTGCAACCCTCTTGGTGCTGCTGGACTCTGCCCTCTGTGAGTCCTACCCTTGCCTGAGGTGCTTCTCTTCAGTCCTAGACCTTGAAAGAGTGTTCTGCTGCTAAAACTGGCAAAAAGCAGCACATCGCCCCAAGTACAGGATTAAAATCTGAGCATCGCTCCATCGACGGTGATGCAGCAGCTGCCCGACGACAATGGATTCACAGACTGCGCAGCCAATAATGACTCTCTGCACGGCCCAGCGACAATGCATTGCATTCACTTCCAAGGAGCCAACTGACTACGCAGTGTCCTGAGTGCGGTAAAAACATCATGTCCTCGCTGTCAACGCATTGCTCCATCAAAGGTACTGTTTCAGCGGACCCTGCATGGGTTCTGGAACTAGCCTACCCTCCATCACTGTTGGCCTGGATTTTGGATTTGCACCGGTCCCTTGTGACGTCAAGTAACCTTTTGACAACCATTGACGCCTAAGCACTGTTTTCACATTTAGGCCCTCATTATGAGTTTGGTGGATGGCGGAGTCCGCCTGCCAAACTGATTCGCACGGACGACCGACATGTTGGTCTTCTGCCCGCCAGCCTTATTAAGAGTTCCACGCTGGGCTGAAACAGCATTTCAACCTGCTGGCCCAGTGGGGAACAGGGCCTTAAAATTGACGGCGGCTCAATTATGAGCGGCAATGTGGCAGTGTGGGAGGTGAGACAGAAGCCATCGTGCTTTTTACTGCCCATAATTCTGGCAGTGAAAAGTGCAATGGGGCTGTCCATGGGGCCCCTGCCCATGCCATGTGCATGTGCAATGCAAGGGCCCCCATGGGGCACCCGTCACCCCCTTTCTGCCAGCCTTTGCAGGGCAGTCCAACCGCCATGCAAAGGCTGGCAGAAAGGGGAAACGTAATCCCCAGAGCAGCGCTGCTTGTAGTGCTTCCCTGGTGGATTGGGACTACCGAGACTGCCAGGCTGTCAACTGCCAGCAACCTGGCGGTGCCAGAGGTCAGACCGTGACTGCTTCACCATGGTCATTATATGGAGGTCGGACCCTGTTGCCGCAGCGGTCTGACCTCCATTGCAAGTCTGGCGGTCACAGGACCGCCAGACTCGTAATGAACACCTTAATCTTTAAAAAATGATATCTCAATTTCTACTGATTGGATTTTTGTTGTGTTGGTCTTGTTTTACTCAGATAAATATTCTCTAGTGTTCTAAACTGGAGTTGAGTCTTTTTGTGGTCTTTTACTGTGTTACTGTAATTAAATGCTCCACAAATAGTTTAAACATTGCCCCTTAAGCCTGTGGTCACCCACAATCCTATTCAGGGCAAGTCAGATACACTTCTTAAATTAATCTGCTAGCTTGGCACTGAGCCTCACTGCTCTGTGCCAAGCTACCAGAGGTTGGCCACAGGGTAACTTAGGGAGTGTATCTGACTTGCCCTGATTAGGATTGTGGTCCCTACTTGGACAGGGTGGATAACTTTGCCAACTAGAGACCCATTTTCTAACAGAACCGTGACTGAACCTATGATGGAGCATAGAAGGAAGACTGAAGACTTTTGTGCATAACAAATAGGTTAGCTGTAGTTCACACTGGCTACTGCACCCCTTGATCATTCCAGTACATTTGGAGTGGAGAATAATGGGAGTCTAGTTTTGCTGCCAATAAGTCATGTGACCAGCAAAGAGGTGATTGCTGCCATTATACTGAAGTTTTCCTGAGTGCTACTGTTTTTTATATGCAATTACAGTGTTATATACTCTACTACTGGAAACAGGTATGAATGTTCCATTGCTTCATGACTAAAGCCCTTGGTTGGAAATTGTAGCTGAGCAGTTTGGAAAAAATGATGAGATTCTTTATCGATCAGAAGTTATTTCTGCACCACTGCAAGACAGCTTTTTATTTCCCACATGACGTTCACCTTTTCACAGGCTTCAGCATTCATTATTTTTGAAGATAATATCTAATACTTCACTGTACTTCCTTTGACCTCATTCTCAGACAGATTAATAAAAAACTTAGTTCTTATGCTCAAGCACATGAGATTTATAGAGATAGTAGTCTGCTTTGATCATATCAGAGTAGAATCTCACTCAGCTTGGCCTTGGTCAAAAAACAGCTTTTAATATTGTGATTGTGTTTTACAAGTGTTTAAGGTTTGAGGTTTGTGTAGGAGTGTGGCCTCCATATGTAACAGAGGTTGGTGCAGCCAGAGAACGCAAAGCCCCAGTGATATTAATTTTCACCAAATATTTTTGTTTTATGGAGGGTTAATTTAAAAGAAGGGATAGTTGCTTTGTGAATCATTGTTGTAATCAAATCTAATATGCCTTTATTTAATTGTTGAAAGAATAAGGTTGGCTAATTTTTGTTCTCCACCGCTACCTCCTATTTAAACAGCATGCCAATTGCTCAATCCTTATTAGTTATTCATACTTTATGTACATTTTCCCAGCAAAATTATTCCAGAAACAATTTGGAATTTCCAAATAGGCAATAGTGATATTGGCGTTAACATTTTCATCCCCACTAGTGTAAATTCTTCATACAAAATTTTATCTAGAAACATACCCAAAGAAACAGTGCAACAAAATAAATATTTTCCTGCCTTCTTGATGACAGAGCAAACTGAGGGCCTATATTTCAGAGCGAATCCTGCAATTCAGAGTGAGGTATAATTTAAAAAATATTTTAATGCAAAGTGTAGATGAGCTTTGGCTTTAGCTTTTCTTGGTATTGCTTTTTAGAGAAATATTAACACTGGCTATATGCTTTGATTTTTGCTGACTTTAATGCTACTGCTAAAAAGGATATGTGTATTAGTAAGATATAGTGCTGAAATCTGCAATTGCTGTCTAGTTCTGTGATGAGGGCTTTGAGGCTGTGGGTAAGAAGCTGAATTGCATGTCAGATGAAGGCTGAGGCTAATGACACGGTTCAATGGTAGTTAGATGGAGCCCCAGTACTGATTGTATAGTGGAATTTCTTCTTCAACATACTCCAGAGGTTTTTAGACCTTTTTGTGATGAGCCCCCTTACTCCCAAATCAAATGTTTGTAGCATTCAGGCCCCTGAGAAAATTTTGGGAGGTAGGCTGCAGCATCACCACTTCCCTCTTTCCTTCCTTTGGGCATATGTGATGAATTATTCTTGCGGTGGGTAAATCTTAAATGCAGCAACAGAGTTTAGTTAACCAAAGATTTGTGAGTGGCAGTGCTTAGGTAACAGAGGCTTATTACACGGTTAAAACTATTATACTTAAATATGCGTATCAAAATATTTTTAAAGGTTCCCAAAAAAGTTGAGCAAAACTGTTCTGTGGAGCTTTATTTTCCACTGAAGAAATATAATTGTACGCGCTTTATTTGTGTGAGAGCACATTACTGAACTATTGTGGCAGGTGTGTAGTCAGTCTGTGGATGGATTTTTTCAACTGATCAACTTCAATTATATTCTTTTCTACTACTCCAGATACCATATTTGGCCTTGTCCCTCACTGTAGGTTCCTGCCCAAAACATTTCCCTTCACCTTCAAGTTTTTCTTGGCTTTTAGGACTTAACATAGGTTACCAGTGGTAAAATGTGCCAACATGCTTGTGCTCTCTCCTTTGAACATGGTGAAATTGGCTTACACCCAATTTGGACAGGTAATTTACTTATAGATCCCAAGTAAAGTGGTACTACTTGTATCCAGGGCCAGTGAATTAAAACCTACTAGTGGGCCTGCAGCACTTATTGTGCCACCCACGTAAGTAGCCTGTTAAACGTCTCAGGCCTGCCACTGCAGCCTTTAGTATAGTTTTAAACTGCCATTTCAACTTGGCAAAATAAACCTTTTGCCAGACCTAACCCTCCCTTTTTAACACATATATGTCACCCCTAGGGTAGGCCCTAAACAGCCCATAGGACAGGGTGCATTTACAAAGTTGGACATGTACCTCTAAGTTTTACATGTCCTGGTAGAAAAAACTCTTAAATTCATTTTTCACTACTGAAAGGCCTGCCTCTCATATAATATAACTTTGAGTGAACGTATTACATTTAATAAGTGAGAACTTTCAACTGGGAGCAAGTAGGAATATTGAGTTTGGTTTTTGAAGAATTGTAATTTAAAACCCTCCTTAGTGGTAAAGTTGGATGTTAAGTCACAATTCTGAAAATGTCACATTTAGAAAGTTGGCATTTTTGTCCGAACCATTTAATGGCTGCAGCCTGTATCCTGGGTCATGTGACTAGGTGCAGCTATCATATGGTCTTTGTGTATAGATCCCAGACAGGGAGGATAGGGTGGAAAAGGTGTTTGCAGAATGGACCATCTCTGACTTGGTGAGAGGAGGAGCTGTCACCTACCACATTTGCACATTACAAAACCTCTGTCTGAGAACGCTCACAAAAAGTCTAACACTAGTCTTTTGTGCCCACAGTCAAGCTGGGGCCTGGGCAGGGAGACAGGATATCAAAACACCTCTGGCAGTGGAAACCTCTGGAACTGCCACGTTGGTTGTCATTGTACTAATGAGGTTGCTGGATTTGGGTGGCAGCATCACCTGAATTGTGGGAAACTGAGTCCAATGACACACCATGTGACCACTGTCAGCCTAATCCGCTTCTGGGCAGCTAGCAGTGCCTCACCTCTGCCCAAGAGCAGGGATGATTTGTGGCAACTGGGCGCATTACTTTATGATTTCTCAGGGAAATCGTGGTGGATCAAATCTCATCCTTTTCTCTCAGTTACATTTGTCTCACACATGCAAAGACAAACAAAAGCAGGGAATGATTCAATAAGATTTATTGAGTCAGCTGAGTCTTAGATAAAATAACATGAAATGCAATAATTAGGATGATGAAACATATTAGGAGCAAAATGATGACAAGAAAAGTGAAACACAAAGTCCCACCATACTGTCACTATACAAGATGAGTGATTCCCACCTACTCCACTAATGTTCAATGTTAGAGCACAGCAGGATCAGTCCTAATCCACCTTTCAGGACTCCCCGGGAAGACATCATTCCCCATACCTGAGTATGACAGTAGCAGAGAAGCCTGTTGTCTATAGAGACACCATCCCCATATAGGCCAGGGAACCAGTAGTCTCAGCGAGCAGCTGTAACAACATCAAACAGCATGCAGTCATGGTTATCTGGCTGGAACCCCGTCTAACATGGATGGGACAGAGAGATGTTTTAATAATTTCTGAGAAAAATGGCCCATGTAAAAATACATATGTTTCTGTGAACAACATATGCCGGCAATCCTATCTCGTTGCAGCTTTGAAGAAAGCACAGAGTGAAAGAATGTTGTGCTAAAAAATGTAATTTCTTTCCTAAGCAAAAGGACAGCAAGATAAATGAAAATAAAACTTCACTACAAATGTGATTATTTCTAAAAGAATAAAATTAAATAAAATTAAACATTACTAGGCTAAATGGCATAGGCAGCAGGCCTAGTTGCTAAAATAACATGCCCGCAGACATCATTAAAATGGCTAACACAACAAAACCTTTTCCTTCTTCAAAGCTTGCACCAGGTATAAACATTGGAACCTCAGAGCAAACTTTTCAGTAGATATGTGGACCTGTGGATGACCCAGAAGAAGGAATGCAGTGCTGCTCTGCTGCAAAGAAGGGCTGATACTCTGCTGACCTGCTACTCTGCCACTCTGTTGCTTTGCTGCCCTGCTGGCAGAGTAAGGACTGGACCTGCATCTTAAACCCAGGGCCACCATGGTGACTGCAAGGACTAGTTGTATGGCCCCCTGATTAGAGTTTCAGAGACAGAATAGGCTCCATCTCCTTCAACCCAGCAACTGGACTCCTAGTGCTATTAGATGGGCCCCCCAAATGGTGCCACCCTAGGCCTGTACACGTTTTTTCAATCAATAAATCAATCACATTTATAAAGCGCGCTACTCACCCATAAGGGTCTCCAGGCGCTGGGGGGGAGGGGGTCAGTGCTCGAAGAGCCAGGTCTTGAGCTGCCTTCTGAAGGGGAGGTGTTCGGGTATGGCGCGAAGGTGACTGGGCAGGGAGTTCCAGGTCTTCGCTGCCAGAAAAGAGAAGGATTTTCCTCCGGCGGTGGTTTTGCGGATGCGGGGAACGGCTGCCAAGGCCTGACCGGTGGAGCGCAGAGTGCGCGGAGGAGTGTAGAAGGAGACGCGGGAGTTGATGAGTTTGGGTCCGAGGTTGTAGAGGGCTTTGTGTGCATGGGTGAGGAGTCTGAAGGTGATCCTCTTGTTGACCGGGAGCCAATGGAGTTTTCTCAGGTGTCCGGAGATGTGGTGGTGGCGAGGTATGTCCAGGATGAGTCGTGCTGCGGCGTTCTGGATCCGTTGAAGTTTCCTCTGCAGCTTGGTGGTGATGCCGGCGTACAGAGTGTTCCCGTAGTCCAGGCGGCTGGTGACGAGGGCGTGGGTGACGGTCTTCCTGGTGTCGATGGGGATCCAGCGGAAGATCTTGCGGAGCATGCGGAGGGTGTTGAAGCACGCTGAGGTCACCGAGTTGACCTGTCTGGTCATCGAGAGGGAGGAGTCCAGGATGAAGCCGAGGTTGCGTGCGTGGTTGGTCGGTTGGGGAGTGCTGCCTAGGGCGGGGGGCCACCAGGAGTCATCCCATGCGGAGGGGGTAGGGCCGAGGATGAGGACCTCCGTTTTATCTGTGTTCAGTTTCAGTCGGCTGTCTGTCATCCAGGTCGCTACTTCCTTCATGCCGTCGTGCAGTCTGGTCCTTGCTGATGTGGGGTTGTTGGTGAGGGATAAGATGAGCTGGGTGTCGTCGGCGTAGGATATGATGTCGAGTCCGTGTTTGCGTGCGATGTTTGTCAGGGGGGTCATGTAGACGTTGAATAGGGTGGGGCTGAGGGAGGATCCTTGGGGTACGCCGCAGATGATCTCCTTGGCTGCGGATCTGAAGGGGGGGAGGCGGACTCTCTGGGTTCTTCCGGAGAGGAAGGAGATGACCCATTCCAGGGCCTTGCCTCTGATGCCGGCGCTGCAGAGGCGGTCTATCAGGGTGCGGTGGCAGACCGTGTCGAAGGCTGCAGAGAGATCCAGGAGAATGAGGGCCACGGTTTCACCCTTGTCGGTCAGGGCTCGGATGTCGTCCGTGGCTGCGATGAGGGCGGTTTCGGTGCTGTGGTTGGCCCTGAATCCGAACTGAGTGGAGTCGAGGGATTCGAGGTTTCCAGGGCGGCGGTGAGTTGAGCGTTGACGATTTTCTCAATCACTTTGGCGGGGAACGGTAGGAGGGAGATAGGCCGGAAGTTTTTGAGTTCGGTGGGGTCTGCTGTAGGTTTCTTTAAGAGGGTGTTGAGTTCTGCGTGTTTCCAGCTTTCAGGGAAGGTAGCGGTGGTGAGGGAGGCGTTGATGACGTCTCGGAGGTGGGGTGCGATGATGTTGTCGGCCTTGTTGTAAATGTGGTGAGGACAGGGGTCGGAGGGTGATCCCGAGTGGATCGAGTTCATGACGCGGGTGGTTTCCTCGGTGGTGGTAGGGTTCCAGGCGAGGATGGTGGAGATGTCGTTTGCGGCTTCCGGGGGCGGGTTCATGTTGGTGGTCGTGAAGCTGTTGTAGATGTTGGCGATCTTACGGTGGAAGAAGGTCGCGAGGGAGTCGCAGAGGTCCTGTGAGGGAGGGATGGGGTTGGTTTCTGCGTCCGGGTTGGAGAGCTCTTTGACGATGCCAAATAGTTCCTTGCTGTTGTGGGCGTTGTTGTCAAGTCTGTTCTGGTAGGCTGTTTTTCATGCGGTGCGGAGGCGTTGGTGGTGTTGGCGGGTGGTGTCCTTGAGAGCTGTCAGGTTTTCCTCTGTCGGGTTGAGGCGCCATGTCTTCTCGCGGAGGCGGCATTCTTTCTTGGAGTTTTTGAGTTCGGTGGTGAACCAGGAGTTTTTCTTGTGGTTGTTGGTGTTGGTTTGGGTCTTCAGAGGGGCCAGGAGGTTGGCGCAGTCGGAGATCCAGTTGGTGAGGTTGTTGGCGGCCTCGTTGGGGTTGCTGGTGCTGGTGGGTTGGTTCAGGGAGAGCGTTGCTGCGAGTTGTTCTGTGGTGATTCGGTTCCAGTGTCTTTTTGGTGGTTGCCGGGTGTGGTGATGCACAGTGGTTTTCTTGAAGCTGAAGTGGACGCAGCTGTGGTCCGACCATGTGAGTTCGGTGGTGTGGCTGAAGGTGATGTGTTTGCTTGAGGAGAAGATGGGGTCGAGCGTGTGTCCGGCGTAGTGGGTGGGGGTGTTGACCAGTTGTTTCAGTCCCAGGTTGGCGAGGTTGTCTAGAACGGCGGTGGTGTTGTTGTCGGTGTGGTTCTCCAGGTGAAAGTTGAGGTATCCTAGGAGGATGTAGTCGGTGGATGAGAGTGCGTGGGGGTTGACGAAGTCTGCGATGTCTTCGCTGAACTTGGTGCGGGGTCCTGGTGGTCTGTACATGAGGGTGCCTCTTAGGGTTGTCTTGGGGTCGATGTGGATCGCGAAGTGGAGGTGTTCGGCGTCGGGAAGTGAGTTGTCGGTGTGGGTCGAGATGCTGATGGAGCTTTTGTGTGCGATGGCGATGCCTCCTCCGGTGCGGTTGAAGCGGTCTCTCCGGATGATTTTGTAGCCGTCGGGGATGGCTATGGCGATGTCGGGTGCCGAGGAGGGGTTCATCCAGGTCTCGGTGAGGAAGGCGATGTCTGGGTTCGTTGAGTTGATGAGGTTCCACAGTTCGATGGCGTGCCTGTGGACGGAGCGGGTGTTGACCAGGATGCATTCGAGGTTGCTTCCGGGGGCGTCGTTCTTGGTGGTGGCGGTGTGGGTCCGTAGGCAGGTGAAGCGGCAGTTGCTGCAGGTGAAGGGTCCGTGGGTTCGTTTCGGGGTGGCACGGTAGCAGCCCGGCGCGCGGCCGGGGTTGAGGTTGGCGAGGGTGGCGGAGTCATAGGTCAAGCGGGGGGCGCGGGGGCCAGGGGTTCGGGTGCTGGGCGCGGTCCAGGCGCGGACGGGCGCAGACGGGCGCAGACGGGCTTGCCTTAGGCGTGCCTTCGGCGCGCCAGCGGCGCGTCCGCTGCGTGGCCTCGCAGCGGCCGCCATTTAAGGGGTAGGTGGGGAGGCGGGGTCAGCTGGGAGGCGGGAGGTGGGCGGGCAGGGGAGCTGGAAACGGGAAAAAAGAGCGGCAAAAAAGAGCGGCAAAAAACGGCGGGAAAAGCGCGGTAGGAGCGGCGGGAAAAAGCGGCAAGACGGCGAAAAGGGAACAAGAGCCTACTAAAATCTACTAAAAAAGAGGGGCTGAGAGGGGAGGACGGCGCACGGCACTCGGGGGCACACGCACGGGATACAAGGAGAGAAAAGGGAATTTCAGTCACTCGGGGGCACACGCACGGGATACAAGGAGAAAAAAGGGATTTTTAGTCAGCACCAGCACAAGCACAAGCACTCGGGGTACACGGGCAAGAAGAGGGGAGCACACTCACAAGAGAGGAAGGCAGTCAGGGACTGGAGGCGCTGCGTGAGCAGGGGAGCGACCTACCCGAGGGTCAGTGGTCGCTACCTCTGCCTCGCAGCGGCCGCCATTTAAGGGGTAGGTGGGGAGGCGGGGTCAGCTGGGAGGCGGGAGGTGGGCGGGCAGGGGAGCTGGAAGCGGGAAAAAAGAGCGGCAAAAAAGAGCGGCAAAAACGGCGGGAAAAGCGCGGTAGGAGCGGCGGGAAAAAGCGGCAAGACGGCGAAAAATGAACAAGAGCCTACTAAAATCTACTAAAAAGGAGGGGCTGAGAGGGGAGGACGGCGCACGGCACTCGGGGGCACACGCACGGGATACAAGGAGAGAAAAGGGAATTTCAGTCACTCGGGGGCACACGCACGGGATACAAGGAGAAAAAAGGGATTTTTAGTCAGCACAAGCACAAGCACTCGGGGTACACGGGCAAGAAGGGGGGAGCACACTCACAGGAGAGGAAGGCAGTCAGGGACTGGAGGCGCTGCGTGAGCAGGGGAGCGACCTACCCGAGGGTCAGTGGTCGCTACCTCTGCCTCGCAGCGGCCGCCATTTAAGGGGT
Source organism: Pleurodeles waltl (assembly GCF_031143425.1). Taxonomy (NCBI): domain Eukaryota; kingdom Metazoa; phylum Chordata; class Amphibia; order Caudata; family Salamandridae; genus Pleurodeles; species Pleurodeles waltl. The sequence goes on along the minus strand of NC_090437.1, from coordinate 812,260,748 downwards.
AGGTGGGGAGGCGGGGTCAGCTGGGAGGCGGGAGGTGGGCGGGCAGGGGAGCTGGAAGCGGGAAAAAAGAGCGGCAAAAAATGGCGGGAAAAGCGCGGTAGGAGCGGCGGGAAAAAGCGGCAAGACGGCGAAAAGGGAACAAGAGCCTACTAAAATCTACTAAAAAGGAGGGGCTGAGAGGGGAGGACGGCGCACAGCACTCGGGGGCACACGCACGGGATACAAGGAGAGAAAAGGGAATTTCAGTCACTCAGGGGCACACGCACGGGATACAAGGAGAAAAAAGGGATTTTTAGTCAGCACAAGCACAAGCACTCGGGGTACACGGGCAAGAAGGGGGGAGCACACTCACAGGAGAGGAAGGCAGTCAGGGACTGGAGGCGCTGCGTGAGCAGGGGAGCGACCTACCCGAGGGTCAGTGGTCGCTACCTCTGCCTCGCAGCGGACGCCATTTAAGGGGTAGGTGGGGAGGCGGGGTCAGCTGGGAGGCGGGAGGTGGGCGGGCAGGGGAGCTGGAAGCGGGAAAAAAGAGCAGCAAAAAAGAGCGGCAAAAAAACGGCGGGAAAAGCGCGGTAGGAGCGGCGGGAAAAAGCGGCAAGACGGCGAAAAGGGAACAAGAGCCTACTAAAATCTACTAAGAAGGAGGGGCTGAGAGGGGAGGACGCCGCACGGCACTCGGGGGCACACGCACGGGATACAAGGAGAGAAAAGGGAATTTCAGTCACTCGGGGGCACACGCACGGGATACAAGGAGAAAAAAGGGATTTTTAGTCAGCACCAGCACAAGCACAAGCACTCGGGGTACACGGGCAATAAGGGGGGAGCACACTCACAGGAGAGGAAGGCAGTCAGGGACTGGAGGCGCTGCGTGAGCAGGGGAGCGACCTACCCGAGGGTCAGTGGTCGCTACCTCTGCCTCGCAGCGGACGCCATTTAAGGGGTAGGTGGGGAGGCGGGGTCAGCTGGGAGGCGGGAGGTGGGCGGGCAGGGGAGCTGGAAGCGGGAAAAAAGAGCAGCAAAAAAGAGCGGCAAAAAAACAGCGGGAAAAGCGCGGTAGGAGCGGCGGGAAAAAGCGGCAAGACGGCGAAAAGGGAACAAGAGCCTACTAAAATCTACTAAGAAGGAGGGGCTGAGAGGGGAGGACGGCGCACGGCACTCGGGGGCACACGCACGGGATACAAGGAGAGAAAAGGGAATTTCAGTCACTCGGGGGCACACGCACGGGATACAAGGAGAAAAAAGGGATTTTTAGTCAGCACCAGCACAAGCACAAGCACTCGGGGTACACGGGCAATAAGGGGGGAGCACACTCACAGGAAAGGAAGGCAGTCAGGGACTGGAGGCGCTGCGTGAGCAGGGGAGCGACCTACCCGAGGGTCAGTGGTCGCTCAGCTCAGGTGTGTATCGCCTCCCAGCCTTTGCATCAGAGCTGATGCAGTGAGATGCTCTCCAAAGTAAGAAAACATGATGCATTCTCAGTACAGGAGCTTGTTTTGAAGCCCTGCAGTTCCAGGTCAGATTCTCACTGCATGATGCATCCCTAGCCTGGACTTTGCAATGCCCGCAATGCAGATTTAAGGTATTTTGCTCAGAGGGCCTAACTTGGTCCCTGTATCCAGCCCATTCTCTGTGCTCCATCATGGTCAGCCTGAACTTGTGACTTTGTTCCAGTCTGGTGCCACCAGATAACTGCAGTTGGTGCTTTGTGCTTCTAAGCACTGTTTCACTTAAATCTTTAAAGCTGCTTTTCTCTGGTTCTACTGATTGGATTTCTGTCATTTGTGTCTCAAATAATGTATTATTAGTGTGGGGTTTTTCTTATATTGAGTTTCACTTAATTACTATTTGAAGGTCTACTTAAATATTTTACAAATTGCCTTTAAGTTAAGCCTGACTAGTTTTGTGCCAAGCTACCAGAGGGTTAAGCAAAGGTTGATTTGAGGTTTGTTTGTCTTTCACTCTGACTAGAACTGTTGTTGCTGCTTAAGAAGGTTTTCAGCGCCCTCAACCAGTAGCCCAATTTCCTACACTGTTTTATTCATGGGAGTGCTTTATGCGCATTGCAAATAGAGATTCAAGCATTTAGTTTATCAAAGATATCTGCATAATAAGCTAACATTATCAGCCACTGTGTATCATACAATGAGTAGAACCTCTTTAAACCTTTCATAGTGCCACACATGGTTGGAGCACCATCTGTGTGGATGCTAACACTGGCTTTGTATTTTAAGCCATGGAAGCATAGAGAGATGTTGACAATGTCAAATAGGCCACATGCTTGTGGGCACCTCTTTAGACCTGGCATCCTTGGTGTGGTTTCCCCTGTCTTTTGCCTTTACTTCCTGTGTTTTTGACTGAGTGCTGGACTTCATTTTTGCTGGGTTTTGTACTCTGGGCACTTTGTCATTGCTGCCCAGTGCTAAAGTGCAAGTACTCTCTGTGTAACTTGTACCTCAATTTGGCTTTTCCATGATTGGCATATTTGATTTACCAGAAAGTCCCTAATAGAGTGTACCAGAAGTGCCCAGGGTCTGTAAATCAAATGCTACTAGTGGGCCTGCAGCACTGATTGTGCCACCCACATGAGTAGCCCTCTAAACATGTCTCAGACCTGCCACTGCAGTGTCTGTGTATGCAGTTCTGTACTGTCAATTCCACCCACCTGGCAAGTGGACCCACTTGCCAGGCCCAAACCTTCCCTTTGACTACATATATGGCACCCCTAATGGTGACCCTAAGTAGCCTCATGGGGAAGGTGAAGTGTATCTTAAAGGTAGGACATGTACTGATGTGTTTTTCAAGTCCTGATAGTGAAATACTGCCAAATTCGTTTTTCACTATTGCAAGGCCTGTCTCTCCCACAGGATAACATGGGGACTGCCTTTGAATATCTCTTAAGTGCAGTTTCCCATTAGGAGCAGATAGAGATGTGGAATTTGGGGTCTCTGAACTCACTTTAAAAATACATCTTTTTGTAAAGTTGGTTTTTGGATTGTCAGTTTGAAAATGCCACTTTTAGAAAGTGGGCATTTTCTTGCTTAATCATTATGTGCCTCTGCCTGCCTGTGGAATCCATGTTTGGGTCAGACTGACAGTTGGGCTGTTTGTGAATGACCTCTAAACAAAGGGAGCTGAGGAGTGTCCAGCATAACCTGATGAGTCTTCTGGGCTAGAGTGGGGAGGGGGCATCTGACACTTACACCTGAAAAGGCTGTGCCTGTCCTCACACATGCAGTCTCCAACCCCCTGGGGTGTGTCTGGGGCCAGGCCTGGGCAAGGCAGGATCGTGTCAACAACAGAGACTTTCCTTTCAAGTTTGCCTACTTCAAGGCAGAAAGGGGTATAAGTAGTGAACCCAAAACCCCATAATGTGAGAACACTTCTGGATCAAGAGGAACCTCTGCCAAGGAGAAGAGCTGAAGGAGGAGTATTGGCCTTTTGCCTGTGAGTGTGCTTTGCTGGGTTGGCCTGCAGTTGCTGTTTCTACCTGAGAGAGGTCAAAGACTTGGACTCAGATTGTCCCCTGTTTTGAAGTCTCAGGGCCATCAAAGAGTTCCTCTGCCAGCACCTGGACTCTCTTGCTGAGACTCCTACCCTGCCAAGTGGTGACCTATCCAGTCCCCGGGCCCTTGAAAGGTGAAGCTGGTGGAACCAAGGCTGAGATCCACACACAGGAGCCGAGCATGAGAAAAATCGACACAGCACCTGCTTCATGGCTAAAAAAACTGACGCACCACTGCATCGCAGCTGGGAAATCAACGCAATACCTGCTAATGACACATTTCTCTAAGGTAAGTCTGTCTGCTCTGTACCATAGCTATTGGAGGTTGAGCCCAGGTTTAAATTACTAAAGCCATCTTTTTCCTCAACACATTTTTGGCTTATTTCTTATACAGGGTTCCCATCAACCTCAATTAATAATCCACTTTCTGGTGCTGAACATGAACAACTAAAAAGGCTTCCTTAAATGAGTACATTTCTTTATTCAATCACAAAGCAAACAAACTCAGTTTCAAAAAGATCACTTGTTGTCTGTGAATTATTTCTGACAGGACTGAGAAATGATGGTAAACTGTGGTGTTTGGAAGGAGTATAATTTTAAATTTCTCTGCTGATTTTCCACCAAACATTATCCTGGTCAAGTCCAGAATTGAAGGGAGAATAACTCTCTGTCATTTGTAATCGCCTTTTTGTTTTTGGCCATGGGGTACACCTCTTGTTACAATATTTTCAGAACATTTTCTGTAGGTGGTTGCCACATTATTTATAGTTTGTTAATGCTAAGTCATGTCTTGCAAGATACTGACAAATAGTCTCTGTTTTTTCCTGCTCGAGATCTGTATTTCATTTCCAAGCAATGCCTTAGTTTGGTTGACCTGAGGCTGTTGTTAGCTAGGTTCACACTAGAAACAGCACTGAGAATCACACTTCCTTTTGTAAAGCTTTGTTCTCTCCAACAATTTCTGTTTTTGCCTTTCATTTGAGAACCCCATCTTTTAGCAGCTGGACATGATTAATTTCAAAAGCATACTTTGCCCCAGAATGTTTTTCTTTGGGAATGAAAGCAATTGCCACCTGGATGACAGAGGACTGTCTCAAGTTGAGTGCTGGCAAAAAGGAAATTATGTTATTTGGCAAGGCCCAAGAACTTGCTTGGGCTTCTGAACTGGTGGCCTTCTGAACTTGGTGTAGCTCCTGCGCTTAAACTGGTTGCAAAAAATGTGTGAGTACAGCTGGACAAACCCCTCTTGATATAAGAGGAAGTCAGGTTTTTGTTTTCAAACAATGCGCCTACTCAGAAGAGTCTTCCCCTTTCTTCCACTGGCAGCTAAGAAAACCCTGGTTCAAGCTCTGGTCATCAGTTGCTTGTACTATGGCAATGCCTTACTGGCTGCAGCGAATGAGACATTGCTGTCTAAATTACAAGTTGTGCAGAACACAGCCACCCATCTCATTCACAACCTTCCTTCTGGGTCAGCCTCTTCTCCTCTCATGCGCTCTCTCCTCTGGTTACCAGTGCATAAGAGAATCATGTTCCACATTTACTGACTAATACAAAAGGCCTTGACAGGGAAAGGTTCACTTTATCTATCTCATAAGCTTAATCAACATCGAGATACCTTATGTCTAGCGATAAAGCACTGTTTTGATTCCACAAATCAGAAAGACTCGGTCAGGAGGCCCATCCTTTGCTATCTAGCCCCGGTATGCTGGAATAATTTGCTGTTCCATATTCGTACATACTCCGATCTCTTTCTGTTCAGGAAAGCTCTTAAGACAGTGGGGTTCTTATAGAGTTAATTATGCATTGTTGTGACTTTTGGCTGCGTCAAGATACCCTTTTTTGGGTGATTTGTGCACATTATAAATTAAATTAACATAACATAATATACTTGACCTAATATTCAACATTCTAAAGTTACATGTTGATCAATTAAAAAGAAACAACACTTCAAAAAAATCTGTAGAGTATTAACTTCGTATGCTGCATAGGTAAACTAGGCTAATTCCGTAGGTCCATGCTATGTGAATAAACCAGTAATTCCACCTTACTCACGCTTTCTTAAATGAGTCATTCCATCACTACTGTAATCTGTTTATATAGATTCCACTGATGAGGAAGTGTATAGTACTTTTTTATTGGCTATGACGGGACACTTCAACACCATTCCCTCACTCACATTGCAATGCCTTTGACAAATACTGTTGCCCGTCACCTGATGCTTTTGCCACTCGAATAACAGTCCTCTGTGTAGCAATGAAGTGGTTTTTGCCTTTACAATGAAGAGCGCAAATCTAAGAAATGTTTCTTGTATGTTCATAGCTATGGTCGTTGTGAGCCTTAAGGGGGAGAATGATACGTATAGCAACCACCTACTGCTTTATCCTGAGGGTCTATAAGCAGGGGCACTAGATTTATGTGATTGTGTGACCGTAAAGATTTTCTATAACTGTAGATTTTGCGCATTTGCCACATAAGCCATCATATGCCACATGATCTGCAGTTTTTAACAAAATATTTTGTTGTTTCTAGTTCAAACAGTTCAACAGTTAGCAAACACGAAACGACACCTGTTGCGCGAGGTGGAAGGCCACCTGACTGGTCACCTTTCTGTAGCTTATTGTTATATTTGGGTGTTAAACTGGTATTAAAGAGGTGCAATTTATGCCCAGACAGTGTCAGCAGGCTTAAAAATGGCAAAATAATGAAGTAATACTATCACTATAAGTGCTGCATAATGTCGCATAATTTGCCATTTCTTGCTGCATAATTTACTTAATCCTACCACATAATTTGACCCTCCCATGCCACATAATTCCAGTGGCCCTGCCTTTAAGATATGCAGTGCTCTGCACATGATGAGTTTGAGTAACCTTTGTTATTTACATTGCTTAGAAATGCCAGAAGTGCGGTATGAAGCATTATGGAAAAATGGTTATTATTGTTTAGAGTTTACTGATAAATAATTCACTATGCAGCGCCTATCAATGGCCCTCTTTCCCACACAATCCATGATTTAATAACAAATTGTCTCATTTAGTTAATGCATGTTTTTTCCTGAGATAAAATGCCTGAAGCGAGAAGTGTTGGTGTCCTTAACATGACCCTTCTGTCGGCTGAAAGCACTAAAGTGATTCCAGATAGGATTCTGCAGCTCTTGCTGCCTAGAATCAGAATTATACAAATGACCTTCACACAGTGCTGGAGCTCCTCGTGAAGGTGTGGTGTGAGACAAAAAGGTAAATAGTGAGTAATCCAGCCCCATGCTTTCTGAGTGAAAACAGCCAGTGGTAAATGACTTTATGTACAGTCAGATTAAAAGTCCATACAAATATTCTTGCAACAGAAGGGGAGGAGGAATGCAGCTCATGCACAACTAAATCCTCTAGCCAGTAGGATACCAATGGACACTGGCTGCCAGGTGCTTGGTGGAGAGGAAGATGTGTGCTGCTGCTGCTCTAAATGTTGAGTGGAAAGTGGTAGGCGCAAAAGCTGCCCAGCTCCTCCGGTCTAAGGGCCATATGTACAAACACATTTTCCCATTGACACAGAATGGGAAAAACCCTTTGCTACATCTGGCCCTAAGAGAGCTAATTTCTGTGCCGGAGGAGTGTAATGGACAATGTCTTTATTTAATTTAATTGTTTCAACTTCATGCCTTACAATATGTATAAAAGAAAACACAATACATAAAACAATAAAACTTCATTACATAAAATCATTGTTCATTCCTCCAAAGCTTAAAAACTTAAGAACAGGGATCAGCTTCATTCAGGTATTTCTAATCCGTAAAAAGAACCCACATACACACAAACAAGTGAATAATTTACAGTCACCACCCCACATATATATCTGGGGGATGGGCGATGGGGCATTTCTTGGCAGTAGCGACCTATACAAGAGGGCCTCAAGAGAAGGAAGTGCAAGTGCTCGCAGTGATTAGTATGAGCAGCGGTAGTTTCATTGCGTTTTGGTATTAAAAATATTTTACAATAGAAAGGTAATAAATGTACCTCATTTATGTAGCTGAGGACCGTATATCTCACAACAACAGCTACAACCTTATAGATCTTATGGATCTGATGGATCTGTTGGTCCGATCAGCCCTAGTTTAGTTGGTAGCTCCCTCAACCGGGGCCAAGCGTCCCATTTATATGAGGCTATCAAGTTATGTTAATTAATATTAGCCGGTCTTGTACAAAGTGCTAGTGCAGCTTTAGTGCAATTTGCTCCTTTAGACTTAAAGAGAGGGTGGAGCCACCTACACCTTGCTGCAACAAATTTCTGACAGAACAGAGTGAAATTACCACATTGTCTACCTCCCGGAAGAGCAATCACAGCACTTGAGTCCTGCCGCAAGCCTACGCGTGCATACCAAATAACTTCTTGGGGCAGCACACCGAGTCTAAATTTAACATAAAGAGACCGCTTCAATTCAGGGTACAACAGGTCCAAGTAGTCTGGAGGGGCTGGCTCATAAACATTGGTAAAGTAATAACTTGTGACCGAATCAGGCCTAATTCCCTGATACATCCTCCTCTTATTGAATTCCTGGTATCGCCCTTTTTCCTTATCTGCAGTATCCTGATTACCTCGCCCTGGATCTTCCCAGAGAGCCTCTAGTCGAAGGTTACTTAGGGTGCCTTTGACATGAGTTCCCCTTGAGAGCCCTCCTGGTCCACCACTCGCAGTGACCTCTTCAAGGGTTTCTAGGTACACTGCTGCCCTAAGATTGAGAACTAAACTCACCCAATATAATATTGGCCTTAAGGCTGCTAGCTCTGATATCAGCACCCAATTTAGCTCTGCAAAGAGGGCCTTCAGCGTAGTAGCAGGCCCTAGCACCAGTAAGGATCTCAGAAAGTCATTTTTGGCTATCTGTAGCACACTAATATCAGCGTATCCCCAGAGCTCTGCTCCATAAAGTGCTGATGAGACTGCTTTCCGGGCATATATTTCCAGGATTATACTAATATTTCTTGCTCCAACTTTGTGCTTGAACTTCAATATTTCCCCCACCGCTTATTTAAGGACTATGGCTGCCTTCTGAACTTGGTGGACCCAGCTCAAATTCTCTGAAAAACGCACACCTAGGTAATCAAAGTACTTAGTAGCCTCAATTGGTGTGTGGTTAATAGCTAGCTTCCATCGGAGGCTGGGGAAGGGTTGCAGGGTCATCCCCATGGTTTTCATACAATTGAAAGTTTATTATTTTTCCTCACAATATTTAACAAAGTGGGCGAGTAGTTTATGGGCCGCATTCTCAGTGCGTGCCATAAGTACTGTGTCGTCCACAAAGAGTAATATTGGAACCCTCCTACCAGCAGCAACGGGGACATCTAGCTGTTCCCCTAAAAGATAATCAACCACATCATTCAAGAAAAGGCTAGAGTAGGGAGACCAGGACACTGCCCTGCCGAACACCCTTTTGTACCTGAAAAGGGTCTGTGCAGTCCCCGCCCATCCCATATCTCACTCTGGCCGTATTGTCTGCGTGCAATGCGGCTATGGCATTCACTAGGGGGGCATCAACCCCTAGGTACATGAATGACTTCCACAATTTGCCCGTATCAACTGAGTCAAAAGCGGTTTACAGATCTATAAAGACCAAGTACAGAGAGGACATTCTGACTACTGTGAATTCATGTGAGATCAAATAGAGGCAGATGATCTGATCAATAGTTCCCACCCCGGGCCGGAAAGCCAGCTTGTACTTCTGTTGTCATACCCTGGGCGTCAGCCCACCCCTGTAGGCAGTTAAGTAGAACTTTTCCTAGGACCTTCCCGGCTCCATCTAGTAGGGAGATCGCCGGTAATTAGTAGGGCAGCCTCTGTCGCCCTTCTTATAGATGGGGACAATAATAGCAGAGCGCCAGGACTGTGGTACTGCATTACCCTCAAGGGCAGCATTGAACACCTTGGTAAGTATTTTAGCCCAGAAATAGGGTGCCTCATGATAGAGATCCACCGGGACAAATCTGGGCCCGGGGCCTTATTCCTCTACATTGCTCTCAGTTCTCTAATCAC